>NW_020951209.1:2213838-2220501 GCF_900497805.2 Vombatus ursinus
GCATCCTTTCTTGCTTAGAGTAGATCTCTTAAATCTTATTCCTGACTTATTCCTGAATGATGTTTTGACTTACGCATGAATTAGATTTAAGTGAGGCAGAATTGCCCAAAGCTGTCAGCTTCATTCTCACTTCCAAAGTCATTGAAGTCCAGTGGCAACACAAAAGTCAGGACAACTGGTGATACCCTAGAGTGCAGTGGATGACCTTAATGTCTTCCATGTCTGACCAAGCTCTAAGAACCCCACAGCACTTGCTTCTGTGCAACTATGTTCATGACTGCTGTAACACATTGTTTTCTGCCAGTTCTTCCAGGAGAAGTTTTCACATGCCTGAGGTAAGCATCTGCCTAACTCACCAACAGGTTTAAGGCCCATTGGCTACACCCAACCTGGTTTAGCTCATCTGCCAAGATGTTTTGGGTTTTTTTTTTAAACTGTGGTGTGGCTGCTGTGCATGCTACAGCTTCTTGAAGCCAAAAGTAAGAGGTGGGTAACAGGTGAATCCCACAGGTAGGTCATAGACTGACTGATAGAGAATTCTTCTCCACTTTCCAGAGGATCCCACTTTTCTTTCAGACTTATACAATTTAAATAATTCATAATGCCACTGAAGTGACGAGTCCAAAGGGCTCCTTGGTGCATGTGTCTCCCTGATGTGTCAATCTCTAGTACTAGCACAGGTAAGGGCTGCCTTCTGGCTGTTTTCATTTCAGTGACCTCATATGACACCAGCTTCGCAGGACACAAGGTTCCCTGAGGGCATTCTTAATCTCCCCCTTTTTTTGTCATGGACCACTTTGGCAGACTGGTGAAGGGATGGACTCCTTCTTTTATAAATGTATAAAATAAAATGCATAGGATTACAGAGGAAATCAATCATATAGAAATAGAGCTATCACGATATTTTTGAAAACCAGTTCATTGACCAGGTTAACAACCCCTGTGTACAGGCTTAACAAATACACCTCTCTATACATCCATGTTCAAGTTAGGGTCTCAAGTTAGGGTTTCATTGTTGCACAATGAAGAGCAGAGTCAGAAGACCTGGGGTCAAATCTCTCCCCTAATGCACACAATCTTTTTGATCAGAAGGAAGTCACCTAATCTTCTGGGCCTTGGTTTCCTTATGTGTAAAATGAGGAGGTTTGGCTAGGTGGCTTCTTCAATCCCTTC
Source organism: Vombatus ursinus (assembly GCF_900497805.2). Classification (NCBI taxonomy): domain Eukaryota; kingdom Metazoa; phylum Chordata; class Mammalia; order Diprotodontia; family Vombatidae; genus Vombatus; species Vombatus ursinus. The sequence goes on from NW_020951209.1 coordinate 2,215,012, forward strand.
TAGCTGTGTGTCTGTGATCCTACATTCACAGCAGATTCTTTCTTGCATACGTGACCCAGACATCCTTCGTGAAGAAGGCAGAAGAGCCTTACCAGAACAAGAAGGGGTGGACTTCTCTGAATGCCTGTTAGGCATGAATCATTTTGCAAAGTAAAATCATCACCCCTTTTATCTTTTTGTGTAAATTCCAAATGATCAAATATCAAATTTGAGTTACACAGGGTACATATAGTTTTTGGTATGACCTTCTGGATGCCATACACAATGTGTAGACATTATTTTACATGTTGCTATTTCCATCTTTCCTTATAGGTCACAAATTACTCTAGTAATTTGTATTTCTTTCTATGAATTCATTCCAATTTATTGTTTCTCTTAAATCTGTGACATTTACAAGACAGAACAAATGATGTATTATGAGTCTCAAGAGGGCTACATAATCTTAATTTCTACTGCTTCCTCATATACCAAATGATAAAGCAAATCCTAGATCATTCTCCCATGTCCTAAACTAGGATGTCCCTAGTTGGATTATCCCTCAAATCACAGTTGGAAATTTAGTTATGTCTCTACTAGAGCTTCTCTTTGCCTGCCCTTGGCTGTGAGATCTCCTCTTTTTCTCCCATTCATACAAATTTGTCAGTCACCATGCCTACAGCACATTGCTTATATGTTTATTTCATTATCTCAATTCTACCTAGCTAGAAGTTACAAATTTGATTCAACATTAGGAAACACACTTGCTACCAATTAGAGCCATCCAAAAATGGAATGTGTTGCCTAGGGAAGTAATGAGTTCTCTATCCCCATTTCAAGTGTAATTTAGTTATGGTAGGAGTGATTTCTATCCCTTGACCATCCTGCCATGCCAGGGAAGGATTGTTTCTGAAACCTCAGTCTTTCATTGATGTTGACTTATCTATTTTGTTCTTTGTGAAGCTTTGATTTCTTGTATTACATTACCTTTTTGACTTTTTCTTTCCTTAAGGGAATCTAGAATTTTTGATATACTTTTGTCTTACACATATTTCTTTTTGTTACCTTTACTTAGAAAAATATGGTTTTTAAGCTTCTAGTGTGTACCAACTATTGATATAATCTTTCAATGACTTTTCACAGAGCTCTCGTAGCTCTCTTAAGTCAGGATGGTGATGTGTGATGCCTGTCCTTAAGGAAATTTCTTGCTAGCCTCCCTTTTCCTTTTATCTTTCATACTATGACAATGGCTATTACAATATTGCTGCTTGCAGATCCTGAAATGTTTTTATATTTTCTGTCAACTATTATGGGAGAATACATTTATTCATGAATGGTTATAACAGATACCAAACTGAGAATGATGGTGCACAACTATAATCCTACAGAAGCGGAGGCTGGTGGATCATTTGAGCTTAGGAGTTTCTAGCTATAATACACTATAAGCTGATCAGGCATCTGTATTGTCTGGTACCCACGCAGTGAGCTCCCCAGAGCAAGGGGGCATTAAGCCTAATGGCTCCACCTAAGGTGGAGAAAACTAGCCCAGGTCAAAAATGGAACTGGTCAAGGCTCTTTCGCTGATCAATAGTGGGATCACAATTGCGAGTGGCAACCATGTTTCCAGACTGAATGAAATAGGAAGACCCAATCTCAAAAAAAACAAAAACAGATAATAGCTTTTAAAAATTATTCTGTTTTGGTATAATTGGTCTGAAAGTTGGATTCATGTCACCAAGTTCAAATGGGGCCTTTTGGAATTCCTATCTAATATGCCCATCTCATTTTCAAAATCATTTGAGATATCAATGTAATTTTTAATCATCCATTTTGCTAGTAGGTATAATCTCTGGAATTTTTATTGTCAATATTTTTAATGTCTTTAGAATCTTCAATTTTTCAGCTTTTCGTAGTTCCTTAATTTCATGTCTTATTTCATCTAAGCTATGCTTAGAGATGAAGTTTTTTTTTGTCTGTTTGTTTTAAAGATTGTCCTATACTTGTTTATCTGCAGTACATTATATGTTTTAGAGCTAAGGGTACCATTGACAAAAAGTAGCATGAAGCCCTTGCCTATAACTGATGAAATCTATTCCCAATATTATTAGGCTACAGTCTTGATACCTAATTAATATATTACCATCTTCAGTCCATTTCATGCATACTTATGGTTTATCCACTTTAGTGGTCAGTACCATCTGAATGATAGAATTTACAGTAGGTAGAGTATTGATATTTAAATTTATACTGGTGATTTTTATCTCATTGTGATACCAAAGCATGAAGGAATGCCACTCATTCTGTTGTGTTCCATTTTAAGTTGATAATCACAATCCCTTTGAGTAGGGTCAGTCTATCTATTTCTTGGTTTGATAGGAACAGTTTCTTTGTACTGACCAGAATGCTAAACAAACCAGTTGTATTACCAGAAACAGCTAGGATGGAATTTTGGGCTTCCTGCCAAGACTTTACAGCTACAGAGTCCCCACTGTGTATCACCTTGGCTGGCATTCCCTTACTTTTCTGTTTTCTCCCCACTCCCCCAATCCACACACGATATGGAGGATGAGTTGGGCTTTGAGAAGTTGTTTATCATCATCATCATCATTGTCATCATGTTGGAAAAGAAGAAACTGTAGTTTTCTTCTCTCAACCATTCTAGTTAGGGGGATGAGTGTAAATAGACAGTAGATATGTGAGGAATCAGTCTCAGCTCCCTGAAGAACATGGGGTGAGTTTTCAAATCAGTCTCACCAATAAGCATTGGTGGTTTTTCTGTCCATTTGGTTCCATCAGTCTCTAAACTGTCACCTCTCCATGTTGCAAGTTCCCCCACAAGTGCAACTCCTCATTGTCTTGACTCCTGTCTACAACAATCTCTACTGTATCTTATCCATTCTCTCTTAAGGAACAATTTTGTCAAGTTCACAAACCAGCCTGAATTTGAAGCTGGCTGAGAGAAATAAGAACATTTATCCAACTCACAGACTTTCCATTTTCTTGATAATCTCTGGAAGGAATGTCACATTATTAGGAGAAATTATTCAGGGGATCCTGGAAATATGGTAGAGTTAGAGCTAGGTAGAGTTAAAACTAGGTATGCCTCTCCCCAAGCATATTTTTTTTAAATTCCAAACTCAGCAGTAACTAAAAAAGAAAAAATTGAAAAAAACTACTACAAGGTGATTCTTACAGAAAAAAAAAACTGAAGAACAATTCATAAGCCCACTGATCCTGTCACTCTTCCCCTGTCCAAATCCAGAGTCATTTGGTGAAGCTACTCCTTACTACCATAATTTTAGACAGAAACTTTTGAACTTAACCCCTTGTCAGTATCCAGGAGGACCTCCCTCCCAGAGTAATATTTTCTTTGTATTCCTGGTTCTCCCCCTCTACCAGCCTGCCATCCTTCACCCCTTGGGCATTCTTGCATCTCTTCTGGTGGCTTAATGTTTAGACATAGATTTTTGGAGTTAACTTCTTGAAAGTATTCTAAGGGATACTCCACATACAAGGTGAATTAAGACTTAAATCAGACCCGAGATATGGTGCTGCTAGGCCCTCATCCTTCCCACTTTTTTCATTATTTCCCTTGGCAGTCTTGATGCTTTGTTCCTCTAGGACGAATTTTGTTATTATTTGTTCTACCTCTATAAACTATAAACAATAAATTTTAGTAGTTTAATTGGTATGCACTGAATAAGTAAATTAATTTAGGTAGTGTTGTCATTTTATTATCTTGGTTTGGCCTATCCACAAGCAATTAATAGTTCTCAAAATATTTAGATTTGTCTTTATTTGTGTAGAGTATTTTGTAATTGTGTTCATATAGTTCCTGTTTGTATCCTGGCAAGTAGACACTCAAGTGTCTACTTTACTGGCTGTAGTTTATTTAATTGGAATTTCTACCTCTTTTTGCTGAATTCTATTAGTAATATGCAGAAATGTTGATGATTTTGTAGGTTTCTTTTATATTTTGCAATTTTGTTGAAGTTGTTAATTGTTTCAACTAGGCTTTTAATTGACTTTCAAGAGCCAAAGTAAGTCAGTATATCATCTGAAAAAAAGAGTGACAATTTCCTCTATTTTTTGTCTATGCTTAATCCTTCAATTTATTTTTCATGTCATTGCCATAACTAGCATTTCTAGCACTATGTTGAATAATGGAAATAAGTTGATACCCTTGATTTACCCCTGATCTTACTGGCTCTTTTCTAGCAAAGTGATGATTTGTTTTTAGTCTCTATTTCTTTATATATAAAAGAAAATTAACAGCTTACTAAAAGAGACATAAAAAACACTGAAGAAAAGAACACCTAAAAATAGAACAGGCCAAATGGAAAAGGAGATATAAAAATTTACTGAATAAAAGAACTCCTTAAAAAGCAGAATTGACCAAACAGAAAAAGAGGTACAAAAAAGTTCACTGAAGAAAATAATTTCTTAAAAATTAGAATTTGGGAAGTAGATGCTAATGAGTCCATGAGACATTGAGAAACAATAAAACAAAGTCAAAAGAATGAAAAAATAGAAGAAAATGTGAAATATCTCATCAGAAAAGTAGTAACTGGCCTGTAAAATAAATCAAAGATAGATAATTTAAGAAACATTGGACTACCTGAAAGACACAATCAAAAAAAAAAAAGCTGACATCATATTTTAAGAAATGATAAAGAAAAACTGCCCCAATATCTTAGATCCAGAGTGTAAAATATAAATGGAAAGAGTCCATCAATCACTTCCAGAAAAAGATCCCCAAATGAAAACTCCCAGAAATATTAAAACCAAATTCCAGAGCTCCCAGGTCCAGGAGAAAACATTACAAATAGCCAGAAAGAAAAAATTCAAATATCATGGAGCCACAGTCAGGATCAAACAAGATCTAGCAGCTTCCATGTTAAAGGAGTGGAGGGCTTGGAAATGTATTCTGGAAGGAAAAGGAGCTAGGATTACAACCAAGAAAACCTATCCAACAAAATTGAGTATATTCCTTTGGGAGGAAATGTTTGTTTAATGAAATAGAGGACTTTCAAGCATTCATGATGAAAAGACCAGTGCTGAATAGAAAATTTGACATTCAAACACAAGAGTCAAGAGAAGCAAAGAAAGGTAAACATGAGAGAAAACATAAAGGGCTTAATATGTTTAAACTATTTACATTCCTATATGAGAAGATGATACTCATAACTCCTAAGAACTTTATCACTATTAGGGCAGTTAGACGGAGTCTACATAGATAGAAGGCATGAGTGTGAGTCCATTATTTTGTGATGACCTCCAAAAGAAAAAGAGAAGAAAAATAGGGATGCACTGGAAGAAGGGGGAAGGGAGATGCAGAATGGGGAAATTTTCTCCCATAAAAGAGGGATACAAGGAAGAGCTTTTATAGAAGAGGGGTAAATGGGGAGAAGTGTCAATCAATGTTTGAACCTCACTCTCATTGGAATTGGTTCAAAGATGGAAGAAGATAGATAGATAGATAGATAGATAGATAGATAGATAGATAGATAGATA
>NW_020951209.1:2220511-2254231 GCF_900497805.2 Vombatus ursinus
ATAGATAGATAGATAGATAGATAGATAGATAGATAGATAGATAGATACTCAATTGGGTATAGAAATCTATCTTGCTCAATAGGGGAAAAGGAGGAGAAAAGGATAAGAATTATGCAGGGGGTGATAAAAGGGAAGGTGGATTAAGGGAAGCAATAGTCAAAAGCAAAATGGACTTTTGAAGAGGGACAGGATAAAGAGAGAGAGCAAGAAGGATAAATGTAAGAAAATAGAATGGAGAGAAATACACAGTTAGCAATCATAACTGTGAATGCTTTAATTCTTCCATAAAATGGAAGCAAATAGCATAATGCATTAGAAACTAAAATCCAACATGTTGTTTACAAGAGACACATTTAGAACAGAAAGGTACATGCAGAGTTAGAATAAAAGTCTGGAACAGAATCTATTATGCTTCAGCTGGAGAAATAAATGGGGCGAGGAGGGCAGAGGTAGTAATCATGATCTCAGGCAAAGCAAAGGCAAAAATAGACCTTCTTAAAAGATAATCAGGAAAACTACATTTTGCTAAAAGGTACTATATACAATGAAGTAATATTAAAAAAATGTTTACAGCAAGTTTCTTTGATAACGGCTTCATTTCTCACATACAAAGAAAACTGAATCTTATAAAAAAAAAGAGCCATTCCCTAATTAATAAATGGTCAAAGGATATGATCAGACAATTTTCAGGAGAAGAAATCAAAGCTGTCTATTTTCATATAAAATGCAAATTAAAACAACTCTGAGGTACCACCTCACACCTATCAGAAATGACAAATGCTGAAGAGATTGAGGTAAAATAGATACACTAATAAACCACTGATGGAGTTATGAACTAGTCCAATCGTTCTGAAGAACAATTTAGAACTATGCCCAAAGGGCTATAAAACTGTACCCTTTGGCCCAGCAATACCACTACTAGGTGTGTATCCCAAAGAGATTAAAGAAAATGGAAAAGAACTTATATGTACAAAACATATTTATAGCAGCTCTTTTGTGGAATAAGGAATTGGAAATTGAAGGGATGCTCATCAATCAGGAAATGGCTGAACAAGTAGTGGCACATGACTGTAATGAAATACTATTGTGATATAAAAAATGAAGTGGGTCCTGACTGTTTGCTCTGTCAGGTTATCACTGTTTTGGTTTGGTTTGATTTGGTTTTCCTAACAATATTAATTATATGCTAGCCACTCACATCACAAACTTAGGTAGTGATTCTTCATTGTGCTTAATGGTATGGCTCACCTTCCCAAATGCTATCTCAGCCCAAGACCACCATCATTCTAGCTTGTACAAACAATCAATATGTGATTTTTTGTTTTCCTGTTATCATCAACCTCATAAATACAAAACAAGCCCCCTGACAATTTCTACTATGTTACATAATTTGTCCAGTACAGATACCTGCCAGCTTTTCAGGAATTCTGTAGCACTTAGTCTAAACTTCTGTTTCAGGGGTTGTGTGTGTGTATGTGTGTGTGTGTAGGATTTCACAGTCTGCTGTTTATTTTCTTCCTACTATTGAACCAGCCCTACATTTCTGGTATAAATCCAAACACATAGTAGGTACTTAATAAATACTAGTTGATTTATTGACTTCTACTCTTGGAGTTACAATTAGTGACTGATGATAAATGGAATGATAATGCATTTCAAAGTGTAAGGAATCTTAAAGACCATCTTGTCTAACTTCTTTATTTTAAAATAGAAAACCGAGGTCTAGAAGAGTTATGTGATTTGCCCAAGGCCATCCAAGTAGTAATTGTCAGAGGCAGGATTCAAATCCAAAGTTTTGAATTCCAAATAAAAAAATCATTTACATCATCCCTTGTTGCCCCTCTTCCTAAGTCAGTAGGGTTGGTATAGCCTATATCTACAAATCCCTAAAATAACCAAACAAAAAGTTTAAAATACCAATTAAGTCTATCATCACAACAGCAAATATAGGTTTCCATGCAGTCAAAACATCTGGATTCTACATATATTTTCACCTTTCATTTAAGTAATACATGTATGAGTTATAGAATGCTAGGCTTGAAATTGAGACCTAAGATGAATGAATGAATAATGAATTCAGTGCTTAATATGTGCAAGGAACTGTGGTGAGGGCTAGAGAAAAAAATACAAACAAGCAGGACAGTCTCTGCTTTCAGGAGGTTACATTCTAATAGACAACACATATAGAAGCTAAAGTTGGAAAATCAAACTCCTGAGTCCAGTGTTTAACTACTACCACCCTCATTTTACAGATGAGATAATGAAGACCTAGAGAAGTTGTGATTTGCCAAAATTCACACAGGTGACCTCCCTCCAGGGAAGCTTCCCCACCTCCCCCCACCCCAGTCTTTTGACTTTCCCTTTAGAGAAGACTTTCTTCACTAAATTTTAATAACACTTTCTTTGGAACTCTTTTAAGCACCTTCATGTTCAACTTTGACCTCTGAGGTCTCTTCCAGCCCTAAAAAGTCTAATTCAGTCACTGTGTTACTTATTATTTTAGTGCTCAAGGTTTTCCATAACACGGCCCCACCTTGCCCTTTTGCCCACTACTCTCTCTCTAGAGAGAGCTGGGAAGTGGTATGATGGGACCTATGCCAGGTAAGATAAGGTAAATGTTCATCAATCAGAGCCCAGGGTCACAGGGTGGGGACTTCAGCTCTGAGTAGAGGTGGAGGCCAGCATATAGATAGCATGGCATAGAGATGACCCTCATTTATAAACAGGGACAAAAAGGTACTTGAATTGTAGTGGAATTTGGGGACAAATCCAAGGGGGTTGCTACTCACCAATTTGAGTTCTTGATGTTGGGGTCAGATAATAGCAATAAGGAGTCAATTAAGAGCTAATCAGCTAAGATAGATAGCAAGACAGACAGCATCTACCCCAAGACTGATGTAGATTTCCTTATACATAAATTTTTAGGGCAACATTCATAATCTAAACATTATTCAAAGTAACATTGTGTGAAACAAAGAAAAGAAAGATGGCCATTCATAAAACACAGGTGGTTATACAAAAAAGAATCAGATACTTGCAAAACAATGTACATTTTTAGTTATAGGAGATAAATACAGGAGTTATGTCTGAGACTAGGTGGCCTCAGAAATCTACCTGTCAGGACACAAAGGGAGGACTTTCCCAGGATTCTGGAATCCACTACCTTCAGTCTTTTTTACAGAAAAAAGGCAAAAGTGAGACACTGAAGAATTCAATGTGGCAACTAGTCTTATGGTTCACTAAGGGTCATTTACAGCAAAATAGCTGATACAGAACAAGGTGGAGTCAACATGTCTTAAAGAATGGCTGTTTCTAAGTTGGGAAGGATCTATACATTACACAGACATGTCAGGGAAGTTCATGGTGTAATGGTGAGTGGGATAAGTGATATTAAGGCAAGGGAGGTATGGAGACTCAGTAGAAACTGACAATCTTAGGGAACTTGCTAAAGTCAGTCTCTGTGGGTCATCGAGGGAGGGTAATTTTGTCCACTTCTCCCCCAGTACTATCTGCCTCACAGAGTTGTTTTGGGAAAGAGCTCTATAAAACATTAAAGGGTCATATAAATGTGACATGCTATCATTATTAATAACATGATCTGGGGACATTACCTAGTGAATCTCTGACAAAATTCCTCAAAAAAGGGAAGTCTCAGTTGAGAGAAAATTGCTAAGCAAATTAAATCAAAGGATAAAGATGAATTGGGATCAGGGAGGAAAAAAAGAAGAGATTTTTTTAAATGCCAAAAATAAAAGAAGAAATGGACATTTAAAATAGAAAGGAGAGGGGGTAGAAGGGAAAGTATGGCAAGAACAAATAAAGAAAAAGAGAAAAAAAGAAAAAGGAAAAAGATTTGATTAAAAGACTTGCAATATTCTGACAAGGGGCAACTGAGTGGCACAGTGGGTACAACACCAGCCTGGAGTCAGGAAGATTCATCTTCCTGAGTTCAAATCAGACCTCAGACACTCACTAGCTGTGTGACCCTAGACAAGTCACTTAACCCTGTTTGCCTCAGTTTCTCATCGTAAAATTAGCTGAAGAAGGAAATGGCAAACCATTCTAGCACCTTTACAAAAAACAAAAAAACAAAAGGGGTTATGAAGAGTCAAACACAACAATAGTGACCAAACAACCACAAAATATTCTGACCCTGAAAGAATTCAGAAAGAACTGCCGCATATAAACACATATATACATAGGCACAAAGGAAAGGATAAGTGACTCTCTAGAGCCAATCAGAATTGTCACCAGAGTGTTCTCCTTCCCATTTCCATTTCACCACCAAAAACAAAGTATCTACGGGTGCAAGAAACGGAGACAAGATTGGGATGAGACTCAGGGGAGATTCTCTGGTAGGTAGAATCATAGAATGTTATAGCTAGAAAAGACTTTTGAGTTGATGACAGTGACATATCACATTTATATCAGATTTTATAGTTTACAACATGCTCTCCTCACAACAACATTAGGAGGAAAGTAACACAAGTAGAATTATCCTCATTTTACAGATAAATAAACTGAGTAGTGCTCAAGGAAATTAAGTGACTTGCCTATTGGTGTCACATCTAGTACTGAGTCAGAGCTAGGGCTGAGATCAAACTCCTGAGTCCAATGTTTAACTACTACCACCCTCATTTTACAGATGAGATGATGAAGACCTAGAGAAGTTGTGATTTGCCAAAATTCACACAGGTGACCTCCCTCCAGGGAAGCTTCCTCACCTCCCCCCACCCCAGTCTTTTGACTTTCCTTTTAGAGAAGACTTTCTTCACTAAATTTTAATAACACTTTCTTTGGAACTCTTTTAAGCACCTTCATGTTCAACTTTGACCTCTGAGGTCTCTTCCAGCCCTAAAAAGTCTAATTCAGTCACTGTGTTATTTATTATTTTAGTGCTCAAGGTTTTCCATAACATGGCCCCACCTTACCCTTTTGCCCACTACTCTCCACTCCCTCCATTATGACCAGGCTCTGACGTCTTTTCTGTTTACATGGTTACCTTATGTTCACTCTTGCTCACACTATTTGCTTCAGATGGAAGGCCCACCCTACTCCTCTTTGCTTGTGCAAGTCTTCCCAATCCTTCCAGTACTGTGCTTTGCACATCACTGACCTTTAATAAATAAATATTGTTAAACAAAATTGACTGAAAGCCCATCCCATATTCAGGAAGGCCTGCAAGGATAAGTCTGTAAAGTCTGTCTGAACTATTAGATTTCTCACCTACTGCTTTGCATCATTCATGGTTGTTTCACACATATTATTTGTGTCTTTTAGAGGCGGTGGAGTGAGACAGTAGATAGATAACTCCTACTGAACTTAAGCAGACATGAGTTCAAATCTGCCGTCCAATACTTACTAACTGTATGATCCTCGGCAAGTCACATAACCTGTTTGCCTCAGTTTCCTCAGCTGAAAAATGGGGATAATAATAGCACCTAACTCCCAGGGTTGTTGTAAGGATTGAATGAGATTGTTGCTTGTCCTTCATTTTTTAAGAGGGCCAATGACATCATGGGGCAATATCTTGACTTGCGCATGATTTGGATTTAAATGAACCAAAATTGCACAAAGTCACCAGTCTTACTCTCTCAAAAGATTGTTTTAAGTGCTATTGGATAAAAAAAAAACAAAGAAAGACCATTGATCAGGATACTCTGTTGGTGACAGAAGTCAGTTGGTTGGTTGTTGTCCTTTGTTCTTGAAGAGGACCAAAATGACATCACCATGCTAGAATCATTTCAGTGTGTTCGACTGTGGCTGATCAGACCAACACAAGCGCGAAATGTTCTATCAGGGGTTGGGTACAAATAGTCCATGTGAACATGTGGGGTGGATTCTCTAAATTTGCACATACTGTGTCTCCTTTGAGCTGTTGCAATTCTGCTTTGCTCACAGAGAAAGTACATTCTCTGATGTGGGCACGCCATGCTAAGTGCTCCTGTGCCAGTATCTCTCATGTCACACAATCAATTCCAAAGTTCCTGAGAGAGACCTTGAGAGTGTCCTTGTATAGCTTTTTCTGAACACCATATGAATACTTGTTCCATATGAGTTCACCATAAAATAGTCTTTTTGGCAAGTATACATTTTGTATTCAAACAACATGGCCAGCCCATCAGAGTTGTGCTCTCTGATGCAAAGTTTGAATGCTTGGCAGTTCAGTTCAAGAAAGGACCTCAGTGTCTGATATCTTATCCTGCCAGGTGATCTTCAGAATCTTCCTAAGACAATTCAAATAGAAACCACTCAGTTTCCTGGCCTGACAGTGGTATACTATCCAGGTTTCACAGGCATACAACATGAGGTCAGCACAATGGCTCTGCATACCTTCAGTTTGGTAGTCAGTCTAATACCTCTTCTCTCTCATTCTTTCCTTCAGAGCCTCCCAAACACTGAGCTAGCTCTTGAAATGCATGCATCAACCTCATTATCAATGTGTACACCCCTGGAAAGTACACTACCAAGGTAAGTGACCTTATCCACAGCATTCAAAACTTCTCCATTTGCTGTAACCAGTGATTCCACATATGGATGGTGTGGTGGTGGCTGATGGAGCACCTGTATTTTTTTGGTGTTAATTGTTAGGCCAGAATTAGTACAAGCAGCAGAGAATTGATCCATACTTTGTTGCATCTCAGCTTCAGAGGCTGCATTGAGTGCACCATCATCTGCAAACAGAAAATCATGCACCAACATTCTCTCCACTTTGGTCTTGGCTTGTCGCCTTTTCACATTGAAGAATTTACTATCAGTGCGGTAGCTGACCTTGATGCCATGTTCATCCTCACTGAAAGCATTTGACAACATGGCTTAAAACACCATGCTAAAAAGCATGGGAGCAAGTACACAGCCTTGTTTCACTCCATTGATGACTGGGAAAGCACAAGAGTATTGTCCATTATTCAGAACCCAGGCAAGCACGCCATCATGAAATTGATGTGCAATGCTGATGAACTTCTCCAGGCAACCGAATTTTGACATAATTAATTTATATAATTTAACATAGAGTGAAAAGAAGGAACAGCTACTGAACTGTCATTTTTCTTCTGTTATATCTACCAAGGAGAATAATCCTTACACTGAGAAGGGTAGAACTAAACTAAGGGTAGAACCACTTTTGGTGGCAAAAGTAAAATCCATTTTTTTAAATGGCTATTAGGAAGTGAAACCCAAATTAAGTAGGAGGATAGTGAGAGAACACCTAGCCACCCTTCAGAGAATTTGAGAGTTGGAAAGGACATCAGACGCCATCTAGTCCTACCCACACACTTGCTGAGTTCAAGTCAACAGAACCAGATGAATTATATCTCTGGACATTGGAAGAACAGGCAGATGTGGTTGTTGAACCATTGTTGGTGATCTTTGAAAAATTGTATAGAGCTAGAGATGTGTTTCAGGGCAAATGTCATAATTTTAAAAAAAATTGGAAGAAAGTTGAGTCCACAAACCAATAGATAGTGAATATGACTTCAATTCCTGGCAAAATGCTAGAATGGGCTATTAATAAGATTGCTATTGAATATTTACCTAAGGAAATAGTGTTTACAAAGAGGCAACATACCTAGGAGCCAAGATGGTAGAGAGAAGCCAGGAAGTTGCCTGAGCTCTCCCCAGTTTCCCTCAGAAACAATATTAAATCAAGCCTCTAAAAGGATTCTGGAGCAACAGAACATTCACAAAGACAGAGTTAAACAATTGTCCAGCTTAAGATAATTTAGAAAGACCTCAGGAAAGGTCTGTCTCACTTGGGTAAAAGGAGAGTGCAGGGCCAGCACAAACAGTGTCCAGGCAAACCAGCAAGAAGCTCTTAGCCACAGTACATATCAGCAACCATGGCCCCTTGGTCCTGGATCAGTGGGCCAGTGGCACAGCAGACCATCTGTGAGACCTCCAGCCCCAGTGCAGAAGGCAAATTGCCAGCCCCAGAACCCAGGTAACAATAGGCATGACTAGGTTGGGCCACCCCAGTTCAGTAAGTAAGCCACCAGCACTTGAGGCCCCAGTGCATAAAGCCAGTGACTGGGCCCCTGGCCCCAAGCACAAGAAGTTTGGAACAGTGTCCCCTGTGCTGCAGGAGTAGAGCTCAACCTTAAAAGTCACAAAATAGGCAAAAAAAGAGCAAGAAATAAAAATTGCCTTCACTATAGAAAGCTACTATGGTGACAGGGAAGATCAAAACACAAACTCAGAAGAGGACAACTTTGTCAAAATGCCTACATGCAAAACCTCAAAGGAAAATACAAATTGGTCTCAAGCCCAAAAAGCCTTCTTGAAAGAACTTAAAAAAGATTTTAAAAGTCAAATAAGATAGGTAGAAAAATTAGGAAAAGAAACTAAAGGTACACAAGAGAGAGTCAACAGCTTGGAAAAGGAAGAACAAAAATTGACTGAAGAAAACAACTCCTTAAAAAGCAGAATTGGTCAAATAGAAAGGAGGTACAAAAGCTAATTGAAGAAAATAATTTCTTAAAAATTAAAATTGGAAAGTGGAAGCTAATGACTCTATTAGACATCAAGAATCAGTTAAACTAAAAGAATGAAAAAAATAGAAGAAAATGTATAATATCTCATTGAAAAAACAATTCACTGGGAAAATAGATCCAGGAGAGATAATTTAAGAATTATTGGACTACCTAAAAACCATAATCAAAAAAAGAGCCTGGACAGCATCTTTCAAGAAATTATCAGGGAAATCTATCCTGATATCCTAGAACCAGAGGGTAAAATAGTTATTGAAAGAATCCACCTATCACCTCCTGAAACAGATCCCAAAATGAAAACTCCAAAGAATATATAAGCCAAATTCCAGAATTATGAGGTAAAGAGAAAATATTGCAAACAGCCTGAAAATAAATTCAAATATCAAGGAGCCACAGTCAGAATTACACAGGACTTAGCAGCTTCTACATTAAACATGATCAGAGGGCTTGGAATAGGATGTTCTGGAAGGCAAAAGACCTTGGATTAGAACCAAGAATCAATTACCCAGCAAAATTAAGCATAATCTTTCAGGAGAAAAGATGGATATTCAATGAAATAGGGGATTTTCAAACTTTCCTGATTAAAAAGGCCAGAGCTGAACAGATAATCTGATCTTCAAATACAAGACTTAAGCATAAAAAGTTAAACAGGTAAGAAAAAATGGAATTCAATAAGGTTAAACTGTTTACATCTCTACATGGGAGGATGATACTTGTAACTCTTGAGAACTGTCTCTCTATTAGGGCAGTTAGAAGGGGTAGACATAGACAGAGGACGTGGGTATAAATTGACTTTGATGTGATGATATAAAAAAATTAAGGGGTGAAAAAAAGGATTGTACTCAGAGAAGAGGAAAGGGGGAGGCAGAATAGGGTAAATTATATCACATGAAGTGGTGCAAAAGACCTATTACAGTGGAGGGAAAGAAGGGGGGTGTGAGCATTGTTTGAATCTTACTCTCATCAGATTCAGCTCAAAGAGAGAATAACATACACACACAGTTGGGTATAGAAATTTATCTTCCTCATAGGGAAGTAAGAGGGGAAAGGGAAAACAAAAAGGAAGGGTGGGGCTGATTGAAAGGAGGGCAGATTGAGGTAGGTGGTGGTCAGAAGCAAAACACTGGTGAGAATGAACAGGGTAAAAGGAGAGAGAAAAGTATAAATGCAAGGAATAGGATGGAGGGAAATATTATTATTCAATGTTGGACTAGAAATGTTAGTTTTAGCAATAAGAGAAGAAAAAGAAATTGAAGGAATAAGAATAGGCAATGAGGAAACAAAACTATCACTCTTTACAGATAATATGATGGTATACTCAGAGAATCCCAGATAATTAACTAAAAAACTACTTGAAATTATTAACAACTTTAGCAAAGTTGCAGAATATAAAATAAACCCACCTAAGCCATTGGTATTTCTATATAATACTAACAAAGTCCAGCAGCAAGAGATAGAAAGAGAAATTCCATTTAAAATAACTGTAGACAATATAAAATATACCTGCCAAGACAAACACAGTTACAAAACATTTTTCACACAAATAAAATCAGATCTAAACAATGTGAAAAAAAATATAAATCGCTCATGGGTAGGCTAAGCTAATATAATAAAAAAGACAATTCTACCTAAATTTAGTTATTCAGTGCCATACCAACCAAACTGCCAAAAATAATTTTATAGAACTAAGAAAAATAATAACAAAATTCATCTGGAAGAACAAAAGCTTAAGAATATCAAAGGAAGAGACTGAGCCAAGATGGTAGAATAAAGGCAGGGACTCACCTGAGCTCTCCCCCAAACCCCTCCATACCTTTTTAAAATGACTCTAAACAAATTCTAGAGCAGCAGAACCCACAAAAAAACAAAGTGAAACAAATTTCCAGCCCAAGACAACTTGGACAGTTGGCAGGAAAGGTCTGTTACACCAGGGTGTAAGAGGAGCACAGTCTAGCACTGTCCAGCACAGGTCAACACAGATTGGGCCCCAGCAAAACCACAGTAGGTCTCACGGCAACTGAATCACTGGCAGAAGTGATAGTTTCCAGACTTATCAGCCCAAGATGCCAAAGACAACTTAGAAGGTCAGCAGGAAAGGTCCATACCACCTGGGTGAGAGTGGAGTGCAGTCCAGTGCAGGCCACACCAGCACAGCCCCCAGCCCCAGGAAACCAGGAGCAGGCCTTGGGAGTGACTGAATCAGCAGTGGCAGCAGTAGCAGCTGCTTCCAGACGTCTCATGCCACAAACAGTAAGAGGCTCAAATGACTGGTCAGAAGGACAATACAGGGGTCTTTTTGCTAGCACCATGGCAGGACTCTGTTGCTTTGCCCATACTTGAATCCAGGTCACAGCCCTTGGTGGCAGTCCTAGGGTGAGGAGGAGCACTAGTGTAGCAGAGTTTGTGGCCAAAGAGGAGGGGGGACCCTCCTCACAGTTCCAGGGCAGAAAAGAGTACTTGTGGTCACTCATAAACCAGAGCACAGGCCAAGAGAGTAGTAAACACCTCTCCTTAGATCATATCACCTTGAAAGAACTGAAAACTTACAGGTATCTAGAAGTATCTCTGAAAACAGTTTCACAAAAGCCCTGAAGCTTGGTTCTCCACCCTGGATGCAGAACCCTACTTCAATGAAGACTTAGAAGTCAAGTAATAGGCTGGGAATATGAGCAAACAATATAAAAAACTTTGACTATAGAAAGTTATTATGGTGACAAGGAAGATCAAAACACACACTCAGAAGAAGACAACAAAGTCAAAGCTCCTACATCCAAAGCCTCCAAGAAAAATGTGAATTGGTCTCAGGCCATGGACAATCTCAAAAAGCATTTTGAAAATCAAGTAAGAAAGGTAGAGGAAAAATTGGGAAGAGGAAAGAGAATGATGCAAGAAAATCATGAAAAATGACTCAACAGCTTGGTAAAGGACACATGAAAAAAAAATACTGAAAAAATATTAACACCTTAAAAAACAGACTAGGCCAAATGGTAAAAGAAGTCCAAAAAGCCAACGAGAATATGAATGCCTTAAAAAGTAAAATTGGTCAAATGGAAAAGGATGTCCAAAAGCTCCCTGAAGAAAATAATTCCTTATAAGTAAGAATGAAGTAAATGGAAGCTAATGACTTCATGAGAAATCAAAAAACAGTAAAACAAAACCAAAAGAATGGAAAAAATAGAATATAATGTGAAGTATCTCATTGGGGAAAAAAACTGACCTGGAAAACAGATCCAGGAAAGATAATTTTAAAATTATTGTACTACCTGAAAGTCCCCATCAGAAAAAGAGCCTAGACATCATCTTCCAAGAAATTATCAAGGAAAACTGCCCTGATACTCCAGAACCAGAAAGTAAAATAGAAATTGAAAGAATCTACTGATCACCTCCTGAAAGAGATCCCAAAATGAAAGCTCCCAGAAATATTATAGCTAAATTCCAGAGTTCCCAGGTCAAGGAGAAAATATTGCAAACAGCCAGAAAGAAACAATTCAAGTATCATGGAGCCACAGTCAGGACAACACAAGATTTGACAGCTTCTACATTAAAGAATCAGAGGGCTTGGAATATGATATTCCAGAGGGCAAAGGAACTAGGATTATAACCAACAATCACCTACCTAGCAAAATTGAGTATAATCCTTCAGGGTGAAAATGGAAATTCAATGAGATAGAGGACTTTCAAGCATTCTTGATGAGAAGATCAGAGCTGAATAGAAAATTTGACTTTCAGATACAAGACTCAAAAGAAGCATAAAAAGGTAGACAAGAAAACAAAATCATAAAGGACTTAATAAGGTTAAACTGTTTACATTCCTACATGGGAAGGTGATATTTGTAACTCATAAGACCATTCTCATTATTAGGCTAGTTAAAAGGAATATATATATATATATATGGAGTTCACAGGTATACGTTAAATATGAAAGAATGATATCTAAAAAATAAAATTAAGGTGTGAGAGAGGAATGTATTGGGAGAAAGAGAAAGAGAGAGGTAGAATGGGGTAAATTATCTCACATAAAAGAGGTTAGAAAAATCTTTTACAGTGGAGGGGAAGGCGGGGTGAGGGGGAGTGGGTGAACCTTACTCTCATCAGAATTGGTTCAAAGAGGGAATGACATACATACCCAATTAGGTATAGAAATCTATCTTACCCTACAGCAAAGTAGGAGGGAAAGGGGGATGTGATAGAAAGAAGGGCAGATTGGGGGAAGGGATAGTCAGAGGAGAAACACTTTTGAGGAGGGACAGGGTGAAAGGAGAGAGAGAATAGAATAAACAGGGCATGGGGGAAATAGGATGGAGGGAAATAGCAATAGTAACAGATTTTTGAAGTAAGTTTCTCTGACAAAGGCCTCATTTCTCAAATATATGAGAACTGAGTCAAATGTATAAATATAAGAGTCATTCCCTAATTGATAAATGATCAAAAGATATGACTGGTTTTCAGATGAAGTAATCAAAGCTGTCTATAGCTGTATGGAAAAATACTCTAACTATTGACTGGAAAATGAAAATTAAAACAATTCTGAGGTACTATCGCATACCTATTAGATTGGCTAATAGGACAGAAAAAGAAAATAACAAATGTTGAAGGGGATATAGGAAAAATGAGACATTAATGCATTGATGATGGAGTTGTGAACTGATTCAACCATTCTGTAGAGCAATTTGGAACTATGCCTAAAGGGCTAAGAAACCATGCATAGCCTTTGACCTAGCAATAGCACTTCTAGGTCTGTATCCCAAATGAAATTAAAGAAAGGAAAAGGACCTATATGTACAAAAATATTTATAGCAGCTCATTTTTGGTGTCAAAGAATTAGAAATTGAGGGGATGTCCATCAACTGGGGAATGGCTGGGCAAGTTGTGGTTTGTAATTATGATGGAATACCATTGTACTATAAGAAATGATGAGCGGAATACTCTCAGAAAAACCTGAAAAGGCTTGCACGGGCTGATGCAAAGTGAATGTATTATGTACAAAGGTACCCCAATATTGTAAGATGATCAGCTGTGAATGACTTAGCTATTCTCAGAAATGCAATGATTCTTAGATCACAACATTGTGGGTTGCTTATAACCTGCACCACTTACTGCCTGCTGAAGGATTTTGGGTGGCCCACAAAAAATGCAGAGAATGTAAAACGGGCCCGCAGGCCATGTGTTGTACAGGCCTGATCTAAGACAACTCTGAAGGACTTATGATGAAAAATGCTATCCATCCCCAGAGAAAGAACTAATGGTATCAGAATACAAATTGAAGCATACTTTATTTTCTTGAGGGTTTTTTGGTCTATGTTTTCTTTCATAATATGACTTACGGAAATGTTTTGCATGACTATAGGTGTATAACCTATATTGAATTGTTTGCCTTTTCAATGAGATGGGGTGGGTGGTGGGGAGGGAGGAAGCAAGAGAATTTGGAACTCAAAAATTTTAAAAATGAATGTTAAAAATGGTTTTTATATGTAACTGGGGAAAAATAAAATACTAAATAAACAAAAAAAAGAAAAGAAAAAAGAATACAATGCCCTAATGAAAAAAAAGATAAAATGGATTTGGCTGTTAGGCAAAAAAATATATATAATAATATCAAAAGAATTAATGAAAAAATGCAAAACTATTTATACTAGCTAAGAAATGGAGTGGTGGATCAGTGGAATAGGTTAGTTACACAAGACACAGTAGTAAATGACTACAGTAATCTACTCTTTGATAAACCCAAAGATTCCAGCTTCTGGAATGGGACCTCACTTTGACAAAAACTGCTCAGAAAACAGGAAAATAGTATAGCAGAAACTAGGCATAGACCAATATGTCATACCATATACCAAGATATGGTCAAAATAAAGGGTGCTACAATAAGCTAATTAGGAGAGCAAGGAATAGTTTACCTGTCAGATCTATGGAGAAGGGGAAAATTTATGACCAAATAAGAAATAGAGAACATTATGAAATGCAAAATGGATAATTTTGATTACATTAACTTAAAAAGGTTTTGCACAAACAAAACCAATGCAACCAAGATTAGAAGGGAAACAGAAAGCTAGGAAACAATTTTTACAGACAGTGTTTCTGATAAAGGCCTCATTTCTCAAATATATAGAGAATTGAGTCAAATTTATAAGAATACAAGTCATTTCACAATTGATAAATGGTCAAAGGATATCAACAGGCAGTTTTTGGGCAAAGAAATTAAAGCTATCTATATTCACATGAAAAAATGCTCTAATTCACTATTGATTAGAGAAATACAAATTGAAACATCTATGAGATACCACCTTACACCTATAAGATTGGCTAGTATGATAGAAAAGGAAAATTACAAGTGTTGGAGAAGATGTGGCAAAATTGGAACACTAATGCATTGTTGGTAGAGTTGTGAACAAATGCAACCATTCTGGAGAGCAATATGGAACTCTACCCAAAGAGCAATCAAATTGTACATACCCTTCAATCCAGCAATACTACTACAAGGTCTGTATCCCAAAGCAATCATAAAAAGTGGAAAAGGGCCCACATGTACAAAAATATTTATAGCAGCTCTTTTTATTGTGGCAAAGAATTGGAAATCAAGGGGATGCCTATCAATTGAGGAATGGCTGAACAAATTGTGGTACATGAATGTAATGGAATACTATTGTGCTATAAGAAATGATGAGCAGGCAGATTTCAGAAAAACCTGGAAATACTTATATGAACTGATGCTGAGTGAAGTGAGCAGAACCAGGAGAACATTGTACACAGTAACAGCAACGTTATATGATGATCAACTATGATAGACTCAGCTCTTCTCAGTAATACAATGATCTAAGACAATTCCAAGACTTGTGATTGAAAATGCTGTACACATCCAAAGAAAGAACTATGGAATCTGAATGCAGATTAAAGCATACTATATTTACTTTTTTTGTTGTTTTTTCTTTCTTGTGGTTTTTTCCCTTTTGTTCTGATTCTTCTTTTACAATATGACTAATATGGAAATATGTTTAATATGATTGTATGTGTATAACCTGTATCAGATTGCTTGTTTTCTTGGGGGGGAAAGCAAGGAGTAAGGGGGAAATTTTTGGAATTCAAAATCTTATAAAAGTGAATGTTGAAAACTAAAAAAAAAAAAAAACACCTAGTAGAAGAACACAAACAACGATTATAAAATAATAATGACAACTCAAAAAAGAGACAAAATGGCTACATAGATCATGCCAAAGTGGGAAAAAACACCTTATTTCCTTTTTTAACAACAGGATTCCTAAACTAAGTCCAGAATAACTACAATTATTCTAGATTTAACAAAGCATTTGACAAACTTGTTCATGGTTTTTAGGTAGAAAAGATGGAGAGATTCAATGCTAGACAAGTTAAAGGCAAGGATAATTAAGGGCATTTGGAACTGGTTGAATGTCTAGACTCAAATTGAAGTAGTCTCTACTGGAGTGCCACAGGAGTCTATGCTCAGTCTTTTGCTGGTAAATAGTTTTCTCAAATGACTTTTGCAAAGGCACAATTTCCATATTTCAATGACACAGAGCCAAGAGGGGATAACTAACACATTATATGAGGTGTCATCCAAGAAGATCTTGACAAGCTTTATTACTGTTGAGAATACCATCATTTTCTCATCACCCAGGTTCAAAATCTTGAGGTCATCCTCAATTCCAAACTCACACCAGATATCTAATTCATCAAGTAATCTTGTTGTTTCTCTTTCCATAACATCACTTATATGTGTCTCTTTCTCCTCACACAGCCACCACTTTCATACAGGCCCTCCTCTCCTCTTATCTAGACTATTGCAATTGTCTCCTATTTGGTCTTCCTGTCACAAGTCCCTCTCCATTCTAATATATCCTCCGCACAACTGCCAAAATGATTTTCCTAAAGCAAAAGTATAACCATGTGCCCCATACTCAATAAACTCCAGTGACTTTGTATTACCTCTAGGATGAAATAAAAACTCCTCTCTCTGTTTGGCATTTGAAACTCTTCGTAACCGGACCCCTTCCTACCTTTTGAGTTTTCTTACACATTACTCTGCTTGCTTCCAGCACTCTTTGGTCCAGCCAGGCTAGCTTTATTGTCCCTCACACATAATGTTCCATCTCTTATCTCCATGTTTTACAACAACTGTCACCTATGTCTAGATTACACTCCTTCACTCTTGCCTCTTATCAAATCTTTCCTTTTCTGTTGCCACATCTTTCACACCTGCCTCCTATTATCTACTCATATAACCACTACCTTAATTCAGCCCTTGATGACCTCTTGCCTGGATTATTGCAATAGCCTCTTAATTGGTGTCTATGCCTCAAGTTACTCTGATCCATTCTCCACAGAGCTGCCAAAGTGATTTTCCTTAATCGCAACTTTGGCTATGTCACTGTCCTCCTCAGTAATTTTCAGTGACTTCCTATATGCCTCTAGGATTAAATGTAAATGCCTCTGTTTGACCATAAGCTGGCCTCAACTATCTTTCCACTTTCATTATACATGATTCCTCTTTCTGTACTCTAGCTAGAATAGCCTTATCTCTTTTCCTTACACATAACACTTCATCTCCCACCTCCATGCTTTTGTACTTTCAGTGCCCCCATGGCTAGGGGGGCATTTCTTCCTCAGTTCTGCCTCATAAAATCCTTCCTTTCCTTCAAGATGCAGGTGAAGCAATAGCTTGAACAATCTTCTAACATGAAATCTTTGCTGATTTTCCCCAAACTACTATCAATCTCCCATACTAGCCACCTTGTATTTATTCTGAATGTAATGCCAGGCATGAGACTTTGTCTTTCCCTATGCCCAACTCAAGACCAATTTCCTCTTAGCAATCAAGGTTTCTTCTCTACTTCTAATTTCTGGTTTGGACTCAAATAAATTCCCCAATTCCCTAACTTGTGCAAGGATTAGTGATTTAAAACTTTGCAACAGCTTATTCATTTTTTGCCCATCCAACCAGGTTATTCTCTTTAATTCCATCAGAAAAAAAAGTATTCATACTTCATAAAGGGATTAACAGGTGAGAACACACTCATACCTCATTACTTCTGCCATATACTCTTTGCTTTCTGTGACATCAGCTATGGGTGAGTAGAGAACCAAATTCCTGTCTGCTCTTCTACATCTTGAGATTTAACCTTTATATGTTTATATATTATTGTCTTATTGTCCCCATCAATAGGATGTAATTGGACAATAGGAATTATGTATCTTCAGTGCCTAGTACAGTACCTAGCACATAGTAGGCATTTAAATGTCACTGCTTACTTGAATGCTTAAATGGAATCCCCTGGTTTTTTTCAAGACTCAACCATCACCTTCTACATAAAGCCTTCCACCCACAATATGGAGAATCTCTACCTAAAAAAAAATTACTAGGCTGGCCCAGGACCTGATTAGCATACGTGATTGGCCCCAACTTTCTTATCTGCCTACCCCTACCACCACCACCACCCAACATGGGATAAGCCTAGGAAAAAGCTGTCCTTGGGATCTGATTGATCCTAACTTCCCTGATCATATGAAGGCATAAAATATCCCAGCCATGAAAAAATCTAGGCCCCAGGGACTTATTGGGTTTCTGAAATGCATGTTATTCTGTCCCACTAACCAGACATGCTCTCTCATATGGAGAGAAAGGGAAGGGTGGAGTATCTGGAGAAGCTAAGTGTCCCTCTGTATCTGAGTTGCATATCCTTACTGTGTTAGAGAAACATAAGTCTACTTATGTTATATTTTCAATGACTTGTGAGTGCTTCATTTTTGTCCCAGCATCAAACCTAAACTAAGAGACTGCTGATGTTAAGAGCTGTGCCTCCAACTCTTGTATGTGATGTGTCTCACCCATTAGGAAATAAGTTCTCTGATGCTAGGAGTTGTTCTGCTTTGGAAGTTGCATCATCAGTACCTCAACAATGCCTGGCATATACCTACCACTTAATAAAGAGTTTTTATTGATCCATTGATTATCTGATTGACCAAGGAGAGGATAATGGGTTTTGATCATGTTGAGTATCAGTTGCCAACAGACCCTTCAGATGGAGTTGACAGCAAGCAGGTAATTGTTGATGAGGGACTGGAGCTCAGAAGGGACAATAAGGTTGGATCTATAGATCTAGGAGTCAAATCCATAAAGAGAACAATTGAACCTGTAGGAGCAAGAAAGGTTACCAAGTGGGAGAATATATAGAAAAAAGCAAAGATAAGAGAGTATAAGACAAAGCCTCAGGGAACACTTACAATTAGCATATGGGAAAAGATAAAGCAAAGGAAACATCTCCAAGCTAAATATCTTAATTTCCTTCAATAAATCATCAAATATCATGGTATTAGTGCCCCTCTCCATTCTGGTAACCTTTTTCTCTATCTTTAAAATATGATAAGAACTGAACACAAAATCCCAGATATGCTCTGGAAAGGGTGGAGTGCAAAATGACTCTCATTTCTAGATTCTGGACACTACATATTTACTAACAGAGTCTAAGATTGCATTAGCTTTTTTTGCCAGCTGAACTTGTAGTAGAACAAAATTCATAAATCTTTTTCACATGAATTCTTGTCTAGCTATGTCTCCTGCTTCTCATACTTAAAAGTTGATTTTTTCAACCAAGTGAAGGACTTTTTATTCATTTCTGTTAAGTATCATCTTTATAGATTTGGCCCATCATTCTAGGTTATCTTCTTTATGGCTCCAGATTTTGTCTTCCAGTGTGTTATCTATCCTTCCCATCCTTGTATACTCTGCCTTTATCCAAGTCATTGAAGGAATTATTCCTTGGAATTTGAATGAGATGGACTCTTGATTGAGTAGGCAAGTGTTGCCTAAGTTGTGAGGTTTATCACCTTTGTAACAGAATTACTGATGATTAATCTAAGCAGAAGGCCAACTGCCCCTTTATCTGCTGTGATGTAAACATGTTTCATCTCTGAAAGTCCCTGGATTCTAGATTTAAAGAAAACAGAAGCTAAGAAGCAAAGTGTGCCATCCACTCTATGGTAAGAGTGATATCTATATCTATATCTATAGCAGATTAGGCTAGTTTTTCCCTAAAAAGCAACAAAAGCACCCTCAAGACTTAACTGGTCCAGGGGACTAAAATTTAAACATTGGTGTAATTCCTGGGTCACCTAAGTGTAAAAGTTTAGCGCATGAAAAGTCAGGGACTCCTCTGGCTTAACAAACCCTGCTGACCAGTTGTACCATCATAGCAAATACAGAGACAGGAGAACTGTACCCAAATGAAGCAATGTTGTATCCCTGATAATCATTCTTTCCATACAGTTGTTAAGTAAATCTCCTTTCAGTAAATGTTAGATAATCTATAAGTGTCTCATTTTATTTCAGTCCCAAGCCTAAACCATTGGACTAGCCTGAATCAGGCCTGGCCCATAGCAAACTCCCAAGATCCATTTTTAAATTGGCTGCCTCCACCACCTTCCTCATTTGCATTGGCCCAGGTAGATCAGAATGGCCAGGAACTTGTCAAAACGGGTGAAAGAATAGGCTGTCATGGAAGAAGATTGAAGAAGTATGCCCAAGCAGAAATCAGACACCACTATTTCTGACTTGGTTACATATACATTGAGTAGATAGATGGGGATCTTATCTAGTATGCTATAATGAACAAATAAAGGATAGAAATCTGGCATCCCCTTTGCCCATAGCTTTTATAGAAATGACAATGTAGTTGAGAATCTACTAAGTCAAAAGAGTGAAGTGATTATTTCCTAAGCCAGTCCAGTTTTTGTTCATGAGGGAAGGAGTTAGTCAGGACATCCCTCATAAGTTGATGCCTTTCCCTTCAGCCCAGAAGGTGCAGGTGACAGAGACAATGAGATAATCGTGTCTTGAATGAAGTGTAAAGAAGACTTCTTATTTTTATAGGGTGTGAAGAAGGAATTCTTCCTTTATGGAATTTCTAGTTCGAGGTGGCAGTTTGCCATTGGATGGTTGAATATTGACCATGCCCTTAGTGATCTTTTAAAAGCTATCTTGATAGCTTTGGAGATGGTTGAGACAGAAGAGCTCAATGGAGTTTGACTCATGGAAGCAGAGACCCAACTATGGATTGAAGGGACAACGAGCCCTAACATCAGAGCTTAAACTTCAGAGACAAACCTAGGAAGACAAGGCCCAGGAAGCCCAAATGAGTAACTTGCCCAAAAGAAACGCTGTGCCCAGCAGGGAGCAGCATGACAACACCACAATGAGGGAGGGGACACTGGTACTCTGCAGTATCGGAGCTGCCTTGGCTATATATATTTCCCACCTAGTGTACTCTATATATGTGACCATCTTTCTCACTGACTCTGTGTTTATTTGTAGAGACTATACCCCAGGTTTATGGGAAGAAATTTTTGTAGCTAATGTCCTTACTATGCCATATCAATAAATATCTTTCTTTGAGCTAGTTATGTTCATTGACTGAATATTAAATGGAAATACATGTGGGGCTCATGAGCTAGCAGTACAGACCCAGGGAGTGCCTTTTTACCTGGAGTAAAAGAATCCCTTGGAAACCCAGCTTGCAACCTTTGGTGTAGGTTGGGAGTGGAGTATAGGGTAGATCCCAAAGAAGACCCTACATGTTTTTATGTTTGTTTGCTTTTGTCAGGCAGATGAAACCTCTGTAACCATGGGGTAAGTCAAATGGCTCTCTCACTAAAATAATAACTATACTTGTCAGCTGATAGTGATCTGTGAGATCCTTAAGATGAAAGAAGTTCAGTCTAATTCCAAGAAGTCTAATTCCTGATTCTGTTGTTATTTCCCTTACTACAGCATTTCTTCTAATTTCCTCTTTCTCCCCAGCTTTCTTACTTCCCCCATCTAAAGAAGCATTATTAGACATGGTTATATCAGCCTCACTATCATTGTCATTTGTGGCAGCTGGGAATGTAGAGGAAGAATGGTAAAGAGGCTCAATGGTTCAAGTCTGGAGGGTTGAATGGGATTTAACTATCATGTAAGTTCTATGTAGATAACCTGCATGCTTCACATACTATTGTGTTTTATGGTAGGACGTATCTAGACAACTTGTTGTACCTGCCATACAAATGTTAATATTTTTAATTAATGTTTTTGCTTCTTTTATTCAAGTGCCTTGGAATCCTCTAGAATGAAAGGCACAACAAGGAAGACATAAGACATTATTAATAGGTCCTGTGTGTTATTATCCTCCTACAGAAACACCTGCAATCTAGAGGACAAAAGGTGAAATTTACTCTGAAGGGCTCATGACATGTAATTTGGCTGTTTTAGGAGATACCCACCCAGAGGCAAAATGTTACTAAGGAAAAAGTTGTTGAGGGAATGAAGAAGAAGCAGAGGAGAAAAGTGAATTACTTCATATTTAACTTTGTCAGTTTCAAAAGAGGAAGAGAAGCCTGACCAAACCCAGATGTGAACAAAACTGTACCACACACTGTAATCTAAATAGCAGTCCAGTGCCTTTGTTTGTTCCTTGATCCTGAAGTTACTTGGGCTCTACCATACCAATCTGTCATGGCAGGAAAAACAGATCAAGGAGGAAACCAAAGGAAAATAATGAATAGGGAAGGAGCATTGATTAATTAAGCAGGAAGCTAGGTGACCTAGTGGATAGAATGCTGGGTTGGAGTTGGGAAAACTCCTTCTCCTCCTGAGTTCAAATCTGGCCTCAAACATATACTAGTTGTGAGACCCTCAGCAAGTCACTTAACCTTGATTGCCTCAGTTTCCTCACCTGTAAAATGAGCTGAAGAAGGAAGTGGCAAACCTCTCTAGTATCTTTACCAAGAAAACTCCAAATGGGGTCACAAAAAGTTAGACACAACTGAACAACAACATTAATTACGCACCTACTATGTGCCATACCCCATGTTCAATATTTTCAAATGTTATCTCATTTGGTCCATTGGGAGGTAGGTGCTATTGTGATCCTCATTTTACAATTTAGGAAACTGAGGCAAGCAATTTAAGTGACTTGCCCAGAGACACATAGCTAGGAAGTGTCTGAGGGTGAATTTGAACTCAAGTCTTCCTGACTCCAGGACCAGTGCTCCATCCACTCCACCTACTTGAGTCATAGCAAATTTATCAATTCATTCAACACATTTTTATCAAGAACCAACTATGTTAAAGCATTACATTAGGCACAGGGAAACTCCAAAGGATAGAATATAGTTCCCATAATAGGGGCTCCTGCTTAGAAGCCTACATCTCTTTCTCTGCCCCTTTCTGCAATCTGAATTATCCAACTGGTTTTGGAAGGTCATTGAAGGCTGTGAGGTTCACAGGCTTTATAATCCAGACTGACTCAATGAATCATTCTGAAGGATGTTTTGGATTTGGTTTTTGTTTAATCTCCAGGGTTACTTTTATGTGCTTCCAACCATCATGTGATGGGAATTAGAGGAACAACGATAAGAGATTTCTCCTTACCTAGACCTCAAAGTACAGCATGATGTTATATTTACAGATGCCAATTCATGTGCCAGCTATAAGGATAAGAGAGAAGCTGCTCAGTGTAAGCAAATAGAAGGAACTCCTTTAGATATGTGCCTCTTGGCTCTCAGTGGATTCTTTCTTTCAAGTTTCAGAATGTCTCCAAGCATATAATTTTTTTCAATTATATGAAAGAGCTGTTTTTTTTAATTGAGAAGATAATCAGACTAATGATTTGTATTGACACTGCTTATTACTTTCTACCTTCATTTAAAAGATAATCACTGTCTAGTGGAACATAATCTTTCACAGTCCTCCCACACCTACCATTTTCATATTATTTGTGAGAGTCATACTGAAAAGGAAGGGAAAAAACATAAATGTACAACTGTGCAGCAGAATGGAAAAGGTTAGAAAGTGCAGCTGTTCTGGGCTTGGGTTTCTAAGATCTTTGAGCAGGCAGGTAGGGAAGGAAAGCTACCTTTAGAACAGGGTGCTCTTTGAGAGCTAGCTTGCTGCATTGAATATTCCAAGGCCAGATCACCTGGGCAGGAAAAACAGGATGAGCCAGAAGTTGTGGGGCCATAATATGGGGGAAGAAAGAGGAAGAGAGGGAAGATTATAGCAAATTAGCAAGCCTTTTGTATTGCATCATGTATTTTAAAAACAAAAACACCATCAAGCTTACAGACTAAAATTGTAATTTGTAATTACAGTACAGATAAATGGAGAAATTAAAAGTCAAGGGCAAGCAGAGAAGGTGTCTTAAGAAGCCCCAGGGAAAGAGTCACACAGAAAGATTAAATATTCCAGGCAAAAGATATGGCACAGGAAATAATTTCCAGTCAAGTTAAAAAACTGAGGGAACAAGAAGAAGATTGTGTTAATAGACTTCATGTAGTCAGAGTGAGGAAGAAGAGATCCTAGAGCAAGGGCTTTTTTTCAGGTACCTCTAAATAACCAAAATCCTATAAACTAATGTAACATATATTGTTCAGACTGTGATAGGCAGCTTGATGAACAATTCAAAGAGCTAGTCAGATAGGTAGGTAGATAGATAGATAGATAGACAGACAGATAGATAAGATAGATAGATAGATAGATAGATAGATAGATAGATAGATAGATAGATAGATAGATCGATAGATAGATAGATAGATGATGTTTGATTATTTCTAGATGACAGATGATTGGTAGATACATAAATAGATATACAGGTAGATTGATTTACGTATATATTTGCATCTCTAGAGAGTTAGCAAGGCTTCAATATAAGTGTGTAGTTAAGTCTAGAGTCATGGTTCCTTTTCATCCTTCCCAAATTTTGTGGCACACTCTTTAATACTAAACATTAACTCAGAATACAATACTATTTATCTTTATCTGGAGATATAACCAATTTTTAATATACAGATAGCAAATAAATATTCAAGATTTAAGGAAAAACAATGACAGTTCACCAGGCAGCCATGAGGCAGAGGAAGGAAAGGACATAGAGAAGGGTCTCAGTCAACAAAATTCTTTCCCAGCAGACTTTTGTCCTTAAGTGGGACCATGAGTCAGACAAGGCTCCAACCACTCATGATTATATTCAGTTCAGGGTAGCAGTGTCCTTCACTTGCAATCTGCTGATACTGGCATTTGGCATCATTGCTTACCTCTAAAGTTCCTGGCATTCCCCTAGCCCAGTGCAGCTTCCACCTTCTATCATCCTTGAGTACTAAGAAAAAATTATACTTCCCATGAGCCCCCTTGCTGATAAGAGGTTACATATATATCCTATAAAGGTACTACAGATGGACAATGAAATAGGTCCAGAATTGAATAGGAAGAAAAAGGTGGATTGCATTCCATTTGAGAAATTGCACTGTCTTTTTAATAATCTCAAGATTCTCCCTGAAACAAATGCAAATGTTCTTAATATGAATAATCTTCTGGTGATGCTAAATGACCATGAATAATAGAATGTCACAGTCTCTGAAGAATTAAAGGTACAGGTTATCCAAATGGAAATGAAAGTGGAAAGATCATGCTTTGGGTAGCTAAAGTTGCACCTCCTTGACATTTCCCTGGGCCTGAGCCACAGAGGTATTGAGAGAGCTGATTCAAATCAAATATAGATAACAGCAAAGAAGGTTGGGCCAAACCTGCTGAAAAATGGACCAGTGGGTAGAACCATTGGAAAAAGCAGCCCATTTCCAAAGCACAGCTGAAGATCGCATAGGCTAAAGAATGAAGAGTTAAAAGAACAGTATACTTGATGTTTACAACAGTGTAAGTGAAGATAAGACTAAAAGCCAAAAACAGCTCAGGTCAGATGCAACAGATTATGTTGGTCCAGAGTATTAAATTTAAGCAGATGGTAAAAAACAAAGATTTTAAAGTAATATGTACTATCAGTCACAATCACTCCATTGGGTAGTTTTACTTAACTGTTTGTGGGAAATGTACTTTGTTGGGTTGTTTGTTGCCTGTGTCTATTGTAGCTAAACAAAATGTAGCAAAAAAAACCCTTCATTTCCATCTTCCCTATGCCCCTTCCTTTTCCTGAGGTCCCCCCATCTGCTCTCTCCCTTTTACTTCTGTAGTGCTCGCTCTAGGACTACTCCCCCAATTTACTCTTACACTCACAGTTTAGAGTTCCTAGAGGACAACAGACTCCTACTCCCTCACCCTGCAGGGCTAGGTTCCTATTACTATTGTTCACAGGCCCCCACTAGTGTGTTTCCCATTAGCAATATGCCAACTAGACTATAATTAGCTTTTAGAAAAGAATATTTACAAAGATAGATACAAAAGAATTATTTTCCTCCAAAAAAGCTTGAGACACATTTTTTCCCACAAGCATATCCAGAGTCCAGACAGAGAATGGCCTTAAACTCAAAGTACAATATTAATGAGGCATATATTCAGAGAATACATGTGGCTAAAGGATAAACTCACAATTCCTGGTTGCTGGAAGTCCTTTATTGAGTTCATAGCCAGCATTCTTCTTGGATGTAAGGGGTCATGATCCTTAAAGCTGTTTCCTCTTGTAGACAGTTATTTTTTTCATATCTAATGGTGTCTCTGCCCTAAGTGTGTATTCTGGATGCATTGTCTGCTAGTAGCCCAGTCTCTTAGGTAACATGGCAGATGATGGAGTTGAGAAGGGGGTAGGGAGGAGAAGTGTAACCTCCCTCTCAAGTATAGGTAGCATCATCAGTCTGTCTCGAGTCTAACCTATCTGTGGCCCAAAGAAGTTTAGCCTATTTTAATTTTGGCCCCTACTTACTGACAAGTTGTGAAGGTCTAGCCCTGTTGTATTATGTTCCATGAGGTCACAAAGAGTCAAACGTGACTGAATGACTGAAAAGAACAAATATTCCATTCACTGTGCTAAGCACTTTACAATATTATCTCATTTGATCATCACCACAACTTTACAAAGTAGATGCTATTGTAGTGAGGAAACTGAAACAAAGAAAAGTGAGGTGATTTCTCTGGGGACACACAGCTAGTATCTGAGGCTGGATTTGAACTCATATCTTCTTGACTCCAGGTCCCAGTGTTCTATCTACTGTAACCTCTTATTGCCTCTAATTGATCAATTAATCAACTGGACAAGAATTTATTAAGTTCATATTATATGACACCCTACTAGACTCTTGGTATACAAATACAAAAAATAAAGCAATCCTTAATTTCAAGGAGCTTATTTTCTAAGGGAAGGAGGAGGATGGCAAGAATATATATACATAAATTTTATGTATGTGTGTGTATATGTATACACACACTAGGCATTGTGCTAAGTGCTGAGTATACAAAGAAAAGCAAAAGTTAGTTCCTGATGTCAAGGAACTCACAGTCTAATAGAAGAGACTATATGAAAACAACAATGTGCAAACAAGCAATATGCAGGATAAATTGGAAATAACCAACCTAGGGACAGTACTAGAATAAAGAAGGATCAGGAAAGGCTTCCTACACAAGATGAGATTTTAGCTAGGGCTTGAAGGAATCCAGGGAAGCCAAGAAGGAAAGATGAGGAGGGAGAACATTCCGTTTACGGGAGACAGCCAGTGAAAATACCCATAGTTAGGAGATGGAGTGTCTTATTCAGAGTGAAGAGGTGGAGTCTCTTTTTCAAGGAAGCCACTGTTCATAGCCACGTCCATGTCCATGGAAGCCACTTCTACTTACAAAATAAATGGAAGAAGGGTATATAAGGTGGAAAGGTGGGGGGTGGATTATGAAGGGCTTTGAATGCCAGAATATTTCCTATCTGATCATGAAAGGTGATAGGAAGCCACTAGATTTTATTGAGTAGAGAATGGAATGGTCAGATTTGCAGTTTAGAAAGATCACTTTGAGTGAAGAATGTGCTTATGACAGGCAGAACAACTAGAAAACTGTTGTAATAGTGCAGATATCAAGTGATGAGGGCCTTCACCAGGATGATGGCAGCGTCCAAGGGGGAGAAAAAAGAAGGGTGTGTAAGAGAAGTTACAAAGGTAAAATTTATGGACGTTGGCAACAGATTGGATCTGTACTATGAGAATAAGACAGAGTGAAGAGTTGAAGATGCCACCTAGGCTGTAAGCTTGGGTGATTGGGAGGATGGTGGTATCTTCAATAGTTATGTGGAAGTTAGAAAAGAGCAAAACTCCAAGGCAGATAAAAATAAGGTTGTTAGGAAGGAAGGGCAATTAGGGGGATCAGGAAAGGCTTCATGTAAAATATGGTCCTGGAGCTTCATCTTGAAAGAAGAAAGGAATTCTGAGGCAGAGGTGATGAATGAGTTCATTCCAGGCATAGGAAGAGCCAGTACAAAGACATAAGAAGGAGATGGGAATGTCATTTGTGAGAAACAAAGAGGCCAGTGTGGCTGAATTTCACAGTGCAAGGAGACTGATAGCCAATGAAACTGGAAAGATAGATTGAGGTTAAGTTGTGAAGATCTTTAAAAACTAAATAGAAGACTTCATATTTAGTTTTTGAAATAATAGGGAGCCATTGGAACTTACTGAGTAAAAGAATGGCATAGATCTAAATTTAAGGGAAAAGGCATTTCAGTGCAGTGGAAAGAACACTGGTTCTAAAGCCAGAGATTTGTTGTTGTTCAGTTGTTTTCAGCCGTGTCAGACTCTTCATGACCCCATTTGGGATTTTGCTGGCAAAGATACAGGAGTGGTTCACTATTTCCTGCTCCAGCTCATTTTAGAGATAAGGGAACTGAGGCAAAAAGGGTTAAGTAACTTGCCAAGGTCACACAGCTGGTAAGTATCTGAGGCAGATTTAAATTCACAAAGATGAGTCTTCCTGACTCCAGGCCCAACACTTTATCCACTGTGCCATCTGGCTGCCCAAGTCAGAGGACAGTGATTCAAATTCTACTTCTGATTCTTAGCGCCTACCACTCTTGATAAATCACTTAACCTCTTAAGATTCAGTTTCCTCTTCTGTAAAATGAAGGGATTGAACTAAGTGACCACTAAGGTCCCTTCCCACTCTAGAGTTATGATCCTAACAAAGTGAGTAAGAAATTCACTTTGGCAGCAGTGCGAAAGCAGTTGTGGAGAACAAAGAGATTTGAAACCAGGACTCCAATTAGGACATGGTTGTAATAACCTAGATGAAAAGCAATAAAGAACTGAACTAATTGACTCTCTATGTTATTGATTTTTGCTCATCTTCAGAAAGAAGAGAGGTCTGACATTTTAAATTTGTGTTAATTTTCATATCCCCCTTTTTGATGCCTAAATCTGTTTCTTAGGAGGATAGCAAAAGTGGAAGCATAGGGATACATATTACTTATCAGCTTAGTGAAACTGCCAGTGCATGTCAGCAAATCAATGATGGTTCAAGACACCTCTCAAGCCATTTCTTTTCTGGATCATGTTGGAGCTGGGAGGTATAACACAAAATCCCAAAACTTGTAAGGCATGATTTCTAACCTACTTTCAGTGATGGTTGAAAGGTTGTGGTAAATGGAAAAGGAAGGGTAATAAGAATGGAAAAAAGCAAATGTCCTCCTTTAAAAAAAAAAGAAAGAAAGAAAATGATTTGCAGATTATTAGCCATTATTTTTACCTTCAATTCTTGGTAAATTCCACAATATGTAATTAAAAGAATAGTTCCAAATTTCTAGGAAAGGAAGTAGTGACTACTAAGTGCATACAGGGCTTTCTCAAGAATAGGTCATGCCAGAAATAAGCAAGATATCAGGAATCCAAGACTTCACATTCCTATAGTTTATTGTGCTGCTGGCAAGGGAATGTCATCAAAGAGAGGAAATGGGGAAAGAAAAATAGGAATGGAAGATGGGAGAAAGAAAAACAGATATGTGGAGAGACGGTAAGCAGTCTCAATGCATGCAAATGACTAGAACTAAAGTCAAAGACTGACCAACAGATTGGTCACTGAATTGGCTCACTGAGAGTGAGATGCTAGCATGCTGTACTGTTTTCTCCACTTTTCATGTGGGAATTTAAATAAAGGAAAGCTTCTTCTTAGATAAAGGGTACCCTTCTTGGGAATTAGAAAATAGTTTTTGTACTCATTTGGGAAATGGTTTCTAATAATGTTTCTAATGTTTCTTTTATTTCCTTTGGTGTTCCAGTTAAATGTTTTTATTGCTTCCACACTCTGGCTGCTCTTGGTTTCTGTTAGCATTATAATTCCTAAGTATAAAAGTTCAAGTTGACTTTAGAAGTCCCCAGTTTTACACCGAGGTGAAAGTTTGAACCACATGGGGAACACTTATCAGAAAATATCCCCCACAGATATAAAACCCAAGTTTATGAGTATCTAGTTCTGTCTGTCATTCAGGTGACATGTGGAAGAGAGATTGAATTTGTTTTATTCTGCTTGGCTGTAGAGAGCAGAATTAGAAGCAATGGGTGGGGGGCAGCTAGGTGGCACAGTGGATAGAGCACTGGCCCTGAAGTCAGGAAGACCTGAGTTCAAATCCGGCCTCAGACCAAGCACTTGACACTTACTAGCTGTGAGACCCTGGGCAAGTCACTTAACCCCAATTGCCTAAAAATAGGGGGAAAAAAGGGGGAAAAAAAGAAGCAATGGGTGGGAGTTACAAAATGGCCAATCAGAAACAATGAAAGAAAATGCTTCCTAACTATTATAAATACTTTTTAAAATGGAATGCGATACTTTCAGAAGCAGTAAATTCCTCCTTATTAGGGCTCTTCAAGCAAAGGTCGGGTGACTGCCATGAGATGTTTGGGAGGAGACATTAGATGTCCTCTGAAGCTCCTACTTATTCTGAAATTCTTTGATTCTTGGAATTCTTACAGGGCTCCTTGAGACCAAGAATACTTCAGCCAACCTGGATTCCTCCAGTTTTATCCAGGTAAGAATGCACATCTGGAACTGACATCTGAGAGTTGGACCTGATGACAGGTTCTAGCCTATATAATTTCTGCAAAAGCCAGCATTAACGGGAAAGGCTGGGCAAGGCACTGTGAATACAAAGAAAAATGGAGCATCGATGTCTGCCTTCAAGTAACTTACATTCTATCTGATGATAAAATGCACTATGTCTATATGTACCAACCACATATATAAACTTATACAAAATATGTACAAAATCATATAGGATAATTTGGAGGGAGGCACTAGTTGTTAGGGGATCAGAAAAAGATTTATCAGGGGTGAGGAACCTACAGCCTTGAAGCCACATGTGACCTTCTAGGTCCTCGGGTGTGGCCTTTTGACTGAGCCCAAATTTTACAGAACAAATCTTTTTATTAAGGAGATTTGTTCTGTGAAGTTTGGATTCAGTCAAAGGGCCTCACTTGAGGACCCAGAGGGCCACATGTGGCCTTGAAGTCATAGGGTTACCACCCCTGAGTCTTAAGTGAAGGGTGGCACTTGAGTTGAACTTTGAAGAAAACTGTAGATTTTTTTAAAAATTCTCAATTGATAAATAAATAAATAAAGCTATTTCAGTAGACCAGTTGAGAGGTAAAGAGGATTAGAACTAGGGTGGTGAACAAACAACATACAACCTGTAACTAGGAGGAAATTATCTCATAGGAAAGAGTTTAAGTACCAAGATGAAAGGAATTTGGAGGTGAAAGATAAGACACTGTGGAGGCAGCATTACTAAGACATGGATATTGATTGTCTATATGGTGTGAGGGATAGTCAGGAATTGAGATCACAAATATGAAGGACTAGAATGATACCCTTGCAAGAAATAGAGAAATTCAGAAGAAAGGTGAATTTTAGGGGAAAAAATCATGAATTCTGCTTTAGATATGTTGAATTTGAAATGCCTATGGATCATTGAATGGGAAACTGTCCAATAGTGGTTGGGGACATAGAACTAGGGCTTGAGAGAGACCAGAGCTGGATATATTAATCTGCAAGTCATCTGCATAAAGTTGAGAACTAACCCCATGGCAGCTAAGGAGAACCACCAAGTAAAATAGTATAGAGGAGAGAAGGTCCAGGTCAGAGCTTTAAGGGACACCAATAATTAGGAAGCACTCAAGGTTACACTCATGACTCTCCAGATCTTTCTTGAATGCACCAGAAAATCTTGATCCTGGAAGCTCATGTCACCCCTGGACTTCACACTTTGAAAGTATCCTCTTCTGTGGCCTCTCCTTCTGATTGGCTGGTTCTTCCCAGAACCTCATTTTAAGAAGGAAGCCCAGGCCAGCCATGTCTTCTTTCCTCTCCAGGCTGCATTCCTGATTTTCTGGACTTTTTCCACATAGTGCTCTCTCTCTCATGGGATATCTTCTCACCTCCCCCTTTTCAGCTCTCTTGTACCTGTTGCCTTACCCCATCAGAATGTAAGCTCCTGGAGGGCAAGAAGTGTCTATTTGTATTCAAAGCACTTAGCACAGTACACACAGTAAGTGCTTAATAAATGTTTGTTCACTGTTGACTGAGAGGGATAGTGTTGGTGATCCAACTGTTGTTGTTGTTGTTGTTTTCCTTCATTCTCAAAGAGGACCATGACATCATGCCATGATATGCAAGTGAGGCAAGTGAGGATTTAAGTGAGGCAGAGCTATGCAAAGTCACCAGCTTCACTTTCTCTTCCAGAGCCTTCTGGGTCCAGGGGCCAGATATAGATCAGGATGACTGGATATGGCCCTGGATACAGTGGGAGACCCTGGCCTTTTTAAACTAAGGTTTTTAACAGGTCCAAGCAGACTCAAAAGGAGTAGTCAAACACAGGGGAGGAGAACCAAGAGAGAGCATCACAAAAACCCAGATAGGAGAAAGTGTGCAGGAGGAAAGGTTGGTCAACAGTGAATGCAAATGTCAAATGTAAATACTATTTCCTGAAACCAAGAAAATGCAGATGAAGAAAGTCGTGCCAATGCTATTTAATATTTATTGAGTCCTTGCTATGTACAGAACAGTGCACTTGAGAGGCTCTGAGGAGAAAAAACTAAAGATGAGATCCCTACCCTTGGGGAGCTGTCCAACTCAGTTGGAGAGATAAAATACAGGTATTGTGATATGATAACCTTCCAAACTAATGAGGGGTCTGAAACATGGAATATAAAATCTCTAGGAATGAAGGAAAATAACACTATCAAATCAAGAGACATTTCTAACAGCAAAATTCATTTAAGCACCAGAGGCATGCAGGAGTAAAAAAAGCACATAGAACCATTAATTCAAGAAACAGCAAAGATAAGGAAACAGGCCAGACCTCTGAGTTCATAGGAAGGCTATAGAAAGGAGTCCAATGACCAATGTTTAAATTCCAATTCTGCCACTCAACACCTGTCTGGCCTTAGACAATTAACCTCCCTGACACTTACCAATAAAATGAAAGGGGTTAGACTATATGACCTTCAAGATCCCTGTAAGCTCTAAATCTGTAATCCTATAAAAATGACCAGAAAGAGTAAAATCAGCCAATATATTTTAAATGTTTTTTCTGGTATGTTTTGAGTGAGGAGGGAAGGGAAAGTGAAGGAAAGGGACACAAAACATGCTTTATCCATTACTTCATTTCTCATGGGGCATCATAATGTACCTCTGAATATGCATTAGATTAAAAAAATGAGGTGAGGAAGTTGGAGGTCTCACAGTGAGCACTCCATATTGTACTCTGTCCTAGTTCACATATGCAGAGGTACAAAGTGCAGACACCCATACACATACCATAATGATATGAATATAGGTCACACTTTCCCCACAAATCTGGCATGGATAAAACCAGTGCTGGCCTGTAATCAGTATCAGGTTTCCAGCGTCTACCTACAGTTTATCTTTTCTCAACAGCATCTCATTTAAGGTTGTAAAGTCTTTTCAGGGCAGCCTCTATTCAGACCCACGTGGGTTCTTAACAATACAGTGAAAGGGGCATTTCCCTAGGAATCCAAGAACTTGAGTTAAATCCTGGGCCTGTTAATTTAATGCTGCTGTGACTCTGGACCTGACTCTCCTCATCTGTAAAATGAGGGTT
Source organism: Vombatus ursinus (assembly GCF_900497805.2). Classification (NCBI taxonomy): domain Eukaryota; kingdom Metazoa; phylum Chordata; class Mammalia; order Diprotodontia; family Vombatidae; genus Vombatus; species Vombatus ursinus. The sequence goes on from NW_020951209.1 coordinate 2,253,858, forward strand.
GTTGTACTAAGCCAGCTCTAAATTTCTGATGTTCTACGAATCTACTCTAAGGTCAGTGTGGGCCCCTGCTAACTTTGGCTGGCAGAAGAGGGATTGGCCCATGGGGGTGGGGTAATACATAACATCAGACACCATGACAACTCCCCACCCCACCCATCTGGCCTAGAGCCTGGGGTGTGAGGAATTATCAGATGAAGCTGTTTTGTTGCCAATCTTTTCCCCAGCAGCTGAAGCAGTAGCAAACAGGCAAATGAGCAGGCTCCAAAGAGCCTTGCTCTCCCAGGTCCCAGGTTCCCAAGCAACAAGCTAACAGGGGGCCCATCAGCCTACCTCACTATACCTCACATCCCCTCAAATGAATCCTATCCACTTCC
>NW_020951209.1:2859796-2873359 GCF_900497805.2 Vombatus ursinus
TTTTTTGGTCATTCCTACCATAAGCACGTCATTCTTTTTTTTTTTTTTAAAGAGTGTTTCTGTGGTTTGGTGGGTTTTTTTTTTGTTTGTTTGTTTTTTGGTGAAGCAATTGGGGTTAAGTGATTTGCCCAGAGTCACACAGCTAGTAAGTGTTATGTGTCTGAGGCTGGATTTGAACTCAGGTCCTCCTGTCTCCAGGGCCAGTACTGTATCCACTGCGCCACCTAGCTGCCCCAAGCACTTCATTCTTGCGCAATCTTCGCTCTTTTTTTTTTTTAATCTCCTTCAGTGTACATACCTAAAAGTCGTCTTTTGCCATCCCCACCCACCAGCCCCGCAATGACAAATGCCAATTCACTTCAGGATCTGATAGAAATAGGCCAGGACCCTGAATCTTGCAAATAGCAACAGTTCTAGCCCAGTGTCCTCAACCCTCATCCTGGGAGGTACCTGTGCTCCTATCACAGACACAAATACTGAAAACCCCAAAAACGAGAGTTCTTGCCATCAAAGACACTTGGCATCGTCCAATGGTTTAACATCAGAAAGTGATATTTTTTCAGTGGAAATGACGTTAAAGAAGAGGCTTTAACATCTGTTTTGCTAATGTACTCCTGAGGACCAAGGGACCTTTCCACCTGACTTGCAGCTGTATTGTCTGCATCTCTGTTCTCTCCTCATGAGAATGTGAGCTGTTGGAGAGCACTTTGCACGGGGCTTTGCAAGTACTGAGAACTTAATAAATGCTTCATTCATTCATTCAGTTTGCTGACATTTTCAGGTGCTGCTCCAGGTGCCCCAAGAACTCATCCCACCCTTTGGTCAGCAAAGCACAAATTTGAATCAATTTTTGTTTCAACTCAGATAAGGCCTCTAGGAGCAGCAAACTGAAGATCATTCTATGATCCAAAAAGTGGTACAATTATGGGAAAAAATTGGCTTACTTGTGAGTTTCCCTTCCTTGTTTTTGGAGATAGTTCCAGGTCTATCCTCTTAACTCCTGATTCATCTTCAGTACTCCTTTTAGAATATAACTTCCTGCCATACCACTCTTAATCTTAATCATCCATTTCGTTTGTTGAGACCAAGGACTTAATAGGATAATTTTAGGTACTGAAGTAGTATTGTAAGAGTCATGAAGTTTTCTTAACTATGGACTCAAAATAATTTCAGTATTAACATTTCAGCTGTACATTGCACAAATACAAAGTTTATCCTGTTCCTTACCCTGACCTTACCCTGGAAGAGATTCCACCAAATCATTCTTATTCTGTAACATCAGAATTATTGAATTTCATGATTCCTATAGCAGCTGGTAATTCAGAAGTCCTAGCCTGAGGACAAGACTCATTGCTGTCTATCAATAGCATGGCTGTCATGGGTAACTGCTGCACCAATCAGCATGGTAGCCCTCAAAATATAATTGTAAGAACAAACCATAAAAAGGCATATGTTTGACTAATTTGAACATTTCTATCGTTCTTGAAATGTCTGTAGGAAACTCATCTGCTGTGCTACTTCTACAAGATCTGTTAATATTCTTGGTAGAGTTGGGTCATCACATTTGTAAATCTTGGCATTAGCATACCAACTTGATACTGAACTTTTCTTTCTGGCTCATTTTTGGATTGGACAAAACAAACTCGAGAAATAGTTTTTACCAGTGTTGACTTTCCATGTGCTACCCAGCCATTTGCATATATATTGTTGTTGGCGCATTTGCTGATAACTTTATGTGAAGTCAGGTCAGCTGGGTGTCATCTGAGGTGATCAGATTTTATGGAGACAGATTTGGCTGCCTCAGAACCACTCTGCCTACAATCATTTTTATTACCCACCCCCATACAATTCAGGCTTCACTATTGGTTTCATCATGGCTTTCATTTCCCTTTCTTCTCTCTGAATTGTTCCCCTTTTCAACCTTTTCTCAGTTTTACATTTTTAAAGCTATTACCTATGCTTTGAACACTTGCACTTTACATATGTTCTGTTTCTTTTCCCCTGTTAGGCTTCCTCTCCTTTTCACCCTTTCATGTTTGCCTTATTCATGGCAGGTGTTCATTAAACATCCATCTTTTGAATGAGTGAGCAAATGAATACCTCTTTCATCTTAGTAGCTTAATTTCGTTGATTTATTTATTTTTTGTTATGCAGCTTAGTAAGGGCCTATATTTCCAGGGGTTGGAAGAATAAACAACCCAGCATTTAAAAATGGTTTCCCATAAAAACGAATTCTGTGGATATTTACTATTGTTGGTGTTATGATAGGGTTAAAAGAAATCCACCATGTTTTACTGTATTAAAATCTGTGCTGTATTGCTGGAGGACTTTGCTACAATAGCCTCAGGTGTTGAAGGCGCCATCATCTTTCTGCTCGTCCAAGTTGACCACTTTTTAATCATCTTTAACTCTTCGATCCTCATCCCCATTCTCTAGTCAGTTGCCTCATCTTGTCAATATCTTATATCCATCCCCATCTTTACACCTACATGGCTATGACCCTGGTTCAGGACCTCCTCCCCTCTCACCTACACTATTGCTATGGTGCCCCGACTTGTCTCCCTGGATCTAGTCTCTCACTTCTCTCCAATTTATTCTCCTACCAAATAGCTTCTTTTTTCAAGCATCCATCTGACCTTCTTATTCTCATATTCAAGAAACCCCAGACGAGACTCTGAGATAAAGTACAAACTCTCCTCAGTCCTCAGTTTACATTTCCAGGTTTTTTGAACATTACTCTTCTCCCTGGGATATATTCTCTCTCTGCCTCTGCCTCATACAATTCCTGGCATCCTTCAAAACACAATAGTGCGTGGGGCCGCTAGCTGGCCCAGTGGATAGAGCACTGGCCCTGGAGTCAAGAGGACCTGAGTTCAAATCTGCCCTTAGACACTTGACACTTACCAGCTGTGTGACACTGGGCAAGTCACTTAACCCCATTGCCTAGCAAAACAATACAAAAAAACACAGTAGTGCTTACCTATATAGGAAGCGTGTTCACCTAGGAGCTAGTCCCCATTTCCCTAAATTTACTTTTTTATCTACTTTGTATATATTTTTATTTTTTCTAAATGCTCATTGTTTCCCAAATAAAAAGCTCCTTGAGGGGAGACAGTTTTGCTTCTGTTTTTGTTTTTGTATCCCCAGTGCCTGAGAGGCAGTGTGGTACAGTGGATAGGGAGCTGCCTTCAGAGTTAGGAAGACCTGGTTCCAAGACACATAATAGCTGTGTGTGCCGCAGGCAGGTATATATGACCATTGTTGAGAAGGTGCCAGTACTATGTAGCAAGTGGTACTTTTTAATTTAACAAATGTGTATTAAGTGGTTCCTGTTTACAAAGTACAGAAGATAGAGGGTCAGCCTTCAAGTCAGAAAGACTTGTGTTCAAATCAAGCCACTGACACAATGCTAGTTGTGTGACTGACCACAGACAACTCATTCAGCTTCTTTTCTTCCAATTTTATAAGAATGTAAGTTACCCAAGACTTGCAGATGTGTGAAGGGTGTTTCCCCACCAGGAGTTCTCCATACTAATGAAATCAGAGGTCTGGACAACAAAAACAAAACAATAAAACATCTTCAGGGCACTGTGCCTGTTTTCTGAGAATACCTAAACCAAAACTGAATGGTCCCTGCCTTCAGGAAGATTTTATTCAACTGACATAAGTCCAAACTACCCAAAGATAAGTATATAGAAGGTAATGGGGCAGGGGAGAGGGGGGGAGAGACAGAGAGAGAATGAAAACTAGGGGGCCAAGTTATAGCAAAATTATGAGTATAGTAATTTTATTTATTTTTGTTTATCATTGAGTATGTGCTATGTTGTGGGTTGAAAGCTCTACTTGGGTCAGGGACATTATTTTGTAAACTGTAATGTTAACAGGTATTGGGTAAAAAATAAAAAAGAACATAGAAGAGTGTTAGTTTTAAGAGGATGCTTTAAAACAGTGAATTAGATTTTTGAGTTCTCTATCTTTTCCCCTGCTGCTGAATTTGGGTGTAATATTAAATTATAACCCAGTTGATGCAACAATAATTTCCACCTTTCTTGTTAAGAGACTAGGTTTAATTAGTCCTCAACCCTCTTCTCCTTGGTGAAATTAGTGATAAATCCACATGAGTCGTGGCTGTTCTGTTTTTAAACAGTAACCTGACTACAGATCTTGTCAGCTGTATGGTGTGTATTTTCTGTTGTTGCAGTGTGAGCTGATAGAAATTAGACAGTTTGCTTAATTTAGCCTCATCTGAGAGGAGTGGGTATAAGGTGTTGACACAACTTTAAGGGCTGTCACATTGAGATAATGTAAATAGCCTAGTAAGGAAAGTCCTGTTCAGTAACATCATTTGGAGTTTTTAAAGCCCTCACATCCATAAGCACTTTTGTCAGTTGCCAAATCTCTTAGAGTTGTGTATTCTTTTTAGGTTTCATAGCCACCAAGACCATCCCTAGACAACTGTAGCTATCTGTGGCCTAGAGCTGTTTTTTTTTTCTCTGTTGTTTCCCTTTTCTAATTCATTTTCTATAGAACCAAGAGTGCATTTTCCCTCAAACATGATTTTTTCTGTCATTCTTCTGACCAGATACCTGCAGGGACTCCCTTAGCTTGACTTTCAGGATGTACCCATCTGACCATATCACTCTCCCCTGACTTATGCCTTATCAACCTAATTTATCACTATTCTCGCATAGATTACATCAGCCAAGCAACTCTGGCATTTTCTGCATATAGTTTGCATGCTTCTACCTCCATTTCTCTCCTCTGGAATTCTGCCTTCCTCTAGAGCACTTAATAAGCGCCTGCTATTTGCCAGTGACTGTGCTTGGTGCTATAGATAGAAAAATAAAAATGAAACAATCCCAGCACTTAAGGAATATAGATTCTTTCAGAGTTTCAGGGGAGGTGTGTGGGACTATATATGTGTGTGTGTGTATATATACATATACATGCACATATACATATATGTGTATATGTATATATATGCATATTCTTATTTTTATAAACCCTTAAACTCCTTTTAAAGGAAACCTTCCATGTTAATCTGCTGTATAATCTTTTTTTAATCCATTTTGCTCATTTTGCATAATATTTTATGTAATACATAATATAAAATATGTAAGTATATATGTATTACATTTATATGGTATATAATATGTATTATATATAATATATAATAGAAATGTTATGTTTATATTATGACAATATGTGACACATAATAATATAACATTTAAATATATATCTATCTTTGAAGTGTGCTTCCTCCCTAATTGATTTATTTTATTTTTTTTTCTTTGGTGAGGCAGTTGGGGTTAAGTGACTTGCTCATAGTCACACAGCTAGTGAATGTTATGTGTCTGAGGCTGGATTTGAACTCAGGTCCTCCCGACTTCAGGGCAGGTGCTGTATCCACTGCGCCACCTAGCTGCCCCCCTAATTGATTCTTTAATCTGTTTTCCATAATAGTTGTTCCAGACCTTCTCTTCTTTCCTTAAGTATACCATAGTAGACCTCATTCTCCCACTCTCTTCTCTCTGGACTCCTTACTTCATACTTTACTGAAAAAAAAAAATCAATGGCATTTGATAAAACCTTCCCCTTTTTCCCTTCCTCACGTTCTCTCCTCTTCATCCTATAACCCCCTTGATATTGTCCCTCCCAGTTTCCTCCTTTTTTCCAGACTGTGATGATGAAAAGACCTTTCTCCTTGCCATGGCCAACCCCTCTACATGTACCCTTGATCCCCTATCCTCCCCCTTCTAGTTTTTTCTAGCAAATAACCCCCACTATCACCTCCTCTCTAATCACCAATTCCTACCTATTTCCTGGCTCCTTCCTTGCTATTTACAAATGCATCCCAGTTTCCCCATCCTTAAAAAATCCTGACTCTATTCCTCAGCCCCCAATTGCTATCATCCTATATTTCTTCTTCTATTTTTTGTCAGACTCCTACATAAAGTTATCTTTATGTGATGCTCCCAAGAAGCAGGTAGGTAGGTGTTAAAATGGATAAAATGCTGGGCTTGAAATAAGGAAGACCAGAGTTCAGATGTGGCCTCAGATAGTTTACTAGCTGTGTGACCCTGGGCAAGTCACTGTATCTCTCTGTCTGCCTCACTTTCCTCAGTTTTCCATCTCTGTAAAATAGAACTTAAAAGCATGTATCTCCCAGGGTTATTGTAAACATAAAATGAGATATTTGTAAGATTTTGTATAAATTCTAGCTGTCATTATTATTGTTTCCCTTCCTCTCCCTCATTCTCCTCTGAACTCTGCAGTTTGACTTCTGACTCCATCACTCAACTGAAACTGTTCTCTCCAAAGACAGAAATTATTTTCATAAATGACCAAATCTAATGGCTCAGTGCAATATTGACTAGAAATGCCAAAATTACCTTTTTACTTGGTAAATGTTCTCTCATTTTTTTAATTAAAGAAAAATAACCCTTTATAACCTCCTCTTTCCCCATAACACTTCTCTTCCTCCACCCTCCCAAAAAACCCCCACAACTTCTAATGGTAGAGGAAGTGGCTTTTAGGGAATGATAATTTCCACCTACCTTACCTGTATATAAATTAAGCAGTAGATTAAAAGATTTTTTTCCCCCACCCTGCCTTCTTTCATTTCCTTTTGATGTTTCTGGTTTGCTCCTTTTCTCAATTAAAGATGTAAATAATAACTCAGTGGAGCCCTGAGGGTGGAAGGATAAATGAGGTAAAAGCTGTTGAGCCTCTTGCTTCCCTCTCTTGGCATGGGTGGCATTTTCAACTTTCCAAAACTATAGAGGAAGGAAATTAGATTCTTGATGAAGCCAGCTTTCCCCACCTCCATACTTTCTGTTTCAAAAACGTTAAAATGTAAACTTTTCAGCAAATGGATAAAGTATGAAAAAGCACGAGAAATTAGTCCTTTCCCCATGTAGAGGGAGGAGCTTGGTAAGATGGGTCCAGAATCCTTCCAGTGTCTCCTAAATGAGATAAGAAATTCCAGTTAATTGTTAATAAAGTTGTCCTGATCTTAAAGATGTCTCAGTTAACTCAACCTTGATTTTTCTAAAAAAAAAAAAACAACAAAGTTTTATTGGTTTCTTTTGTTTTAACATGGTCTGAATTTCACAATGTATTCCTTCCTCCCCTCCCTCTCCCAGGAAGTCTTTTTTTTATTATAAGAAATAAGAGGAAAAAAACAGCCCAACAAAACTAATCTAAACCTAAATCTAATTTAAAACTAAACTAAAAATGTCTGACCTTATATAGTGTCCACACCCATAGATGGGTCTCCATCTCTACAAAGAAATACTGGAAAAGTACTTTTTCATATATCTCCTTGGGTCCAGACTGGCTTTTTATAATTTTGGCATTCTCTTTTAATTTTTTATTTAATTTAAAATTTAAAATTTAATATTTTTACATTTATATTGTTATAGCTATCATGTATAGTTTTAATTTTAGAGATGAAGATAGCCCTTTAAAAAGTAAAATCCTAACTATGGTAAGGGGAGGATAGGATAATAGAGAGAAGAGAGGGTAGAGTAAGGAAAAAAAAAAACCCAAAATGGAACAAAAGGAATATAAAGAAGAGAGAAATACTAGGACATAATCATCAGGTCTGATATGGCAGTAGAGGGGTCACTGGGTATATATAATTCCAAGGGATGGTTAGAGGACAAGGGGAAGCAATATTCCTACTACAGAGGCTGCCCTGTGTTACCAGAAGGGTATCATGGTGCCTAGCAGAACCATTTTAGGGCCAACCAGATTCTCTTCTGCCCAAGCATGGCAGCTTTGAGGGTTGGAAGATACTACAAAGTACTACTTCTTGAGCACCAATCTATTTTCTGTAATTCTGCCTTTTGGTGGTTGGGACCCCCCTAACCCTAAAATATCACATAGAGTGATAACCAAATGTTGGGAAATTTTACAACCTGTGTTTCATAGTTGGATATATGGAGTTTATAGATTATCTAATAGCAAAAATGTGAGTATGTGTTGCTTGCATTTGGGGATAGATCACTTGGCAAAATTCTGGTAAGTTACCACTTTGCCCATCTCAATTTTGAGACAATGAGAGAATTTTAATGATGAGGGAAACCTTAGAGGTAATATAGTCCAACCTGTCGACTTTATAGAGGAATGACTAAGGTTTCCAGTGAAGGGTCAGTTTAAGTCAGCAAGCATTTATTAAATGCTTACTATGTTCCAGGCCCTAGGAATATGTATGCAATCAAAAATAAAGACAATTCTTGCTCTCAAGGAACTTACCTGAGAATAGAGGAAGGAAGCAGAAAAGTTGGAGGGGGACAGTACAAACATGAGGTGCTTGGGTCAGAAGCCAGGAGAGGAGTGAACAAGTGACCTTCAGGGCTGCCTTCAAAATGGAGGGTAGACTGTAGGAGGAATTCATCAGGTAAGAGGATGGTGTCACTGCATGGAAAGAGGAGGAAAGCCAGGAGAGAAGAGGCTCAAGTTGTGAAGAACTGTATTTGGAGGGGTTAGGGAGTTAGTAGGAGAAGCAGGGTTACAGCCAAAGTCTCCTGATTTCCACTTGTTTGCTACCATCTTGAGAGCCTAGGACTTGTTTTTAGCCATGAGGAGCTCAGAGTCTGGAAATGGAGTGATGGTTGGGGGTTGGGATGAGGCCTGAGATCAGTTGTAGAGTTTCCTGTAAAATTTTTTTTAGAAGTGTAAAGGCTTGTTGCTTTTAAAAGTTAGTGTAGGAAAGGGGAAAAGCCTGTTATCACCTTCTGGGCTGGCCAGTGTCCTACTTTTAAAACCCCTGGGCTATTTTTGTCTCTCTGACCCTGGAAGCAGGTGTGGTCTTCACATGTAGGCCATGAGGGGATTGTATTCAGGTCTTGGCTGTGCATGTCTGCGTTGGAGCCAGAATGAGATGAGACCCCTGGATGTATACGTGAAGCAGCTTGGTCCCTTTGGCTGTTTGGGTCACAGTCTGGCCCAAGTGTTCTCCCTGGGAGCATTGGTGTTATTTGCTGGATACCTTGTTGTTGTTCATTCCTTTTAGCTTCTCTGTGACCCCATTTGAGGTTCTTTTGGCAAAGATACTAAAGTAGTTTGCCATTGCCTTTTCCAGCTCATTTTACATTTAAAGAACTGAGGCTAACAGGGTGAAGTGACTTGCCCAGGGTCACACAGCTAGTAAGTAGTCAAGTGTTTGAGGTTGGATTTGATGAATCTTTCTAATTCCAAGCCCAGTGCTCTAACCCCTGCGCCACCTAACTGGACACATTTATTCATGTGATGTATTCCTGAGAAGTTCTAACTTGAAGTTTTAAAAAATTAAAATTTTATTTTAAATCCACTAGTAAATTCATTCTGAAGAAATACTGCAATTTAACATAGGATTTTTTTTTAAAGGATTCCTTTGCAATTGGAATAGTTACACCTTCATTTATCTGTTTCTAAGTTTACATTTAAGCACCCAGGTGTGCCTTTATATAGTAAGACACACCCTATGGTGCCTTTATATAGTAGGATACACCTTTATATAGAAGGACACATATAATGAACATTGTACTGTTTGTAACAAATGTTACTAATGTTTTTAAATATAATCATACTTTACATGCACTTGGACAGGTTATATTTAAAGAGGTACTGGTGTGAACTTTTGTGTGATAGCTAGAATTTATATAATACTTTAAGATTTTCAAAGCACTTTACATAGGTTATCTCATTTAACCCTCATTGCTACCTTGTGAAGTAGGTGGTGTTGTTATCCCCATTCCTTGGATAAGGAAACTGAGTCTGAAACTCTTGCCCAGAGTCACACAGCCAGTTAAGTGTGTGAGGCAGAATTTGAACTTGGCTCCAGGCTTCCTCGCCACTTCTGAACCTTTTAGTAAAGCCAGAATGTTCTCCCATATAGCTTCATCATAACTTCAGATTTTTCAGTCAACCTGAATTTGCTTAAAGTGAAGTATACATGTTCTAGATTTTTCTGTTATGGCCTAGGTCTGTCTACCTGCATTGTTAGGGAATTTCTGTTGGTCCTTAAAACAGAAAATGAAGTTAATTCTCCTATTTTTTGTTCAGTAGTAACCACAGTGGTTCACTGCGGTCCATTCTAGGCGCCCTTGCCTATCTTCCCACACTCATCAGCCTCTGGTGGAAAGTTTTCTGCTGTTTTCACTACCTAACCCTGGCCCCTAGGAACTGTGACAACCACCCACATTCCTTACCTGCTCACTAAGGGTTTTTTGTTTTGTTTTAAATGTGGTACTGGTAGGGGAGGGCAATGGAAAAAAAATACCGAGCCAGGAGTAAGAGCATTAGCAGCCTACGACGACATGAATGATGAGAATTTTAAACCGTCTTTTATTTCCATTCCTGGGCCCTGCTGCTGCCCTTATGGGGGCAATGAAATTGTACCCCTTCCATGGAATTCTGAAGACCCAAAGAGAACCCATGCTGACGAGGAAGACATGGGGGAGCTTTCTGGTTGTCTAAAGACTGATGTGCAGGTAGAGCGTGGCATAGCGGATAGAGAGATGGCTTCAGGTCGGGGAGGCCTGGGTTTATGTTCCCACCTCTGGCCCATGCTGGCTTTGTTATCATAAATGATAAGTCAGTTAGCTCCTCAGATCCCCCAGAAAACTCTGCAAGACCGCAGATGGTTAATCAGTCTTAGCTGAGGGACTTTCTTCATCCAGGGACACCCGGGGAAATCACAAGTCCAGTTCAGAAAAAAAAGACTGATGTGGGAACCCTGGGTGGATTTTAAAAGACTCGTCCAAAATTTGGAGGGCAGTTCAGTGGATAGAGTGCCAGACCTGGAGTCAGGAAGACCTGAGTTAAAATTCAGCCTCAGACACTTATTCGCTGTGTGACTGAGGGCAAGTTGCTTAACCTTGTTTGCCTCAGTTCTTCATCTGTAAAATGAGCTGGAGAAGGAAATGGCAAACCACTCCAGTATCTTTGCCAAGAAAACCCCAAATGGAGTCAGGAAGAGTTGGACACGACTAAAAACGACTTTTCAACAAAAATTTATAAGAAAGGTCAGATGATGGAGGCTGAATGCAAAAGTATGGCATGATTCTGTAAAATTTATCAGGAGTGCTAAAGCTCAGAATTGAAAGCTAAGGGGAGGAGGGGAGCATTCTTTTAAGTTATGGTAAGGAAAGAGGAGTTTCAGAGTGGGGTAAGACCCCTGTATTTCCAGGGTGGTTTGAGCCAGAAATAGCTAATGCAGTCTTAGTCGGCATTAAGAGGAATAGCACCTAGGACCTGGAAAGCTATGTCCCCATTGTACTCTGCCCTGGTCAGATCATGACTCAAGTTTTGCTTTCCGTTTTTTGGGTGCTACAGTTTAAGATGGCCACTGACAAACAGGATGATATCCAGAGGATGGCAGCCAGGAGGCAGGGGCCTTAAGGTCATATTAGATGAGGGTCTGTTGAAGGAACTGGGAATGTTTTGCCTGGAGGAAAAAAAAAGAGAGACTTAGAATACTTCCTGTGGAAAGAGGATTAGAATTGTTTTGCTTGGTTCTAGAGTGCAGAATTAAGAAACCATGAGTTATGGAGCAGCTAGGTGGCACAGTAGATAGAGCTCTGGCCTTGGAGTCAGGAGAACCCGAGTTCAAATCCAGCCTCATACACTTGAAACTTACTAGCTGTGTGACCCTGGGCAAGTCACTTAACCCCAATTGCTTCACCAAAATAAAAAAAGAAACCATGAGTTAAAAAAATATCACAAGGACTGTAGTCTTCATGAAGGTAAATATGGTAAGCCTAGAATGGTGATGCTGTCCTTAAACATTTTTAGTCTCAAAATATTTTAATTTTAAATTATTAACAAAAAATATTTTACTTTTTAAAAATGGGGGGGGACATGGTGCCTCCCACTACAATGTCTGGGTGAAGTCTTCATGAGCATGCAAGATAATTACTTAGTGGAGTTTCAGTGAAAATTCCTGTTCAGGTTGGGTTAGAATAGATGGCCTGTTTAGGGGTTTCCCCCCTGCTTTTTAAAAAATGCATTTTTTATTTATTTTGTTAAACATTTCTGAATTACATGTAGAAGAAACTTTTATCATTCATTTTTAAAAATTTGGATTTTCAAATTATCCTTTTAAGGAGATTCTATGATTTTTCTAGGTTGGGTCACAACAGGAAGAGGGAATTTTCCAGTCATGGGTCTTATGCCATAAAATCTTAATGATACCTATGAAGTCAAATTTGCTTTCATCCTCTAGGATCCCTAGCTCATCTGCATATTAGCCATATTTTGTGCATTTACATATATTAATTTGCTTGGGCCCAGTGCTGGAGTATATCCTGGAATCCATTTCTTTTTCTAGTGCTCCTAATACCAAAATTCAGTCATTTGACATACACCAGTGCTTCTGTGATGAACACTCATCTTCCTCATCATTTATTGGAAATTCAGATGAAATTAGAGTAGGGAAGGGCATAGACACAGTGTGTGGAACACAGTGGTGAAAAATAACAGGCATTGTAGGCATTCTCTAGCTTTCTATCTGAGATTACCTTTTACAAATTAAACAAGGTTCTTTTAACAACAGTGACACCCAGTAATGGATCATCGCCCTAATTTTGAAATGCTTATATAGAAATAGGAGGGGGTGTATTAGAATCTGTTTTGTATGATCAATTATCAGGACAGCTAGGTGGCGCAGTGCACCAGGCCTGGGGTCAGGAAGACCTGAGTTCAAATGTGGCCCCAGATACTAGTTGTGTGACCCTGGGCAAGTCACTTAATCACTATTTGCCCCAGTTTCCTTATCTGTAAAATGAGTTGGAGAAGGAAAAGGAAAAAAACAAATATGGGAGCCCTAAGGTTGTCTGCTAGATACCATATGACCGCTGTATTTACATTGAAGAGTGCCTTTTGGAAGAGTAGTCACATGGTTATTCTCTACTCAATCTGGAAGCCCCAGTTCCTAGAACTTAATCTCTTGCAGCATCTATAGGGACGAGATGCCAATTAGGTGTTGGGGCTTTGTTGCTAATACAAAATAACTGAATAAATTAAACCTTTTTTTTTTTTTTAAAGTGGATGGTATCCAGTGTCCCTGATATAGGTGCCAATATCGTAACAAAATTTGGTGAAACTGGGAAGGAGAATTTATCATCTGAGAATATATAATATAGATATTTTAATATAATTAAATTATAAATGTCTTGCTACAAGATTGGGAATCTTAGAAAGAAGAAAGTTTTGTTTTTCTTTGGATGAAGCAGTAAAGTATGGAACAGTGACTTTGGAGTCAGAGGACTTGACCCCTGACCCTTCTCCATGTGTGTTTTTAGGCAAGTCACTTAATTGACTCAGTTTCCTTACGTGTAAATCGAGAGTAGGACTCTGTGTTTAAGGTTTCTTGCAGCTGTGATCCTTTGATAACTACATTTCTTATTTGATAGAAATAACAGTTTCCTTGGGCCTATTGCTGCTTTTCAGGGGGAAAATGCAAAAAATGAACTCTTTCCCTTCTTTGCACTTTTAAACTACACAGTATGTATGGGCTCCACCCAAATACACACACACACACACACACACACACACACACACACACACACACACACA
>NW_020951209.1:2873369-3104361 GCF_900497805.2 Vombatus ursinus
ACACACACACACACACACACACACACACACACACACACACACACACAGACACTTCAGGTGCTAAGATGAGAAAACTGGTTTTTCTTCTTACTATCAATGACAATGATAATAGCATTATCTCCAAGTGGAGATGTTTTCAGAATATGTTTTACCTCATTCTGAGTCACCACACACTTTAATATTTGTTTTTGTTGTTTTTTTAATAACTTGACCTAGGACAGTTGCATAATGTGTATTGTTAGAAATTCAGAATTTTGACTTGGCTTTCGTTTTTTTCTGAAATAATGAAATTTACTTTAAAAATACAGGCAATGTTAAGTTTTTTCTTGAGGTTTAAGTAATGTACTCGCATTCTTATAGTAAAGACTGATTTTTTCTGCTGTAGTATTTTATGGAGTGATATCTTATACAAATGCAAAACACTACCTTCACTATGCAAATAAATCAGTCTTTTTTTTTTTAAACACACATCACCTATGAATACATATGTACTTTGCTTGATGGAATAGATTCATTACTACAAGTTTACTTTAAAGTGAATTTCAGTAAAAAATCAAATCATACTGTCTCATGAACTTTATAAATAAAATTACAGGTGGTTTTCTGTGGAACAGGGGGAGGGTATAAGTGACCCCAGATACAAAAGTCACACTTTATAGGATAGTAAACATTTTACAATTTCACATTTAAAGGAGAAAATGATAGTTTTCTCATAAATCTGATGATATATGAAGCACCTATAATTTCATTAATTTTGGAACTCGAATAGTATACAGAGAGTATGGGCCTCAGATTGAGGAAGATCTGAGTTCAAATCCTGCCTTTGACACATTACCCATGTGACTGTGGGCAAGTAAGTCACAACCTCTGCATGCTTCAGTTTTCTTGTATGTAAAATGAAGGTAATATAATAGCACCTACCTCCCAGGGTTGGGGTGAGAATCAAATGAGACAATATTTGTAAATCACTTAGCACAGTGGCACGTTGTAGATGCTTAATAAATCCCACTCTCCCTCCTTCCTTCCTTCTTTGTTCTTTCCCCACTTCACCCCATGGAGATCCCCCAGTTGTATCTAAGCCAGAGAATTGCCTGAGGCCCTAAGATGTGATATGATTTTCTGTTGGTCACAGCTAGTATCAGAAGTGGGACGTGAACCCAGGGCTTCCAGACTCCAAGTTCAATCCTCCCTCCCAGTGGTTCTCAAAGTGTGGTCTGAGACCTTTTCAGGGGCTCTACAAGGTCAAAACTATTTTCATAATAATGCAGAGATGTTTTGCTAATATGGTAAATATTGACAGATATAACCCATAGAAATGAAAGCTCTTTGTGGGGGCTCAGTAATTTTTCAGAGTGTAAAGGGGTCCCGAGAGCCATTGATCTCTATCATTGTGCGATGCTGCCTCTTAAATCTTACAATGTTAATAATTCTATCATTTAAGCATCTGTGATTTTGTCTGGATGGGAACTCTCCACTTGTGTACATTTCAGTACCTTTATGTCTTCACAAATGCTGCAGCTGAGCTTCTTAAGTCATAGTCATGAGCTTCTTAGGGTGATCTTAATCAGTTCTTGGCAGCTAGGTGGCACAGTGGATAGAGTGGATAGAGTGCCAAGCCTGGAATCAGAAAGACCTGAATTCAAATCTGACCTCAGACACATAACACTTACTAGCTGTGTGACGCTGGCCAAGTCACTTAACTCTGTTTGCTTCAGTTTCTTCATCTGTAACATGAGCTGGAGAAGGAAATAGCAAACCACTCCGGTATCTTTGCCAAAGAAAACCCCAAATGGGGTCATGGAGAGTTGTACATGACTGAAATAACTACAACAATCAGGTCTTAATGTTGAACTGGTCACAAAATACATTTATCTAGGGGCAACTAGGTGGCACAGTGGATAAAGCACCGGCGCTGGAGTCAGGAGGACCTGAGTTCAAATGTGGCCTCAGACACATAACACTTACTAGCTGTGTGACTCTGGTCAAGTTTGCCCAATTACCTCACCAAATAAATAAATAAATACAATTATTTTAAAAATGACTGGGAATCTGGCTCTTTATGTTTCTTTTATTACCAAATCAATGCCTAAACATTTTAAAATTTAAAATTTAAAAATCATTTAGTTATTACTAATAATCAATTATTAGGAATCAGTCAATAAGCATTTATTAAGTGCCTGCTATGTGCCAGGCATTGTACTAAGTGCTGGATAGGAATTATGTTTAGTCTCCTCTTTCCTTCTCTATTGTCTGTTTTCCCTGCCTTCCTTGGCCCCCCCACCCCGTCTGTGAATTTAGCCAAAACCAGGTGGATTTGACGTTTTTATAATTCCCCTTTTATAGATTGACTTTCTTCTTCCGCCTTGTATTTCCTCAGTCTGCTAACCCAAAGGAAGACATTGACCTGTCCTGATTCTCAGCATCAGTCATTTTAGACTATGGGAAAAGCACCAACTTCTTTTTGTTCTCTAATTCTTCCTTTTTTTGCCATCCGGATGCTAGTGGACTAATTATCACCATCAGCCACAGCAGCAGAAGCAGCATTTATTTAGTGCCTTAAGGTTTGTAAAACGCTTCACAGATATCTCATTTTATCCTTACGATAACCCTGGGAGGTAGCGGTTAGTTATTATTCCCACTTAAAGATGGGGAAACTGAGGCAAAGAGAGGTTAAGTGACTTGCCGAGGGTCACACAGCTAGTAAGTATCTGAGATGAAATTTGAACTCAGGTTTTCCAGACTTTAAATCCAGTGTTTAATCCATTTCACCATCTAGTTGTGTGGGATATATTCAGTCTGGTTTCCTTGCCAGTTAAGTTACTTAGGGAATAACATATCCATTAAGAAAGAGCCTTGGTTTGTGAGTGAGAAGATGCTAGCCTCAGTTATTGCACCCAAGGCCTAGTACAGCATTATAACCACTGTTGGAACTTAATACGTTTTGATTGACTGGATAGGAAGCAACTGTTTTGCCCGCCATTTGACCATCTTTCCCTTACTGCTCCACTGAGATTCTAAAAACACAAGATAACACAGGTTTAGTATCTGAGAAGTCCAGAAACACATCAGTAATGAATTGTTCTTTAAGCTCTATCTGAGAAAAGCTCCGCATTCAGATGTCGTGGACACTACAGACATGCCGGTTTTCATACCAGTGTTCAGTTTGAACATCTTAAAAAGATTTTCCGCTTTTTGAGATGAGTCTGGACCTGTGATTTCCTCGGTGTGGGAAACACTAGGTGTGGAAACGCCATCCACCAGGGCATATCAACCTTACTCTTTTGTTAGTTTATTGTGTTAGATGTGCTGACAGGTTACATGATTTCTCCTTGGTCACACAGCTAACATATTTAACATTAACGTTTCACATTGGGACAACAGTGCTGGATTTGGATTCAGAAAGACCTGAATTTGAATCTTAACTTATGACACTGGATAAATGTAAAACCCTGGGGGAAATCAGGTGGCCTTTCTCAACCTCAGTATCCTTATTTGTATAATGGGGATAATAATAACACCCAACTCCCAGAGTTATTGTGAGAATGGAATGGATGATATATGTAAAATGCTTTGCCAACCTGCAGTGCTGTGTAAATATTACACTTTATTATTATGTGTCAGAATGAGACCCTTGTCTCCAATGACCCTCCTCCTGCTTTGCTCATATTTTCTTACAAGATCCTATTTTAGAAATGTTAGGTCCCCCTTTTCCTCTGGGTGAAGTATAGTAGTTCTTTGTCTCTCGTATTGGGGCTGATGCATTGTGGCAAAAATGAGCTTACACTTATATAGTACTTTAAAATTTATAAAGCCTCCACACATATAAGTAGAACCGAAATTTAGAAAAAAGCTAGGGAGGGTTGTGAAGCAACCTTCCAGCCACCTGACTTGGTGGCTGGAATGGAGAGATCGCTGGAATTGGAACTCAGGAAGACCTGAGTTTGACTCTTGCTTCAGAAAGGACTTGCTGTGTACTCCTGTGTCAGTCACTTAGTTTATCTTAAGCTCAGTTCCTGCATCTGTAAAATGGGGATAATATTAGACCTACTTCACAGAACTGGTTTGAGGATAAAATAATAATATACATTAAGTTATTTGCAAACTTTTGTTTGTTATTCCATTTAATTTTCTCAATAACCACATGAGGTAGAGAGGGTAGGCATCATCCAAATTTTAAAGTGAGGAAATAAGGACCCTTTCATTGAATCAAAGTCATTCTTCAGTCCTGTCCAACTTTTTATAACCCCACTTGGAGTTTTCTTGGCAAAAGATATTAGAGTGGTTTACCATTTCCTTCTACAGCTCATTTTATAGATGAGGAAACTGAGGCAAACAGAGTTAAGTGACTTGCTCAGGGTCACACAACTATTAAGTGTCTGAGACCAGATTTGAAGTCAGTGACTCCAGACTGGGCACTCTATCCACTGTGCCACCTAGCTGCCCAACCCTCCTAATAGCTAAACGGCAAAAGTAATTTAAAATCCTGAGTTCTCATCTTTGCTTACCTGCCTCTCTCTCTCTGCACATCTGTCTCTTTTTGCCTGTCTTTCTCTGTCTCTGTCTCTCTCTGTTTCTGTCTTTCTGTCTCTGTCTCTGACTTTCCCTGTCTCTATCTGTTTGCCTGTCTCTCTATTTCCTATTCCTGCCCTAGAGGGTTCTCTACCCTGGAATTGAACAGTCATTCTTTGGGAAATTGCCAAGTAGTAAGCAAATGTGATGGAGTTAGTAATTTCCCTTTCCAGAGTAACTTAGTAGCCCTCCTCATGAGGTCGTACATTCATGGAGACACCTTTGTTGGCCCACAGTGCCATTTTACATCTTGAATTAGGCATGAATCTGCCGCTACCACCTGAGCTTTCTCTGGGGGTAAGCCCATTGCTTTCTTTTTGTTGAAATAAAACAAATGCCAAATGTAATTATGTAAATATTATTAATTTCCCAGACCGAGTAATTTAATGTTCCTTCTGTCTTTGTCTTTTTCTGTCTCCCATGTTTTTGCTCTTCATACAGGCTCTCAATCTATTGTAAAGTTCTTGGTGAGAGGGTGCCAAGGTAAAAGATGATGTAATGCAGGAGCAGCCCTAAAGCATCTTTTGTTGGAATTGTGAAATGGTTACTCCAGTCATTTCTTTATGAATCTAATGTGAGGGGCCGCTTTGTGGAATGAGCTTTTTGTAACAGCGAACCCACAGGAAAGAGAAAGAGACATTCACTTGAAGGACTCTTGCTGCAAATGGGTTTAAATTTCATTTTGCCAGTCGCTACCAGGCTGACCTCATACATCTTGGGTACAATGGAGTGGCTAAGCCTTTGAGTACACAACCATTACATCATCGTTGCCAATTTTAAAAAAGGAGGTAATAAAAGAGGACTTATTGTTGACATGGCTGATGAGATGACTGGGGCTCAAATTGCTACTGAGAGGTTGGTGGCTCTGCTCGAAAGTGGAACAGAGAAAGTACTCCTAATTGATAGCCGGCCCTTTGTGGAATACAATACATCCCACATTTTGGAAGCCATTAATATCAACTGCTCCAAGCTTATGAAGCGAAGACTGCAACAGGACAAAGTGTTCATTACAGAGCTGATCCAGCACTCTGCAAAACATAAGGTAACTTCTCTCTCTTTTTCTTGTAAATGAATACATTGAATGAGGAATAATTTGAACTAAAACATTTCTCCTTCCAGCTGGAGGAAGTAAATTTGTGAAAGCTGAAAATCCTTTTTAACTTTGGTACATCAAGTGCTTACCATTTGTATCGCGTTATTGTTAGAGTCAAGAATATTTCTCAATTAAACACAAGTTTACATTTTTAAAAATAAATTGGTTTTTTTAATTTGTTCCCCACCAATATGCCCTTTGAGGAACTTTTATTCATTTAATTTAAACATCATTCTCTGTATTTTACAAATGAACCCAGAGGTTCATAGGCAAATAAACTTGGAGCTGAAAGACACCCATAGGAGTCATCTAATCCACCCCTACCCTGCAATTTACAAAATAAGGAAACTGAGACCCAGGAAACTTAAATGACTTGCCCAAGGTCACACAAGTAGTAAGTGGCAGGGCTTGGATTCAGACCCAGCATGCTTTCTTCTCTCCTATGTGGCCTCCCTAAACACCATTTTTCAAAGTACTGTGGGGAAAAAAGTGAAATAGTATGCATTTTAGAAGGATAAATAATACCGATTTTATAGAGAAACGTAAAACTTTGCCCCATTCCAGTCTTATGATTAAAAGTTCATTCTTTTTTTTCTCATAAACATTTTTCATTAAATCAAGTTTAAAAAATTTCTTGAAATATTTTACAAAATAATTTCCTGCCAAAAACTGGTTTCTTCTATTGTAGGAAATATTTTTTTAAAAAATATGCTTTAGTAGTTCAGGGTCCGTGGTGTGTCAGTTTTCTGTATGTTTTATTTTCTGACTTTGGTTTCTCTCTATGGTAGTTTTACAAGGAGATTTATAATTGTCAAGGTCAGATGATTTCAAATGGAAATGGCATCATTATTTTTCCCTCTAAATTCGTCTTTATACGTAGAATGAATATTTGTGAGATTCTCTATCTAGTTATTTAGCCACATCACCTTTTTGTTTTAACTACAAACAGAAAATGAGAGACATCAACTACCATGAAAGAGATTAAACTGAGGGGTAGCTAGGTGGCTCAGTGGATAGAGCACCGACCCTGAAGTCACGAGGACCTGAGTTCAAATCCGGCCTCAGACGAAACACTTAACACTTACTAGCTGTGTGACTCTAGGCAAGTCACTTAACCCCAATTGCCTAAAAAAAAAAAAGAGAGAGAGAGAGATTAAACTGAATATGGACTACAGATGCAAACAGTAAGAATAATAATAATAATAATAATTATGGCCAAGACAGGGGTAGGGAACCTGCAGCCTCCAGGCCACATGTGGCCCTCTAAGTCCTCAAGTACGGCTCTTTTGACTCAGTCAAGGGAGGCCGCAGGTTCCCCTCCCTGGGCTGACATTTACATAGGGCCTACTATGTGCCATGCACTGTGCTAAGCGCTTTACAGTTATTTCATTTCATCTTCATAACAACCATGGAAGCTAGGTGCTGTTAGTATACCCATTTTACAGATGAGGAAACTGAAGCAAAGAGAGGGTGACTTGCCCAGGGTTACACAGCTACTGAGTGTCTGAGGCCAGTTTTGAACTCAGGTCTTCCTAACTCTGGAGCTCTATCCATTGCAACACCTACTTGCCTATATAGCTGCATTAGGATAATAATTGCCAGCAATTGAGGTGATCTCTCATTTTGTTCTTCCAAATATCCCACTTATTTGCATTTCAGGTTGACATTGATTGCAATTCAAAGGTGGTGGTGTATGATCAGAGCTCTCAAGATGTCGCCTCTCTAGCTTCAGACTCTTTTCTGACTGTGCTCCTGGGTAAACTGGAGAAGAGCTTCACCTCTGTGCACTTACTTGCAGGTAAGAAGATACCAAGTCTTCCGTGAGGGATGTGCACACCTATAGTAGTTCTGCAAGCTGTGGAAAAGCTCATTTTAGTCATAGATGTTCTGTTAAAAAAAAAAAAGTTATTTAATTGTAATGACTAAGTTTGGACCTGGAGAAAAATTGAGAAAATGTACCTTTCTCCCTTTTTTGCAGAGGTCAGGACTATATATGGGTATGATCCTGTCAGGCATGGTTGATGTATTAATTGTTGATGGTGAGCTGCTTTTTAAAAACCTTTGTTACAAGAGGTGGTTCGATGGGTAGGATATGTGTGTGATATATCCAGAAATCAACGTGATAAAAACAGAAGATATAAATAAAAAGAAGCTATTTTCAAAGCAATTTACTTATGGCTTTGAGGTACACTTTAAATCAATATGATTGCTTTATGTGTACTGAATATTGTCATTCTCCCAAATGGGTTCTTTTTGGCTCATCAGCTGTGTATTGGAACACATGATCAATGCAGCCACTGCTCCAAGCAGTGTTCCTATACTCATGAATTTACTTCTTCTACCTTATGTCCTGGGACTCCCCCCCAGCTGCTCCATATTATAATACCTCACTGATGGTTTCCCACTCTGTACAGGACCAAGAACAGACTAAGAATCAGAAAATGTTTTATATATTTGTAGTTGAGAATAGATCCAAGGTCACTTTAACACTTGTAGAAGGGAATGGATCCAGAAGGAGTGTGTGTCTGTATGTCTGTGTGTGTTGTATGTCTGTGTATCTGTTTCCCCTATATAATGTTGGAGACTGATTTTCACTTTATTGTATGGGCTGGTGTGTGTGTGTGTGTGTGTGTGTGTGTGTGTGTGTGTGTGTGTGTGTTTCCCCTATATAATTTTAGGAAATGACTTTGTCACTTTATTTTACAGGCTGATTCTTATTAAGCTTGGCCATTTACTATGGTGTGACCTTGGATAAGTCACTTAAGTTCTCTGAGACCCAATTTCCTCATCTATAATGGACTGGACTGGACTGGGTTTAGGCTAGATAAACTTTCAGGTCCTTTCCCACTCTCAGTCTGTGAGCCTGTGAACCACTAACTACTCTCCATATTTCATGGAAGGGACTTCTTTGGGAAGGAGGACTTATTTAAGACTCTCCTTTTACCTACCTCCAAAACAAATTTCTACACCTTTATGTAGGAGAGCTATCACCTTCACAGACATCATAACCACAGCTGTTTTACTGATACTCACGTAGAGAATTGTAAGATACCCAGAGACCAACAACCCAGAGTTTTGATGACAGGCCTGATGTATTAAGCTCATTCCTTGTTGCACATGTGATCACACAGTTGATTCATCTGGAATTTTGATTCTTTGGAGACTGAGGCTCCTAGGTGATATGGTAGATAGAGGGCTGGAGGTGGAGCCCAAAAGACCTGAGTTTGAATCTTATCTCAACAACTTACTAGCTATGTGAATGTGGGCAGTCACGTAACCTCTCTCTGTCTCAGTTTAATCATCTGGAAAATAGTACCTACCTCACAGGCTTATTGTGAGGATCAAATGAGGTGATATAGATAGATATACATATATGTATGTGTGTGTGTGTGTATATGTGTGTGTGTGTGTATGTATATATATCACTTATATACCACTATTATATATCACTTTACTATTATATATCACTCTGCAAAGTGGCATATAAATGTTAACCATTATAGTTTTTGAAGTATTTCATAATTCACGACCGTTTAGAACCAGGACACCAACCAGAAGAATGTTGGTGTTTCAGAGATATTTTTCTTGTTTCTGGAAGCAGCTTGGGATGGTTATAAAGAAGAACTGCACCAGGTGCAAGCTACACATTTTCTTATTATTCACATTAATTAACTTACAAAGTGCTTTGCAAACTTTAACTTGCTATACTATTCTGAGGCCAGCATATTGCCTGGCCATCTGTAGAAATTGTCCAAGTTGGTTGGTCTATTCAGATTTATATAAATATAAATACAAATATTTATATAAATACAAATACAAATACAAATATTTATATAGTCTAGACAATCTCCAAAATCAGTACTGTGGACTCCAGTGGGTGTGTTTTGGACCCTGAGGGCACTTATAATCCAACTCCTAACCAGGCTGTCATAGCAGCAGCTATTCCAGGCCACTGGGAAAATCTTCCCTGCCCAGAACCTACTCATTCCCTGTCCTCCAGATTACCTTGTGGCTGCAGCAGTGATTAGGCTGTATCCTGTGAAGCACTGACTAATGAGTAAGAGTCCTGTTGTTTTTCATTGTGGTTCAGTCAAGTTTATTTTTCAGTTGCGTCCCACTCTCTGTGACCCTACTTGGGGTTTTCTTATCAGTATCAGTAAAGATACTGAAGTGGTTTACCATATGCTTCTCCAGCTCATTTTATAGATGAGTAAACTGAGGCAAACAGGGCTAAGTGACTTGCTCAGGGTCACACAGCTAATAAGTGTCTGAGGCTAGGTTTGAACTCAGGAAGATGAGTCTTCCTGACTCTAAGCCCGGTGCTCTGTGCACTATGGCGCCACCTAGCTACCCATTTTTAGAATATACATGTTTCCTATTTTGGATCTTGTTTGTTGTTACCAAAGGCAATGGAGAAACATATGGGGGGTATAAACAGGCTTTAGTGTGTTTTTAGTGACAACTTGCAAACAAAAATGACATAAAAAATACCATCCAAGACATATATGATTAGAAATGATGGTGGGTCAGTTGTGGAGAGATAGAGCAGGATTAACAGATGAAGAATAGCCTGAGACCTGCCTTGGTACCCACAGAAGGATAAGAAAGATAAAGGATAAAAGAAAGGCTGGATTGGGTAGGTCCTCAGTGGAGGATGTGTGGGAGGACATAGGTAAGAGGAGCTTGAAATAGAAAGAGGGATGGATTATGATCAACATTTTTTGGGAGGAAGGAGGTTGCTCACATTGGTGCTAATAATACGTAGCATTTGTTTAGGGCTTAAGCCTTGCAAAATGGTTTTCATTTGTTAATCTTACTTGATCCTTGACAACCCTGTGAGACCTTGTGGTTATTATCCCTGTTTTACAGATGAGGAAACTGAGGCTGAAAGAGACTAAGTTACATACATCCAGGGTTACATAACTAGTAAGTATTTGAGGGAGGATTTGAACTCAGATCTTTCTGATTCCAAGTCCAGCATTCTATCCACTGTACCACCTAACTGCCTCATCCATGAAAGTGTTGTAGTATGTATTTGATTTAATACAATTGTTGGAAGAATCTTAGTTTTAAACCTTTTATTTTGCTTCTTTAGAGGCATCAGTGGCAAATTGGATAAAGAGCTAGCCTTGGAGGCAGAAAGACCTGGGTTCACGTTGCATGTCTGACACAATATTGACTGTGTGACCCTGGGCACATCTCTTCACCTGTGATTACTCTAGGCCACTTTTTTTCTTTTTTTTTTAAAATTAATTTATTTTGAATTATCAACAATCACTTCCATAAGCTTTTGAGTTTTAAATTTTTTCCCCCTTACTCCCCACCACCCTCCCCAGGACAGTGCACAATTTGATGTAGGCTATACATATACATTCCTATTAAACATATTTTCACATTAGTGATGTTGTAAGTAAGAATTAGAACCAATAGGAGGAACCACCAGAAAGAGGAAAGAAAACACAACAGAGGAAAAAAAAATAGCAAATAGTATGCTTCAATCTGCATTCAAACTCCATAGTTCTTTCTTTCTAGACCACTTTCTAAAACACAGAAAAGTCACAGAAAAGGTACTAACTTGGTTTAGTGGTGGCAGTTTTCTTACATGGGATCACCCTGTATTAGTGAAATCACAGGTTTAATCCCATTCCCTATCCTGTTAGAAAGTGAGAATTTAAAGCCAGTGCTGTTATTTGATTGCTAAATATTTGAGTCTTCAGTTTTCAAAGGAGGAGGATTAATCATAAACATTTGTGTAAAAACTGTTAAATTGATAGCAAGTAGGCTTGAATAACTTCTCTGTTCTCAAGTTCTCTGAAAAACAACTTTTTTATTTTATCATATTCAGTGAGAGTTCTCTGTCCCTTCCGTATTGGCACAGAGAGAAAAGTTTTGTTTCATTTTGTTTTCTCCTTGGGACTTTGCTCATGCCTGTTGCTTATGCTATGATCTCATCTTGTTTCTGTATCAGCTGAGAAATGATTACAGTATCCAGATCCTTTTTCCACTGATGGTGAGGCATTAGACCACTCGGGTGCAGAGGACCACTGTATTGCCAGAAGAACTTTCTAACATAATAAGGGATTAGTCATTGAAGATTGAGGGGCGTTTTTTGGTGGACGTGGTTAAAACTAGCTAACATTCAATATTATGCTGCATATGGTGGTTTTCTGTTTCACGTGCGAAACCTTCTGTGGCATCTCCTGGTACCCAATTTGTAGGAATCATTACTTGAAGTGAGCAGACTCAGACATTATCCTAAATGTACTCTGGTTTTTATCTGAAATCTTTTTACACGTATCTGTGACTGATTTAACAGCTAATTAAGCTACCTCTTCGTAGAGAAAACACTTTCAGAGGTTCCCTGAGTCCTGAACACACTGAGTCGATTTGAACACAAATTTATTTATTTACAATATCTCCATCTTAGCATCTGTTAATAACTAGCATCCCTGTCCTCTTTGGGAGCAGTTGCAACATCCATAAACAGACAGAAACTTGGAGCGTCTTTAGCTGGCCGTGCCTCTGACCGGTCAAAGACAACCCCTTTTTTCCTTCAACAGACAGAAACTTGGAGTGTCTTTAGCTGGCCGTGCCTCTGACCAGTCAAAGACAACCCCTTTTTTCCTTCAACTGGGTGTAGAATTGGGAAGATTCATCTTCATGAGTTCAAATCTCATTTCAGACACTTACTAGCTGTGTGACTGTGGGCGAGTCACTTAACCCTGTTTGCCTCAGTTTCCTCATCTGTAAAATGAGCTGGAGAAGGAAATGGCAAACCACTCCAGTATCTTTGCCAAGAAAACCCCAAATGAGGTCATGGAGAGTTGGATACAACTGAAAAACGACTAAACACACCTTTCCATCAAACAGAGAAGTGGGGTAAATGGGAAGGCATGCTGTGAAAGGTCTGTGTGGTAATTGTGGACAGTCTGTTCATGTGCCAAGATTGAGCCAATTAGATCACATGCTAAGGAATTGGAGCAGAAGAACAAGTGTTCAAGTTGACACTATCTCATTTGGGTAGAAAGGGAAATGGATCATCGTGGAAAAAATATCCACATCTGGGGCAGCTAGGTGGTGCAGTGGATAGAGCACGGGCCCTAAAGTCAGGAGTATCTGAGTTCAAATCTGGCCTCAGACCAGACACTTGACATTTACTAGCTGTGTGACCCTGGGCAAGTCACTTAACCCCAATTGACTAAAACAAAACAAAACAAAAAAAATATCCACATCAATAGTTAGAGGAAATAGCAAGGTGGTTGGAGATGATCCAGTATTTAAGCCATCATTTTTAA
This sequence comes from Vombatus ursinus, assembly GCF_900497805.2. Classification (NCBI taxonomy): domain Eukaryota; kingdom Metazoa; phylum Chordata; class Mammalia; order Diprotodontia; family Vombatidae; genus Vombatus; species Vombatus ursinus. The sequence continues at coordinate 2,886,327 of NW_020951209.1, forward strand.
AGTCTTCTTTGCTTTTGTTTTTATTTTTGATTTTTACATTAAAAACTTTCCATAAGAAATTTTGTTGTTGTTCAGTCATTTTCAGTCACATCCAACTCTTCATGACCCCATTTAGGATTTTCTTGACAAAGATACTGGAGTGCTTTGCCATTCCTTCTCCAGCTAATTTTACAGATGAGGAAACTGAGGCAAACAGGATAAATGACTTGCCCAGAGTCACACAGCTAATGTCTAGGCTGAATTTGAACTCAGGAAGACAAGTGTTCCTGACTCCAGAGTGCAGGCACTCTATCCGCTACATTACCTAGTTGTCCACCAAATACCGAAACAAACTTTCTCACACAATATATTCTCTTAAAACAGTCATCTAATACAAAATGCTGTTAGGCCTTCAAAGCTCTTCATAACGTAGCTCCCTCCTATTTTTCCAGTCTTCTTACACTTCACTCCTCAACATATACCCTTCAGTCTAGTAACACTGGCCTCCTGGCTGTTTCACAAACAAGTCATCTTCCATCTCTCAGCTTTAGGCATTTTCTCTGGTGGTCCCACATGCCTGGAACAGTCTGTGTGAACTATTGACCCCTTTGGTTTCCTTTAAGTCCCAACTAAAATCCCACCTGCAACAGGAAGCCTTCCCTCACCCCTCTTAATTCAAGTGCTTTTTTTCATTATTTCCTATTTTTCCTATTATATTATGTTATTTCTATTATATTTTCTATTATAGCTTGTTTTCTCTCCCCATTAGAGATTGTAAGCTACTTGAGGGCGGGGACAGTCTTTTGCCTCTTTTTGTATCCTCAATGTTTATCACAGCACCAGACACACAGTAGGCACTTGGAATTGAATTAATCCATCGGTTCCTTTCCATATGATTTCAGAGTTTTGAAGGATATAGTAGGGAAACTATAAGTCAAAGGACTTTTTTGTGGACTGTGAGAAAATTTGTGTATTATCTGTCTGTTCCGTACTTAATAAAATTGTAGATTTGAGTTTTTCAAACTGTGTTACTTGCCCAGATGAGGCATTAGGAGTCAGCAACCAAAGCAGGAATCAGAGGACCCCAGAGACAGAAGGCAGTGGAAACCAAGACACCAGAAGACAGATTACAGTAAGATAGAGTAGCATTTGCTTCAAGCTGAGACATCTGAGTGGAGACACAAAAGGTCTCTGGCTGATTTGGTTGGGAGATATGCTGAGTGGAGTAGATGCATTGCTTTGCTTCAAGCTGATTCTCTGAAGAAAGGCCACATTGCTATTTGTCACCATCTATAGCTTGAAGGAGCGGTAATTTTTCTCTCAAACTGTGTTGCTCTTCTTAAAAAACGGGGCACAAGAAGGGAGCTGTTTGCTGGGAGCTATGTTGCTGGGAGCTGGTTGGAGATAGCAGAATCCTGCTGTGTGAAGAGCTGAGTGGGTTAATCCTTATTGCTTTTCAGTGCCCAGCAAGGAACAGACCTTGAAATCCGCAGGCCCCAGGCTTGGGACTGCTGTATTGCTGGAAAAGTTGTAATACTGACTAGGAGAGAATAACACTTCCCCAGCACCCTGCCAAGGGTGGCTGTGTTCCAAAAGAATTTGATACTGCTTGAGCAGCCCAAGAGTAGCAGAAAAGAAACTTTGCCCACCAGGTAAAACATGTACCAACCTACATTACAGTCTTAACTCCTATTACTCCTTTACTTAATCATCCACTCCATCCGGACTGGGATTTAACTGTATCTTTGCTTTTGTTCTTACCATTTAATACCAGGGATGACCTCACTTCCATCTCATGGATGAATACCTTCACTGTCTCTAAATCTTGACCATCCTGAAAGTCCATATCCTACCTCTTCCATCAAAACTTACCTGACCAGTGCTCTCTGAACTTTTTATAGCCATTATTGCATATCTAAATTATTTGGTAAATATTCACGTACCAACTTGTAACATCCTGTACATTGTTTTCCTGAAGTATTATCTAAATCTTACCTCATTGTTTATCTGTAATTTGTTTCTATCATTTCCTTGATGAAATCGTAAACTCCTTGAGGCCAGGAACCTTGTTTCAAACATCTTTGTATGCCCTGGGACACCTGATACAGTGTCTTACACATAGTAGGGGCTCAAATAACTGTTTCATATTTTTGCAGTAGTTTTTATTTGTAGGTTAAGGCATTTCTGTTTTATAATAATGCCATTGTATAATTCCAGAAGTATGGATCTGACTATATAATTCCCTTATTTAATGAATTCCAGTGGTTTGCTGTTACCTCTAGGATTAAATGCCAATTCCTGTTTGTCTTTTAAAGTTTCAAAACCTTACCCCATCCCACCTTTCCAGGCTTATTAGACATTACTCTTCTTGTGCTTAAGGCCTGTCCACTAAGACAGGCCTTTTGATTCTTCTTCATACAATGCATTTCATCTCCTGTCTCAGTATATTATATGCCTTCATCTTCATCTCTGCCTCTTAGAATCATCCCTAGTTTCCTTCAGAACCTCCTCCCATTTGAGATTTTTCTAATTCTTGCCCCCCCCACCAATGCCAGTGCCTCCTCCCCAAATTACTTTGTTTTTATTTTATGCATTTTCTATCTCCATATATATGTACATGTTGCTTCTCCTATTAGAGTGTAAATTCCTTGAGGTTAGGGACTGGTTCACCTTTGGTTTTGTATTATATTACTTAGTATGGTGACTGGTAGATAGTAGACCCATATTAAATGTCTTGTGGGCGGCTGATTAATCTGGATACTCTCCTAACTGGCTTTTTCTGTCACATTTCTGTTCTATTGTCTGACAAGCAGAATCTCTATACAGATAACTTCCAGATATCTGTATCTGGAATATCCCATCTCTCATCGTATATCTACTCCTGGATATCCCACAGACATCTGAAACTCAATATATCTAGAATTGAACTTGTTATATTTTTGCTTCTCTCTACACACCCCTCCCCAACTTTACTGTTTCTCACAAAGGCACCACCACCTTTCCAGTTGTACAGGTATCTAACCTAAGACATGTTCTCAATTGCCAAGTCTCATAGATTCTGTCGCTTCCATATTTGTCACATCTATCCCTTTCTCGTTACTCGCACCTAAACCACCCTATTTCAGGCCTGCATCACCTGGTTTGAACTACTACAAAAACCTCCTAACTGGTCTCCCTTCATCCTGTTTCTCTCCTGTCTAATCCATCAATAGATATTTATTGAATACCTACTATGTGGATAAAAATGTGCAAAAAGAAAGACAGTCCCTGGTCTCAATTGGTTTATATGCTAATGGCGGAAGAAAAAACACAAAAGGAAAGAGAAGAATGGGGTTGGGAGGGAGGAGTCTTGATTTTAAAAACCTTCCACAACCTATACCCAAACTTCCCGCCACACCCCCCAGTACAAAAAAGGATAAAGAGTTGAACTGGTTCACTTAGGCTAAGATTGGAAAGGGAGAAGAAGATAACCAGAGCCAAAGTGATGGCTTAGGAAAACACTAAGATCTGGGGGGCATCATAGGCTACAGAGAAGGTGCTGAGTAGGTTTAGAGGATTGAGACATGGGGACAGATGGAGTGGTAGCAGATTGTGATCAGGTAAAGGAATTTCAGAGTTCTTGATCATGCAAGTGGGCCATTTGTAAATGATGGCAAAAGCTCTATGTATAGCTGAGGTGGAGGGGAGAGGAAAGGTCTGCTGAGGAAGGCAGGTGAATACACGCTTCATGGTCATCTCTCGTGGCCCTCCTTGGAATTGTAACGACCTTGTTCAAGGGAGGCCTTGAGTTCTCAAGAAGTCATCTGTTGCTAGTAAAGGCGGGTGGTGACATGTTCTGGGTTCCATCCTTGCAGCAAGTAGGAGCAAAGCCATGATGATATGCCCCCAGGGACCTCTGGAAGCACATCAGAAGGCAGTTTGTGTGCCTCAGGGGGCCTTGCCTCTGGTTGGGCTGGAGCAGGCTCTGGTGGTATTGATTGATTGACATCTTCCGGGCCATTTATAATGGCCTCTCAATCCTAGTCCTTCTTGACCTTTCTGGAGCATTTAACACTGTTGGCTGTCCTCTCCTTCTGGACACTGTTCTCTCTTGGTTCTTCTGGAAACTACTTGTCTGAATGCTCCTCAGTCTCCTTTACTTAGTTATTTATCAAGTTGTCAACAGTCATTTATTAAGTGTCTCCTCTGTGCCAGGCCCTATGGATACATTATGGCAGAAAACAGTCCCCTGTTTTCCAAGAGCTTACAGACTATACTCCTGACTCATCTCCATAGGACTTTCTCTACCATGCCATAGAAATCTTGTCACCTTGGAAGTTCACTTCGCCCCTGGATTACTTCTTAGATTAGAAGTAGCTCTGTCCCTGGGGCCTGACTCTCTCTCTCTCTCTCTCTCTTTCTCTCTCTCTCTCTCTCTCTCCATCTCTCCATCTCTCCATATATATATATATATATATGTATCTGTCTCTCTCTTTTTCTCTCTTTCTTTCTTTTTCTTTCTCTACTCTTTCTTTCTTCCTTCCTTCCTTTCTTTCTCTCTTTCTGTCTGTCTGTCTTTCTAAATGATTCCTCCAGAATTTCTATTTTAAGGCAAATGCCTAGATCAACAATGTCTTTTTTTTTCTTTCCATAACATAGTATAATAAAAAAGATGCATCGTTGTCAGGGACATAGCTTCTAATGCAATCCATCCTCCATACAGACACCAGAGGGATTTCCCTAAAGCTTGGATCTGACCATGTCACCCTGCCCTCATCCCCTCCACTCACTAAACTCCAGTGGCACTTTCTTCCTCTGGGATCCAATATAAATTCCCCTTTTTGGTGTTTAAAACTCTTTACAACCTGGCCCCATCCTACCTTTCCGGCCTTTTTTGCCCATTCCTCCCCTCATATACTTTATGGGCCAGCTGTACCTGCCTCCTCCTTGTTCCTCAAAGGATGCCTCCCATCTCCTTTTGCTGGGCCTTTGGCCATCCCCTGTACTGGGCATGCTCTCCCTCCTTCCTCTCTTTAAATCCCTTGTTTCCTTCATGCCTCAGCTCGAGGACCACCTTCTGTGTGGAGCCTTTCCTGATTCCCTGGGTGCTAGTGTTTTCCCCTCCAGTCTCCCTTTGTATCAGATTTCTATGCACTTCATATGTACCCAAAATGTACATGTTGTCATAGAATATAAATTGCTTGAATTCAGGGGCTGTTTTGCTGTTTTCTTTGCACCTTCACACCTAGCACAGAGCCAGGCACATTGAAAGCATTTAATAAAGTGCCTGCTTAATAAGCTAATGGGAGAATATAATAAATACATAGGTAAGTCTTGGCAAGGTCTATATAATAGATATGCAGTCTCTTCTGTTCTGCTATGCATATGCAAATGTGCATTCTAATTTGATATTTGTTAAGTTCAGGCTGAAAATAAAAATTAATTTTTAGGGAGAAAAGAAGTGGTAGGGGCAGAAGTAGGTCCAGATTAAATTCTTTATATAAACATTTGAGGTGAGAAGGATAAAAAAAATCGCATTATTTCCTCTACTAACCAGAGTGTATGTATCTTTCAGTTGTATTTTTTGGAGGTTTGACTATAATTTATATTTTGTCCCTGCATCCTTCTGACTTCATCTGGTGGATTCTACAGAGGGCAAGGTACATCTTTTGGTATGAGCATAACAAAACATACAGTGGATAGAGCACCAGGCCTGGAATCAGGAATACCAGAGTTCAGATCTGGTTTCAGATTCTTACTAGCTGTGTAACCCTGGGCAGGTCATTTAACCTCTAGTTGTCTCTTTTTCCTCATTTAGGGAATAATCATCGGGGGATAATAATAGCACTTACTTCCCAGAGTTGTTGTAAGGATCAAATGAGATAATTGTAAAGTGCTTAGCTCAGTACCTGGCACATAGTAGGTGTTATAGAAATGTTAACTACTGCTACTATTTTTTCACCTCTCTTTGCCTCGATTTCCCTATCTGTAAAATGGGGGTAATACCTACCTCCCAGGTTGTTGTGAGGATCAGATGAGGTCATAATCATAAAGCGCTTAGCATAGTATGTGGCACATAGTAGGCACTTTATAAATGTTAGCTATTATTATTATTATTAATTTCCCTAAGCAAAAAAACAACAGCAACAGGCATGGTCTTGTAAAAAGACCACTTGATTTGAAATTAGGGGCCTGGTTTTGAATCCAGGCTCAGATCTTGTTATGAGTGATAATTACACTAACCATTTGCATTACTCTCCAGGGGACCTTGGGCAAGGTTCTTTCTGGGCCTCAGTTTTCTCATTTGTGGAATGAGAGCTTCAGGCTAGACAATCTCCAAGCTTTCTTTTAGTTCTACGTCTTGTGGTCCAGTGACATTGTTTTAGTATGAGGATGAGCAGGTATGTTACTGCTCGTAGATCTCTTTTGGGAGGGCACATAATTTTTTTGCCTTTTTTGGGGGGGGGGTGAGGCAGTTGGGGTTAAGTGACTTACCCAGGGTCACATAGCTAGTAAGTGTCAAGTGTCTGAGGCCGGATTCGAACTCAGGTCCTCCTGACTCCAAAGCCAGAGGTCTATCCACTGTGCCACCTAGCTGCCCCAGGTCTAGCTGTTTGGCTTAGGTGGTGACTAGCTGCTACCAAACCTAAGTGTATAAAAGGAATTTAGGGCAAGTGAGTGGAAAGTTAAATTGAGGGTGGGAGGAGCTTTTGTAACCATTTAAGCAGATCTTCAGTACCATGGCACAGTAAAGAATGGATTATAAAGTATGACCTAATAATATTGGAGTTATCCGATTATGGGGCTGGAAGGGACCTTAGAAATCATCTAACCCAGGCCCCTCATTTTAGAGATAAGAATATTTGAGGACCAGAGAAGCCCAGGACTTTGCCCAAGGTTGCAGAGATTTACAAATTTAAATTTGCAATTTTCAAAGCAGAACCAAGATTCAAACAAACAGACCTTTTGGCCACCACTGTGTGACTTCTCTGAGTCTCAGTTTCTCATCCATAAAATAAGGGATTTAGACTAGATGGCCTCTCATTTCCCTTCCAGTTCTAAGTGTGTGACCCTGTGATTCTGGGGCTCCATGTCCATCATTCTTTCCACAGAACCACCTTCCTCTAACTCCAAATCCAGTGTTGTTTAAACTTCAGGAATGCTGGTGATGAATTCGTTCTGGAATAGAAACTAATTGGGGGTTCTTAGGGCAGAGAGTTATAGTCTGGTCCAAGAAAATTATTCTTTATTCTGAATTAGAAATTTTTCTATAAGTGAATATGTAAAATAAAAATATTCTATTATAAATTCTGAACAAATTGCCTCAATCTGCTTGTTAAAGGAGCTAAATGTTATTTGGCTAGTAGTGGGGATGGGGAGTATATTTTAGAGGCAGATAAAAATTGAGTGAGACTGCAGCTACTTTTTAAGGTTTCAGGGAAAATAGGCAGCCTCACTGGCAGATGATTAACAGAATTGCACCACGAGATACATATCACAATGAATGAAAGGTCAGGGAGTGGAAAAAAATTGTCAGTGAAGGAGGATGTCAGCAGAATGGAACATTGTCATAGATAAACATCAAGGAAAATGTAGTTAGTTATGCCTGAGATAGTGTCTTTCCTAGGAAGTTACATCAGTCCATTGCTAGGGGCATTTAAAGGTAGACTTCGAACACTCAATGAGGCTTAGTGTAGAAAACAGTGGTGCCCTGATTCCTTCAGAATGTTAGGTTACCTAACATTATTCCAGATATTACACCATTGCTTGGCTAAGTTCTTGTAAAATTTTCCATAAAACCTTTTTTTAATTAAGATTTGGGGAAAATGGCATTCATTTCAGCTTTGTCTCTGTAAACCAATTTGAATTTCATCTCTTCTGGAGGTAGTGTTGTCTGATAGAGGGAATAAAAACTAAACAAAACAAAACAAAAAAAACCTCCTTTCAGGCCTGATACTGACTTAACAGGTAGGTATTGCAGCAGATTTATTACTGTTCTTGGAGTCTGGACCTGAGTTCATGTCTGACCTCAGACACTTACTAGCTGTGTGACACTGACCAAGTCACTTAACCTCTGTTTGCCTCAGTTTTTTCATCCATAAAATGGGAATAATAACAGCACCTGCTTCCCAGGGTTGTTAGGATCAAATGAGATTAGTAATTCTAAGGCACTTAGCACAGTGCCTGACACATAGCACTGTATAAATGTTAGCTATCATTATAATTATTGTGTTATATTTCTGTTAAGTACTTTGCAAACCTTAAAGCACTATATATACATATATGTTTATATATATATACACAAACATATATGTATATGTCTGTATGCTGTCTATTATTATAAATAAGCTAAGCAACTTAAAAGAAATTCATTATAAATCTGAATCCACTAATGAATCTTCTTTGTCATTAATTTTAAGTACCCCTGACCAGAGTCCTTGTGAGGTCCCCTCACGTGTCTAATATTTATAGACCTACTACAAAGCCAAAGCTTTTGGGAGGATGGCATGTGGGTTTCTTAAGTCTTTCAAAGAGGGGAAGACATTTTTAGGAATTTCTCCATCCTGCACCCAAGTAGGGAATCCCAGAATTTTTTTTTTCCTTTTTGGTGAGGCATTCGGGGTTAAGTGACTTGCCCAGTATCACACAGCTAGTAAGTGTCAGGTGTCTGAGGTCGGATTTGAACTCAGGTCCTCCTGACTCCAAGGCCGGGGCTCTATTCACTGTGCCACCCAGCTGCCCCCCAGAATCTTAAGAACTGAAAGAGACCACCTCATCCAGCCTCTACCTCACTTTTACATCCCCCTCAAAGCTGTGCTTGAAGGCTTTGATGAGGAGGAGTCCACTGCCCCCTGAGGCAGTCCGTTCAGCTTTGGGATAGGGAGACCTGATTATTAAATTCTCTGCTTCTTCTAATTCTTGCTTCTGTGAGCCAAAAGAAAAAGTCTAATCCCTTTTCCTCATGACATCCTTCAAATAATTGATGCCTATTACAATCATCCCAGTTCTTCTCTTTCACAGTCTTAACAGCCTCAGCTTTCAACCACTTGTCATATTTTCCGGTCTTCTTTCTATCTTGGTTTCATCTTCTTGATATTTTCTACCTTACTTAACTATGACCTTCCTTTTTTAAAAAAAAAATCATCATAAGATTTATTTTTTAAGTGTATGTTAAATTTAACAAGATAGTACCCAGAATGGCTTGCTTGTCTGTGTCCCCGTCTAAAACTTTTTTTCTTGTGCCCTTCTGTGTATTTTTAATGTTTCATTCATAGGCAGGGTGAAAGAGTAGGCTGCCAAATGGCCAGGATGAATATGCCAGCTACATATAGTGAGGGCTGACGTCCCAAGTGCCATATTTTGTTTGGGCCCAACAGATTTTCCCCCAAACCCAACCACCAATTTCATTCTCTGAAAACAGTTTTTAACAAAACTACTTAACAGAGTGAATATGACGGTTGTCACTTGTCACTTTCCATTTTGCTGTTTACTGACTATTAACAGATAGGAAGGATATGTGCTTTAACTTTGACAGTATCTTTTGATAATTGTCCCTTGTATTAGACCTGAGTTTTGTTAGCTCTCCTAGAGCTGTTTCATAGGAGCTATATTCAATCCATGTCTCTTTTGTTGTATTTGTGAAGTTGGATTTTGAAACCACATACAGAACTTTACATTTATTCATATTAGAAGATTTAGATGAACTGATGAGAAGAGAAAAACGCAGACCAGGAAAACAGGAAACATAATTTCTACAACTATGTCAGTGGGGAGGATCAAAGTAACAAAATAATTGAAATGGAATGCATTGAAACCCTAGGGACCAGCCTTGAGCTCAAAGAAGAGATGCAAGACCACGCATTCTTCCACTAACACTTTATTGAATGTTAGACCTCTTTTATATGAAGCTTGGTTTTGCTGAATTTTTTTTTCCCCCTCTCTTTATAAGGGATAGTCCTCTGGGAGATAGAAGGAGGAGGGATACAATGGGAGCTGCAGGTGATGGAAAAAGCAGATTTCTTGACTTGTGGTTAAGATGGCAATGTGAAAGGTCAGAGAGAGGCCCTTTTTTCCCCTATCAACCTTAGTACATATTAGGAGAAGATTCTAGAAAGACCAAAGACAAAGAAAACCTAAAAGAATTGGCAAATGCCTACATCTAGGCCAGAATGGCACAGAAAGATAACCAGAAGCCAGCATAGGTCAGTAGAGGGGTCTCTCCAGGGAAGCCAGCAGGAGCATAGATATTCTTGGAAACTTGCGGTAGTGTGGGAGGAGAGTGCTGAAGTCAGGGAGGAGCCACACCAGGGAAGTTATCATGAGCACTGGTAAATGACTGAGAAGCTGCCAGAGGCAAGTGTCCGAGGGAAACCAAAACTGACTTTCACAAATGGACCTGAGACTAGGCTGTGCTTTAAACCGAGGCATTGCGTGACAGCACCAGCTTAAATAACAGGGTGCCTGACGCTAAATTCTGACTTTGGCCTGTGAGAATGTAAGCCAGAGACAGAATCACTCCTGATGGGTCAGTGCCCAGGGAGACAAGGCAAAAATAGTCATCAAAAGAAATCTGAAAAGGTTTGAACAATGGAAAGGAGCTAAATGGAATGTTTACATTCTAATGGGAAGAAAGGGATAAGTTTTCCTTCAGAGTCCTACTATTCTAAAAAGTTAGAGAGGGAGTTAGTGAGAACATTTTCCTGTTTTGTTGATTGATTGATTTTCTTGGTTTTCTGAGAGGAAGGAAAAATAATGTAGTAGGGAGGAAGTGAGGAAGAAGAGAGAGGAACGTTATTTCATGGGCCAGAAGAATGGTGGTTACTCCTCAACCGTCATTGTCAGAAGCCATACACTAGAGTTGTTGTTTTTGTATAAATAAACACTTTCATCTCCAGAATTTTCTCCCTGGGGCCCCCGCTGTCCTGGTGGATGATTTCCTGACCCATTATTTCAGGCAACTTAAGCCATGCGTTATTTTACTCTCTCCTCATTTACCATCTTCTGAATAGCTTCATCCAGAACCTTACTGCTATACACTTATCCTTCTCCCTACCTTCTATTTCTGGAACCCTTATCAAACCGAAACTGTCACTGTTCCTGGAAAAGGTGTAGCGGTCTACTCCCATATGGTCCTCCTCACTATTCCTGTAACCTGCCCCCTTCCCACTACCACCACCCGTTCCCTTCTGATGTCTCTGTCTGTTGGAAGGTAAACTCCTTAAAACCATAGTTTTGCCTCATTGTTTATCCCCAGCATTGAGCACAATGCCAGTCACATAAGTGCTTAATAAATGCTTGTTGATTGACTGACTAGCAGGGACTGTCTTTGCTTTGTTTTATATCTACAATACATGCTAAATAAATGCTTTTTCTTTTTGTCATCCAAGAATATACAAATATAGCTGCTTGTGGCTATCGAGTTGAACCTACTTGGGTTGTTATTTGGCTTCTCTTTTTCATTTGTAACTTTCTTCTTCCTTTTCTTTTATTGAGTTTTTAGAAGGATATTGTCTTGTGAAATTTTTTGGAGCCAGTTAGGAAATAATGAAAAAAAATGTGGTGAGAGAAGACATCAAAGCTCTAGAATTTGAAAAGTTAAATACCAAACAAATTAAATTAAGTTATAATGGAAAGAGCTAAGATCTGACTGTGGGGTTTATTAAAAGGGCCAGTCAGAAGCTGGGAAAATTTGTTTGCTTAATTGATTCTAAGACAGCCAGTCAGCACCCAGGGAGGAATCTTAACACAAAATCAGCTTCATAAATGCAGGATGGGGTAGGCATGATTAGATAGCCGTTTGCTTGAAAAAAGATTTAGGGATTTTAGTGTGTTAAAGGTTCAGGTTAAATCAACATTGTGATATAGTTAGTTAGCATTTATATCATAATAGCTAGCATCTGTATAGTACATTAAGGTTTGCAAAGTGCCTTACATAGGTCATAGTACATGATCCTCACAACAATCCTGTGAGGTAAGTGCTGCTATTCTCATTGTACAGAGGAGGAAACTGAAGCTAAGAGAGGTAAAGTAACTTGCCTAGGGTCATGCAGCTATTCAGTGACTGAGGCAAGATTTGAACTCTTGTCTTCCTGACTCCCAAGCCCAGCATTCTGTTCACACTACCACCCAGCTGCCCGTAAATATGGCAGCCAGGAAAACCTGTGCAAACGTGTGCATCATTAAGAGAGGAATCAGGACTTAACAGTCCCTCTGTGTTGTGGGCCCTGCAGTTTAAGAAGGACATGGAGAAGCTTTAGAGTATTCATAATGGGACAACCAGGGTGGATGGTCAAGGACCTGGATGTGAATTCCATTGGAGGATCCTTTGAAGGAACTGGCGATGTGCAGTTTGGGAGAATAGAAAACTCCGGGGGAGCATAACAGTTGTTCACATATTTGAAGGCCTGTAATGTGAAGGAGAGATTAGATTTATTCTGTTTGACTTTAGAGGCCAGACCCCTGGAGCAAAGAGGCCATTTGGGCTTGATATCCAGAAGAAAATTCCCAACAATTAGAGCTGTCCAAAAGTGGAACAGCCTACTGAGAGAAAGGGGGGAGGGGGTTCCTCTTTCCTACGGGTCTTTGGGCAGAGGTTGGCTGACCACTGGGGGAGTATGTGGCAGTAGGAAAACTCCTTTTGTGTATGGTTTGGAATAGACGGCCACTGAGGTCCCTTCCAGCTATCAAAGTTTGTAATTATGTGAATTTTGGGGTGATTGAACATTTATTAAGCACTTGTTGTGTTCACAGCACTGTGGTAGGCACAGGGGGAAAGATACACCATTTTAGATAAGACTCTCATTAGTTGGAGACTAAGACCCAGACAGAGATGATTAAAACAGACAATAACAAACTCCATTTGTAGGATTTAAAGCTAGATGAGACCTCGTCTCATAGGTAAAGAAACCTAGGCATGGAAAAATTAAGATGACTTGCGCAAGAGCATTCATTCACCCAGCTAGGATTTGAACTCAGCTCCTCATGCTGAGTGAATTCCAAGAGGGAGAAGGAAAAGATTGTTACTGACTGAGATGGGACTGTGTTGCTGTATGTGTGTGTGTGTAGAAAACAGAATCATTTCAGAGTTTGTGGCCATCTGGAATTCTACATGCTACATCTGATGAATCAAATCCTTGGTCACTTCATGTTTGTTACTTGTATAGAAGCAAAGCAACTACTTGTTGAAATAATTTTTAGTTTCAACCAATCATCAAGTATTTATATCTACTATGTGCTAGCAAGTACACCAGGTATTGGATATTAAAAGACAAACTGAAACTGATTCTCCCCCCCCTCCTGCCCCCAAAAAGAACTTACATTCTGTTGGGTAAATTTATTGTTGTTCAGTCATTTTTCCATTGTGTCCAACTCTTTGTGACCCCATTTGGGGTTTTATTGCCAGAGATAGTGGACTGTTTTGCCATTTTCTATTCCAGCTCATTTTAAAGACGAGGAACTGAGGCAGACAGAGTTAAATGAGTTGTCCAGAGTCACACAGCTAGTAAGTATCTGAGGCTGGAGTTGAACTCAGGATGGTGAGTCTTCCTGACTCCAGGCCTATCGATGCTCTATCCATTGTACCACCTACCTGCCTTGCTGGGAAATAACATGCAATAAGTAATATACAAAATAAATAAAACATAATTTGGGAGAGGGAGGACACTAATAGCTGGGGGGAATCAGGAAAAGCTTCATGTAAAAGGTGTCATTTGAGCAGAGTTTTAAAGGAAGTGAGAAATTCCAATAGTTAGAGACAAGGTAGGAATATATTCCAGGTATGAGGGGATGACCAGTACAAAGGCTTATATACAGTAGATGGAATGTCATTTGTGAGCAACAGTCAGTCAATAAACATTGATTAAACATCAGCCTATTATGTACCGGGCACTGTTCTAAGTGCCAGGGATACAAAAAGAGGCACAGGAGAGCCCCTGCCCTCAAGGAGCTTACAGTCTAATGGGGGAGACAACATGCAGGCAAATATATATAAAGTAAGCGTGCTTTTTCTCTCTCTCTCTTTATCTAATATATATGTGTTATATGTGTATATGTCTATGTACATTAATATCTACATTTATATATTTAAAAAAGATAAATAGGAAATAATTAACAGAGGGAAGGTACTAGAATTAAGAAGGGTTGGTTGGTGAAGGCTTCCTGTAGAAGGTGAGATTTTAGTTGGGACTTAATGAGAGCCAGGGAGGTCAGTAATTGGAGTGGAGGACGGAGAGTGTCCCAGGAACAGGAGGACAGCCAGGGCAGAGGTAGCAATATAGCCAATGGAATGTCATGTCATATGTGAGCAACCCAGCAAGCAGAAAGGCCATTTTGGCTGACCTAGAACACGTACGAAAGGGAGTAATAATACATGGAGGATGGAAAAGGAGGTCAAGGCCAGGGTGTGACGGGCTTTAAAAGCTAAACAGAGGTGGCGCAGTGGATAGAGCACCGGCCCTGGAGTCAAGAGGACTTGAGTTCAAATCTGGCCTCAGGCACATGATACTCACTAGCTGTGTGACCCTGGGCAAGTCACTTACCCCCAATTGCCTCACTGGAAGAACAAAAACAGACAAACAAAAATCTAAACAGAGGAATTTATATTTGAATGTAGGGTAATAAGAGTCTTTGGAGTTTATTGAGTAAGGGAGTGACATGGTCAGACTGCACTTGAAGAAAATCACATTTGGCAAATGTGCATAGGGTGGAATGGATTGGGGAGAGTCTGGAGGCAGTACTAATATTAATACCTTTTACAAATTGATGAGCTATAACTCTAATCATAGTTGAGCATTTAGGTGCTTAGGTACGTAAGAGAAAATCTGATAATCTCACAGGTGAGAGACAGTTTGTCAGTGGGATAGTCCTGTCTGTAATTTTACACATGATAAAAACTCACATTTATATAGTACTTTAAGGTCTGCAAAGCACTTTTGTAATAACCCTCTGAGGTCATAGTACAAATGATATTCCTGTTTAAAAGATGAGGAAACTAAGGTTTTAATTGGTGAAGTGGCTTGCCCAGCTGACAAGTTTATGAAGTAAGATTTTTGACAACAAATTTAGAGCTCTATCCGTCATGTAATATTGCCCTTCCAGAGGGAAGGAAAAAAAAAAACATTTCTGCGTGCCTCGTTTCCAGAAGAGCATAGACTAAAAGGTCAGAATCCACTGCAAGACTCTTATTTGGTTGTATGGTATCTGCCCAGACATGGTATAGATTTACACATTTATATTAATAATGCAGTTAGTGCT
Organism: Vombatus ursinus; assembly: GCF_900497805.2. Classification (NCBI taxonomy): domain Eukaryota; kingdom Metazoa; phylum Chordata; class Mammalia; order Diprotodontia; family Vombatidae; genus Vombatus; species Vombatus ursinus. Next base: position 2,901,537 of record NW_020951209.1, read on the forward strand.
GTCTCACTTTTAACACTATTACTTGTCACTGTTTTCCAGGAAGATGAATTGAATGCTGTGTTATTTAGGATGTCAAGCATATTAAGGTATAGGGTTCTTAATCATGAAGAATCTAGCAGACTGCAACTCTTGGAGAAGAGAAAATCCAGACTTTTATGAACTGAATGAGCACCTTAGAGCCACTGCTGAGAAATGCTTTAAAAAACACAATGCAAAGACATTGCTTTTCTAGTCAATTACTATATAATCCATATATTTATGGTTCAAACTTTTCAAAACATAATGCTGTATCCAGAAACTCAATGAAGACCTTGTCTACCTTTATCATCTGATATAGTTGAGAATGCTTCTTTTTTTTTAACCTTTTGTTTTTTAAATTTTTTAGGCTTCCTTTATTTTATTTTTTTCATTTTCTCAAAATTATTTATTTTTAGTTTTCACCATTCACTTCCAGAAGATTTTGAGTTCCAGATTTTCTCCCCATCTCTTCCCTCCCTAGAATGCTTCTGAAATATAGTTTATTTTCATAGCAGTCAGTTATAGTATTGAATGGACAGGTATTGCTAGTTCTTTTTGGTAGATGAGGAAAAAAACAAGCCTCATAATACTTCCTAACTAAAGTCACAGAGCAGATCACTTCAGAGACAGAATTAGAAAGAATTCCATTTTCCTGATTTCTAGTGCACAAACCTTCCCACCAGGCTACAGTGTACTTTAAGTAATTAGGATCTGTCAACACTCTTCTGAAGTACCTTGCAATGTGAACACAAGAGCAGGGGTATCAGTGGTGATTATGGTAATCTTGACTGACTGCCAGGGGAATCCCAAATACTTAACTTTCTATTTTCTTCTCTCTCCAACCCCCTTTCCCTCCACATACTCTTTCTAGATTTGTGGGTGAAAACAAGGTTATGGAAGTAAGACCCAAGTATATCTGCCTGCATCTTTGAAATACAAAATTTAATGTTGTAGTGGGAAATTTTTTGTTTTCATTCTAGAACTAGATTTTATTCACATTTTTCTGAAGAAGCAATAGAATCAGCAATAAATTCAGATTATAGCTACATGTTTATGTGTATGTGACTGATATCAATTTTTAACTCTACTTAGGGTTTCCTCTTGATCCCATAAACAAATGCTGATTGGAGGGAAGGAGGGGTTGAAGCAATGAATGTAAGTCAGGAGTGTTGTAGAAGGACTTCCTGCCAAGATGATCCCCTGAACTGGAGGCAGGCTGGCTAGTTCCCCTATACCTACTCTAGTAAAATCTTAAAAGTTCTCACCAGATCAAATACCCATCAAGTGATCCAATGAGAAACTTCAGCAAGTGCCATTTTCCACCCTAGCCCTACACAAAAAGTCAGTCAGAAAAGCCCAAGGGTAATAGGAGAGGATCTATATCTTTGCCCTTTCCCCTAGCGCTTTTTCCTCTAGCACCTAGTAGTAGGACCAGCCTACACAGTGAAGAGCGGCTGGATGACATAGTGCTCAAATCTGGACATCCTAGACCCTAGGGCTTTGTAATCCCTAATGTCCTGAATACTCTGTCCTGAAATGCCAGAGAGAGCCCTGAAGGTGAGAACTAACCCCCAAGAGAAGGAAATCAACACAGGAACTTAAGGGACCCACAGGGAGACCAAGGGCCAACTACCCCATCTGAAAGTGCTGCCATGTGTGGAGAATTAGCTGGGCACAAAGCCCCAATTTGGAATCTAAGGATGAGTAAATTAAAGAAAACACCAACTGGTATTAAAAATTATTTAAAATCTAGTTCTGGGGGCAGCTCCAGCCTTGGAGTCAGGAGGACCTGAGTTCAATTCCAACCTCTGACACTTGACACTTACTAGCTGTGTGACCCTGGGCAAGTCACTTAACCCTGATTGTCTCACAAAATCCACCCAACACCCTATATTTCCTAAAAGGACTACATGAATACCTAGAATAAATGCAGCCAAACATTTTTAAAAATGAGATAAAAACTTTTGAGGAAAGAATTGGAAGGAGAATAAGTACCTTAGAACAACAATGGTAGACCTTACCCAAGAAAGGAACTCCCTGAACCAAAATGAAATCGACTCCATGAGACAAACAAGAAATATCAGAACAAAATTAAAAAATGTAAGCAATCTGATATTTTTAAAAAAATTGACCTGGAAAATGAATCAGGGAGAGATCATTTAAGAATACTTGGACTCCCTGAAAACCATTATTTAACCAAAAAAAAAAAAAAGCCTGGATACTGTATTTTGAGCAATCATAAATGTAAATTACCCAGGAAAATTAACAATAGGAAGAATTCAGAGCTACTATATTAAAGAAACAAAATACTTTAAGTATTTTTTCTGGGTATTTAAAAGATGGATACTGTAGGAGAGTGAATAGTCACAAAGGAAATAAACTTCCTAATTCTGAAGGGGTAAAGAGGAAGAACTGAAATCTAAGATGTTGCCTTGGGTAGCCTCTTAGACAGTTGGGGAGTAGCTGAACAAATTGTGGTATATGAATATAATAGAATATTATTGAACTGTCAAAAATGACATGAGAATTTTAGAAAATCTTGGGGAAGGTGAAGAGAGCAGAACTAGGAGGATAATTATACAGAGAACAACATTGTAAAGAAAAGCAACTTTGAAAGACTTAATAACTCTGATTAAAGCAGTAATCAACCATGTCTTCAGAAGACCTATGACGAAGCGTGTTACCCAACTCCTGACAGAGAGGTGACATGCACAGAGTGCAGAGACAGGCCACTAGGTAGTTTAAAAATGGAGGAAAAAATAAAATTTAATTTAAAAAAAAAATTTAGAAAGTATAGGTAGAATTTATTACATACTTTTAAAAAATCGAGTAGTATGAAATGAAGAGTCAGTTTCGTATAGAATCCTCTTTTTTTGTATTCTGTGTATATGGAAATGCTTTTTTGTGGGAATTTAAGTTCAGAATAAAAAATAGTATGATACGGTATTTCTTCATATACTTATAAACATGCTGGACTCGGTGCCAGTTCACAGGTTAAATTTAGCAGCACTAGGAAAGGAAATAAATTCAGTAAATTAACTCACTTCTGTGTGATTTTTTTTTTCCTTTTCAAAACAGTTTTAGTGTAATGGTCCCCAGAAGGCAGACTTCATCTTTGTGCGTGGTATAACCCTTGTATGACGAAAAAAATGTTTGTTCCCAGGTGGGTTTGACGAGTTCTCCCGTTGCTTCCCCGACCTCTGTGAAGGAAAATCTTCTTTAGTGCCTACCTGCATTTCCCAGCCCTGCTTACCTGTCACCAACACTGGGCCAACCCGAATTCTTCCGAATCTTTATCTCGGCTGCCAGCGAGATGTCCTCAACAAGGTGGGTACTTTGAGAGCATCTTTTGGTAGCTGTCAAGAGACAACTTTTGGTCATTGACCTGTTACTTTTATAGGCAGTTAGGTGGCGCCATAGTGCACAAGGCCTGAAGTCAGGCAACCTGGGTTCAAATGCAGCCTCAGACACTTACTAGTGGTGTAACTTTGGGCAAGTCACTTAACCTCTGCCTGCCTCAGTTTCCTCATCTGTAAAATAGGGATTATAATAACACCAACCTCCCAGGATTGCTGTGGGGATCAAGTGAGATAATAATTGTAAAGCAATTCACACAGTGCCTGGCATATAGTAAGCTCTATGGAAATGTTAGCGATTATCATTATTGACTGAAATTTCATGGAGTTTCAGAATGCAGAAAGTCTCTTGATTATTTTTCATGATCTTTTTGGGATGTTGAGTCTTTTGATGTCATGGTATCATAACATAGGATAATTCTACTCTCCCAAGTTTAGTCATGTTCTTTCAGTTCATTTTTTTTCCCTAGAAGTAAATTATACCCCCTTTACTGCCCTTTAAGAGAGGACAAAAGGAAAGCCAGGCGTTTAGTTGTTTTGGTGGAAGTTAGGCTGTTAGAGTTTTGCTTAAACAGTGTGACACTTTCTCAGCGCCCTGCTAAGGGAGTCTGTGTGCTAGACAGAACTTGACGTTGTTTCAGCCACCTGAGAGTAGTTGAAAAGCAGAGGAGTAGTAGGAGAGCTGTGAGGGCTGGAACAGGACCAGCTATAGCAGTTTTGCCCAGTGGTTAGTGTGTGATACAAAACTGTTTTCTAAAAAGATCAAGGATATCAAAGCCTACAGTCCAGAGCAACCAGTTGCTCTAGCTAGGGACATGGTTTTCCTGATACATCTATCTGTCTCCTAGGGGGGGGTGTGTGTGTGTGTGGGTGTGTGTGGGTGTGTGTGTGTGTGTGTGGGTGTGTGTGTGTGTGTAATATGACCTAGGTTTATGGGTGAACTCTGTAGGCTTTGTTTTTGCCTTCTCATTCAGTAAATATTTTATGTTTAAGAGCCAATGGTGTCTTTATAACTGATTTTGTATAAATGGGAAGCATGCTAGTGGGGGTAGACAATCTACCCTGCTGAGGAGTACATGATCCCCACCCTAGAGTCACACCCCCCGGGAATCTGAGTAGAGTAGTAGCCACAATTGGCAGGACACCATCCCAGCCTATCAGAAATGACTACAGGTGGGCTAGGCAAGAGGGAAAGACCCTGGGGGGAGCTGATGTCATGCCAGGGCTCCTTATCTATTGTTTGATTTGATCATCTCTAACTATAATGTCAGTAGCATACATGTTACCTCCACGCTGAAGCCTTTGAGTCTCTGTATAAAGAGGCCAATTTTTCCCCTACCAAAATTCAGAAAAGGCTTGATTGATATCTTTTTTTTATCCTGTTGGTTTGCTTGGAAGACTCCCTCTGATTCAGAGAAATAAAATAGAACAGATATTTATCGCAGAGCATTACAAAGGTACTATTCTTTGTTTTTTGTGTTTTTTTGTGAGGCAATGGGGGGACTTGCCCAAGGTCACACAGCTAGTATGTGTCAAGTGTTTGGTCTGAGGCCAGATTTGAACTCAGGTCCTCCTGACTTCAGGGCTGGTGCTCTATCCACTGTGCCACCTACCTGCCCCTCAAAGGTACTATTCTTAATGAATGCTGCATATGTGTTCTGGGGGCCGCTACAGCCTTGAACTCGGCCCTCGCTGCTACATGTCAGTCCTCATAATCATCAGTAATTGACTCACAAAATCTGAATTGGAAGAAACCACAGAAGCTAACTTGGCCCTCACTAAGATTCCTTCCCCTCTATGTTCTACCTGAAAAGTGACCGTTCAGCCTTTCCTCAATGATCTCCATTACGGAGGAACCAACTTAGGCAGTCCCTTCCGCTCTTGGAATAGCTCTCGTCGTTGGGCCGTTTTTCCTTAAAATCAAGTCTAAATTTGTTCCTTTGCAACTATTCGCTGTTCCCACTTCTGCCTGCTGGGATACCCTGTCGTCTCTTCTGAACCTTCTTATTTTTACTCCAGTCCTCAGATTCACCCTCCATCCCTTTCCCTATTAGCAGATGACTTCACCTCTTATTTTCCTAAGGTGTATGAGGCCATCTATTATCCACTCTCCTCATATATCAAACGACACACCCTCTGCTCATTTGTTCCAGTCTCATGCTGTGACATCACCCTTCTCTTTGCTAAGATGAAGAAACTTGACTCTGCCTTTGATGCCAGCCCCTCCCACCTTAAGCTTGCCCTATTGATCCCTACCTCTCTTATCTTCAGCCTCTCCCTGTTTACTGCCGGCTCCTTGCCTACAAATCCTCTTGGCTTTCCCCTGTGTCTTCCCTTGACCCCATCATCTGTATCTTGCCTTCTTAACATTTCCAGCCCTGCTGATTACCCTAAGATAATGGCTGCTGTGTTGGTCCTTAGGCACATGCTTGTATTTGTGAGTTCAGTGTCCCCTTTCAGTAAGAGCTTGTTAATATCCATCTCTGAGTAGGACCTAGGGAAAGCATTGTGGCGTAGTGAATGGAATCTTGCTCTTGAAGTCAGGGAACACTTGAGTTGTTATCTTGCTGCTGACAAATACTAGCGTTGTGACCACAGGCAAATTCACTAATCATTCAGTGTACCAATCAGGTTTTTTTTTTTTTTTTCTTTTTGGTGAGGCAGTTGGGGTTAAGTGACTTGCCCAGGGTCACATACCTAATAAGTGTCAAGTGTCTGATACTGGATTTGAACTCAGGTCCTCCTGGCTCCAAGGTCAGAGCTCTATCCACTGCGCCACCTAGCTGCCCCCAGTTTTTCTTAAGACTATAATTTATAGACACATTGTTGATAAGTATCTGTGGAAGGGGTTTCTACAGTGGGAATTTCCTACATGGATGAAATCCTACCTAGCTTAGGACCAAAAAATAATAAATAAAGAGGAAGAAGTAAAAAGAAGAGGGAGAAGATACATTTATATAGTACTTTAATTTTTTAAAATATTATCTCATTTTATCCTCATTATGACCTTGGGAGGTAGATACTGCTGTTATTATATACATTTTACGTATGAGGAAAACTAAGTCAGGCAGAGGTTAAGTGACTTGCCCAAGGTCATACAGCTAATGTGTCTGAAGCTGGATTTGAACTCAGGTCTTCCTGACTCCAGGTACCACACTCTTTCCATTGCACCACCATCTGTCTTTCCATAGTCACATAAAGTAAATCACACTAACGTCTTTCATGGTTCTACCTGGTTCTGGAAATAAACCGCTAACACACATACATACATATACACACACACACCCCTATATAAATGCATACAAATAACATGCACACAGACAGCTGCATAGGTAGATGAACTAATTCAGACCGATATAGCCAAAAGAATAGATGGACAGACTTTTAGGGGGAAGGCACTTGTCAGACCTGTGATTTCATCAGTACAAGGAAGTCATGGTATGGAAACTCCCTCTACCAGTGCAGGGCAGTACCTTCTTTGTGACTCATAGTCTTAGAAAACTTCCTAGGACACTGAGGAGATAAGTGACTTGGTGACATAGTTACACAGATTTGACCTTAGAAATTCCAACTCCAAGATCAGACCTCTGTCTGCTATGCCACTCAGCCTGTCTTGGAGGAATGGAAAGATAATGATAACTGCCATTTTAAATAGCTCTTTAAAACTTATGAAAAGCTTTATGTAGAAAAACCTCATGATGTAAGTAGTGCAGACATTATTACCCCCATTTTACAGATGAGGAAAGTGAGGCTCTGAGAGGTTAAATGATGGTCAGTTGTTAGTAGTTAGAGCCCAGATTCTAAGGTAGGTCTCTCTAAAGTCATTGTTCTTTCCACTCCACTGTGCTGTTGAGATCACATATTGAGACCAAGTCATGTTTAATTATAAGTAGTAATTTTTCAATCATTTTAAATTGTGTCTATATACATGTAGTATATATGTGACTTTCTTATTTATATAACAAATATAAAATAAATCATTTTATAAATCAGACTCCATCTTTTGAATTTCATGGTGATTTCAGAGATGCTTTATTATCTGCTTAATCTTCAGAAAGTTAATTTTAGCCTCTCATTCTCCCTCTTCCCCAATCCAACCCTGCTGTTGCCAAGTACTTCGTGATTCAAGGAAGTAAACATTTAAATATAACTGAGGAGCTATGTTTAAAGGTGAATGTTTTTTGTAAAGCAAAAAATTCTTTTGTGAAACAAATAGCCTCCTTCTCATTGATCAGTTTTGTAAATGAGATTTTTGTTTATCGGATTTTCTTCACTCAGGATGTACCTTCATACATTTAAGATTTCCTTCATATGAAGAAAGAGTGGTATTATCATGGAAAGGGATAAGACAGCAGTATTAAGAATATGGGTCTGGTATAGCTCCAAAGACTAAGACCCTTTACATATGTACAGGCAGTCCTCAACATTAACGATGTGTACTTTTGTCTTTGGCATTTAGTAGTTGAGTAATAAATGCTAGTTGATTGATGAACCTCTCTCATTACTTACAGCATTTGTAGCCATTGGTATGTGCCTAATGACAGGTCACCTAGACTATTTTGATAGCCTAATCATGAACAAAAGTAGGAACAAATAATTTGACTTCTGCCACAAATTTGTTAAAGAAAAATTTTCTGTAAGAAAAAACTGGCATCAAAGTTAAGTGTCCCTTCATAATTTTCTCAGAAAGCTATCAAGTTGTTTTATCTCCCCATCTTCTCAAAGATGTCTATTAAAATAGCTTCAGAATACTTGTGAATTTTGTGATCCAGATTAAAATGAGACTTTGCCTTTAGATATATTGGAGTAAAAATATGAAAGAATTACAAAGAATTTGTAAAGAGATCTTCATTGTGCCATGAATAATAGAATTCTCTTATATAAAAATAGGTCTATTTATGAAAATTAATATTTTAAAAGTGTTGGAAATTGTGCTTTTCTAAGGTTCACAGTTATTTGGCATTGCTCAGAGAACATTTGTGTTAAAATATCCAGGAAGAGAGGTTAGTCAATAGTGTTGAAGGTAGAAGAGGATTTAAGAAGAATGGGGTTGAACAAAAACCATCAGATTTGACACTTAAGAGATCGTTAGTTTGGACATGGCTAGTGAGGGAATTCATTTCATGGACTATACATATTTGTTACCAGGGTCTTGTTTTTCCTCTTTCAGTCCAAAGTCAGGGGAGGGAGAGAATTTGTATTTCATTAATTGAAAAAAAAAATTTAAAAAAAGATCATTGGTAACTTTCGAAAGAGCAATTTTAGTTGAATTATGAAGTCAGAAGTGAGAGCAAAGGGTTGAAGGGTTAGAACAGAGAAAGTGGAGATAACATGTCCATGGATGGATTTTTCTAGGAATTTGGTTGCAAAAGGAAAATGAGACAAAATCACGGGGTGGGGTTTCTATTAAAAATTATTTTTTTTAAGGATGTGAGAGAGAGACTGGGCATCTTTGAAGGCAGAGAAGAAACTAGCTGAAAAGAAATTGAAGATTACAGAGAGGAAGAGATGAAGGTGGGAACAGTCTTTTGCAGAAAATGGGAGGGGATAGTAATCAAGGGCATATGTAAGAGGGGCTGACCTTGGCAAGGAGAAGGATCACCTCATTATTAGAGAGAGAGGGAGACAATGTCAAGGAATTTTGAGATGAAGAGGTAGGGAGAAGAGGGAGCTCTTATTGGATGGCCTCAATTTTCTCAGGAAAGAGAAATTAAAAAGCTCATTCTGTTTTAAACAACATTAAAAGAGACATTGTGACCAGCACCAGAGAGATGTGATGTATCCTATGTATATCCTAACCTTAGACCACGTCTTGAGTACTGGGTTCAGCTCTAGGCACCATCTTTTTGGAAGGACATTGATAAACTGCAGAGTGACCAGAGGAGGGCAACTTGGGTTGATTAAGAGCTGTGACTTTGTGCTGTATGAGTAATGGTTGAAAGCAGAGGTATGCTGAAGCCAGCTCAAATTGCTAAGAACTAATTGTTCAGTGTGAGCATTCATGTATCAGAAATCATGAATGCTACAAATCTGGGCCTTACTGATTATTTTGTTAATGGTCTAAACTTAAGAAAGTGATGGAGAAAAAGTTAAATAATGTGGATTAAACTTAAAAAGCATGATTTGAGGATTTTGGGGATGAGGGGGAAGGGACTTGGGATGTGAGAGATGATAGCTGTCTTCCAAGTTTTTGAAGGTCTTTCATGGAAAAGAGGTTTAAGATTTGTTCTGCTTTGTCCTATTTAGAACTAAGAGCTTTGGGTGGAAGTTGGAAAACTGTTTTTAGACTTGATGTAAAGAACAATTTCCTATCACTTCGAGCTATGGTAAGGTGGATTGGACTGCCTTGGAAGAAGTGGGTTCTCTCTATTCTGCTGATGTTCAAAGTGACTTGTTTGTTACAATGTAGAGGGGATTACTTTTCAGGTACTGGTTGACCAGATGGCCTTTGTGGCCCCTGCCAACAATGGGATTTTGTGATTTTCAAAATTTGGATAGGTTGTGGTCTGCACTAGTGGGTGGACTACTACACTGATGAGATCACACAACCATCAAAATACTAAAGTGTTTAAAAAAAAAAAAAGTCCTCTTTGTTCCTCTTACCCCACCTTACGTGGTATATACCCTAAACAGCTGCCAACCTTCACTGTCACTACCTGTGACTCTGATCAGGTAACATATCAGTAACATAAGACACTATTATAATAATGTTTCAATGGGAAAAATCTGATTCAACTTTACATCATGTGCCATTACATGGTTTCCCATTTCCTTCTCCAGATCATTTTTACAAATGAGGAAACTGAGGCAAACAGGGTTAAGTGACTTGTCCAGGGTCACACAGCCAGTTAGTATCTGAGGCCGAATTTGAACTGAGGTCCTCCTGACTCCAGGGCCAGTGCTCTGTCCACTATGCCATCTAGTTGTCCTTCTGTTGCCTTATAATGTGTTTTAAATGCAAAGGATACCTAGAGTCTGTTGATTAGGTGATAAGTATTTCCTAGGGGTGTATCATTGTACCTCCATCTAGTAAGCACTTAATATTGCTTGTTGGCTTGACTGACTTTCTTTCTTTCATAGACCCTAAATACCTCATTGGTCAGTATACTGTTTTCAAACATCTATGCTAGTTCCTATTATGTGGTTCCTTATAATATCATGAAAATGGGACTAAAGAGTTTAATTTATCCTGGGCAGACACCTACTTCAGCTTAAGCCTAAGGAGCTGTTTGGCACCTGTCTTCATTTTTTTCTCTATACATATTTGCCCCTATATTTCTGAGTTATCATTCATTCCAGCCTAAGGATTTTTGTATTTAATCCTAGAGAAAAATAGGAAGCAGTGGAAGTTTTGAGTAGGATAAATGACACGGTCAGATTTATGCTTTGGAGAGGATCAGTTTGGCAGTTTTGTAGAAGGTGGATTGAAGGACTCAGACTACGTCTGAGACTACTCAGACTACAACCTATCTCATGACTGTAAGATCTTATTAAAAATCCAGGCCAGGGGACTTGGGAAGATCACTTGGGAGCTGAAAAGTTACATGGAAGCTCCTACCTTGATATTTGTTTGCATCTTTCCACCCCTAGAAACATCCACCCAGCCTGCCACCAGTATGGTCAGACTGGGAGCAGGAGATAGAAGAGAATGTCTAATTCAAGGTATATGGGTATACCTGTCTGAGTATAATTTCATACTTTGAGGACACATTTAAAGGATTTTTTTTTCATTATTTGTGTGTGTCTTCAGTGAAAATAATAGACATGACAATAATGGTATTTAATGTTAAAAAAAACACCATTTCAACCTGTACTCAGGTCTTTTAAGTGACATTTGCCCAGGTTTGAGATTTCACTAATTAAATAAACTCTGATTCAATTATAGAATACAGATAATTATAATTTTAAAATTTTTCTAAAGATAATTGTAATTATTGCTTTAAACAATCCTCTTTCGAACTGATCACATCAGTGAATATCTTTAATTGACGTCCTTGTGTAGGAGCTGATGCAACAGAATGGGATTGGTTATGTATTAAATGCCAGCAATACCTGTCCAAAGCCTGACTTCATCCCTGAGTCTCACTTCCTGCGAGTGCCTGTGAATGACAGCTTTTGTGAGAAAATTTTGCCATGGTTAGACAAATCGGTTGATTTCATTGGTAAGTAGCTCAGCTAATATCAACAGACTCTTTGGCATAGTTTTTAAATGTTTGGTGGTTGTCTTTCAAAGCGAAAACAAGAGGGAAAAGCAGCCTATTCTAGGGATTCACAAAGCCTAAAAATCACATGATGCTGCTTACCTCATTATTGGTCAGAGGTTAAATGTGTGTATGCCACACAAATCCTAGGGGATTGGCCTTGTGATGTGATAGCTAGCTTGACGCTTCCATCAGTGAGAACACAGTGATACTGCTTTTCCAAGTATTTTTGAAACTAAGGCTTTGGGGATTGCATTTTTTTTCATACTCTTAAAAATTGTCTTTGGAAACTTAAAAAAGAAATTGATGGTAGATAAAAAGGAAATATATATATATATTCATATAATTAGCTCTAATTTATAAATTTAATTAATTAAATTATAAATAAAAATTTTTAGTTTTTTATTTAATTTAGCTTTTTCCTCTTTCAGGACAGGGTAAGATCATAACAAATTATGTTACAACAGAAATTACTGTGTAACAAGATTTCCAACCCCTACCTATTTCAAGCAGTTTTAGAAACAATAAAACTCCAGTTCAATCAAAGAATGGAATTGGTCCCTTTTAGAGATTTTTTTAAGGGATGTTTGTTTTTTAACCTGGACCGTATTCTTTCCTACTGAGACCAGTGTGGTTTCAGAGCTTTATTGTCTGTGAACCTTACTTGCTGACAGGACGTTTCTAGAATTGTACTTAGCCTAGGGGATCTAGTTGTTAATAGGCCTGGTGAGTCATGTCTGGAATATGGTCTAGGAGTTCTTCAACCTCTAAGCCATCACAAATTGGTTAGAATTAGTTTCTGTAGATTGAGAATTTATATTTTTTATAAATATATATGTGTATATATATATGTATATATATTATTTCCCCATTATATGTTAAAAGTTTTTTTTAATATTTTTTAAGTTTTGAATTCCAAATTCTATTCTTCCCTCTCCCTCCCAGACAGTAAACAATCAGAAGTGAAATCATGTAAAACATTTCCAAAAGCACAATAAACTTTAAAAAAAACTACAAACCAAACTTAATGTCCTTTTCTATTTTCCTTGAGGAAATGAGAGATCCCTTCTCTCTGCCCACCTTTTTTTTTTTTTTTTTGAAATTGTTTTTTCCCCCCAATTTTTTTTTTTTTTTTTTTTTTTTTTAAGTTCTGAAATTGCCGTGAATCTTAATCTTCTTTAGGGGCAAGGGTTCTTAACTTTTTTCTATGTTATAAACCCATTTGGCAGTCTGGTAAAGCCTATGGATGTCTCTCAGAATAATGTTTTTAAATGTATAGGATTACAAAAGAAACCAATTATATTGAAATTCACTTATCAAAATATTTTTTAGATGAGTTCAAAATAAGTTTCTTAAAATAAAATGAGTACAAAGATCTCATGTTAAGAAACTCTGCTCTAGGGATAGTTCAGATCCTTGAAACCTTAACAATTAGATAATTTTCAGACAATTTAAAAGTAAAAACAAGCAAACTAAAACCTAATACCCCACTAATGTACCTAAGCAGCACACATCATGGTGTTATGCTTTTTTGTTACTTTTTAAGAAGCAACTAACTAGCTGACATGGTTAGCAATCTCATTTCATAACACATTGCTTCAAGAGAATTTGACTCTAATTTCAATTTCAACTCTGGTTTTAGAATCTCCTTTTGAGGCAGATTAATTAATTTTATTTAAATCCTAGTATCTTTAAGCTTTTGAGTGGCTGGTAGAATAGGAAACAATACTATACTTTTTTCTTCCCCTCTAACTTTTATTCCTTTCCCCTTTATATTTCTGGAAAGAAAAATTTGTATTGTTACAGGGAAGTATTTTTTTCAGCTGTGGGCCAAAAACTTCATCCATCAATCAAAAAGACTTTATTAAGCACCTGCTGTGTACTGTGCAGTCCTGTACCCTAAGGATTCAGATAACAAAGAAACAATCTCTACTCTCTGTTGGTAGATTTTCATTGTTTTGTGTGACACAAATCTTACTCATCCCCTACACGTAATTCACAGCTGAAAAAAAATCCAGCCTGAATTCACCAAATAATCGCTCACGCTCCTCTCTCATTCATGGTGGTTGGTTATGTGCATAGAATGAGTATATGTAACTCCAAGGTGGGGCCATACATCCACAGCCTTATAATAATAAGCCCCCTTGCTCTCTCTCACTTTATGAAATTTAAATATTTGTTGAGGGAAGCTTAGGATCTGGGTCATGTTAGCGAATGATCTTAAAGTAAAAGGGGCTTTCAAAACCTGATGTAAAGCAGTATTCAAACGTAGGGTATCATTACTTTTCATTATGCCTCGTCGGGAGGCTGTGTAGACCACATGTAGTGGAAAGAACATTGGGAATTAGGTGACCCAGATTTCAGGCCTACTTCAACCACTAACTAGCTATGTTATTTCACCTCCCTGTGTGTGGTTTTCTCATCTATGAAATGGTAGGGTTGAGCCTAGATGGGCTCTGAGCTAACTAACTTGCAGCTGTAATTCTGTGATTCCAGAAAGTAGGTCATTAATATATATATATATATATTTATATATATATATATATATATATATATATATATACACATATATACACACACATATATCTGTGTGTCTGTGTGTGTACACACAGACACACACCCCCTTAAATATATAGTTAACATTTATCTATATGTAAATGTATATAGGAAAAGTATGATTTTATAATTATAATATATAACTTTATAATTAAGTTTATAATTTTATAATTTCATAATTCAGTATTTTAAAGTATAATTTTATAAAATTATAATTTTTAAAGTATAATTTTATAGTTATTTTGCTGAGAAAATTGAAATCTGGCACGTGCCCCCTCTTCTTTTCACTTCAGACAGTCACAAGTCTCTGTAGTATTTAAATTTTTTTTACCTGGCCCTATTTTCCCCTTCCAGCTACTTTATCCTTTTTAGCTTCTTTTTTTAGGCCTGAATTTTCCAGTGAGTTTTCTCTTCCTTCCACCTTCATTTCTTCTCCTTTGTTTTCATCAAGAAAGGAAAGAACTCAAGAATGTCATGTGGCTCCCTGCTACCTATCATATAGAATCTGAAGTTCTCAGCTTAACATTCAAGGCCTTTTGACAAGCTGTTCTGAACCTTTATGTATTGCTCTTTAGTTTCTTCCTAATACAGCCTTTTTGAACCGGCCAAACCTATATATCCTCTCAAGTTCTGCCTGTCTGCCCTTTACACTGACGGCTTCCTTCTCTACTAGTCTGTGTTGACCACTTCCCCTGAGACCTTTCTTAAAGCTCTTCAAGAAGCCTTTCTCCAGTAACCTCGTTTTACTCTGATGATTAATTTTCAATACCTATCAACCAGTTAATCAGTAAGTTTTTACTGCACACCTTAACTGATACCTTCGATTAGGCTCTTTATCAATACAAGAGAAGTATAAGAGAAGGCCTTTAATCCAAAAGGAATTTGTAATCTGGACATGGAATCGTAGACATCAGAGCTAAAAAGGGACCATAGAGATCCAATATTTAAGACTCCTTATTTCACAGATGGGGCAGCTACGTGGCACAGTAGATAGAGTGTTGGACCTGAAGTCAGGAAGACTCATCTTTCTGAGTTCAGATCTGGCCTCAGACACTTGCTAGCTGGGCAATTCACCTTATTTGTCTCAGTTTCCTCATCTGTAAAAGCAACTGGAGAAGGCAATGGCAAATCATTCCAGTAGCTTTGCCAAGAAAACCCTAAATGGGGTCATGAACTGTTAGATGTGACTAAAACAACTGAAAAAAAAATTACACAGATGAAGGAACTGAGGTCCTGAGAAATAAAGTGATTTGTCCAAGGTCATACAGATTGAAAAGATGAAAGTTAAATACAAGAAACAAGGAAGGAACAATCTAAAAGTGTAATATGAGTGATAAGTGTTGAGAAGGAAAAGAGGAGTATTAGCCGAAAGAGTATGGGAAGGTATCGTGGCAGTGGGGACTAGGTATGGTGGGGGAGGGATGTTTCTAAATACATGTGTTATCTTGCACTTGCCTTATGTTGCTTTATCGTCATTTTCTAGTTATTTTATATGTGTAAGCTTGGTATCTCCAATCAAATTGTAAACTTCTTAAGGCTCTTCTATTTCTTCTCACCACCCAGACCTAATACAATATTTTTTACTCATGAAGGACTCAATAAGTGCTTTGTTGAATAATGAATGAACTACTTTTAAAAGAGTGTGACCGAGATGCCTACATATAAACAGCCAAAGTGGATTTTGTTTTTGTTTTTGTTTTTGTTTTTGTCTCTTAACCTTGTCTGTACAGCCAAATTTACTGACTCTATGTCATTCGGTGTCATGCAGATTTGGTCTATGGGTCTTTTAAAATTCAAGATGATCACCCGTTGGGTATAATATCAATTAAAACCAAAGTAAAGGGGAAACAATTTTATTCCTTGGAAATCAACACTGGGAATGAAACCTGCTTTTAATGTTGCTGAATTGGGGTTGTTTCTAGTACTGTCCATAAAATGTGAATCGTTTTAAGTTCGAACGGCATAGCTGTGTCATTTACAAAGTCCATAAATATGTCTTCCTCATGAAAGCATGGTTTAATATTCATCATTTATGTAGATAAATGTTTTGAGCCATATATATTCCAGCAACAACAAAACAGTTTAAACTTCTTGCCCCTGAGGCTGCAGTACAAGTAGAAGACTGTTGTGAAGAGACAACAACTTTACTTTTACTTTTCTACTAAACTCCCAAGGAGAAGTTACCAGTGACATTTATTACTTTTTTTTTATTAAAATTGTAAAACAGCAAAACTACTTGTAGAAAAATAATCAAACTGACTTAATAAAGATGAATTCTTTTTAAGTTTTCAAGCATTTTACTACTTAGTCTAATGAAGTGAGTCAAACCAGTCTTTTTAGGGTTGTGTTAGCATATTCAAGTTGATGACCTTAATTTCATGACATAAACATGATATGTGTGTCCTTAAAATTACAGGCTATTTAAATGGATTTGGGGAGAATTTCATAATGATCCTTTGAGATTATAGAGGTGGGGAAGGTAGGATGGCACAGGGACAAAAAATAGGATTGGGAACCATTGGGCAAAAGCCCTGAAATAGGGAATAGGGTAAGCTGGATTGTAAATCAAATCACTTAACTCATTCTGAGGTCTTCTGTGTTCTTGTTAAGATGATGATTGCCTGTTGCAAAAAGTCTTTATGTAAGTGACATTTCTTGAATGTAATTCTTGTCCAGAGAAAGCAAAAGCTTCTAACGGATGCGTGTTGGTGCACTGCTTAGCTGGAATTTCTCGCTCTGCCACAATTGCTATTGCCTACATCATGAAGAGGATGGATATGTCCTTAGATGAAGCCTACAGGTAAGATTATAGAAGTGATTTCATCTTGGGGGGAAGGGAGGGAATAAACATTTGTTAAGTGCCTACTATATGCTAGGCACAGTGCTAAGCACTTTTTACAAATACCTCATTTGAGCCTCAAAACAACACTGGGATATAGGTGCTATTAGTATCCCTATTTTAGTTGAAGAAACTGAGGCAGATAGAGGTTATGTGATTTGTTCAGGGTTGCACAGCTAATAAGTGTTTTAGGCTGGATTTAAATGCTAATCTTCCTGATTCCAGACCCAGTGCTCTATCCATGGCACCACTAGCTGCCTCTTTTATGGATTCTTGTGGTGGTAGTCTATAAGAAATAAAAGACTGAAGTAGAAAGATCAGAAAGTTTTAGAGCCAAAAGCTTAAGCTACCACTCGGTAACTGTGTGACCTTCATCACATCACAATCTACTACTTCAGAGGCTGATTGGAAACATAAAAGCACTATGCAAAGGAGAATGATGACTGCTTGAAGTGAAATACAAATATTTCTATGTCAATGTACTTAATTGGATCTGTAATCTCCATGATATGCATATTTCCTGTATTAGTACAAAGCATCCACAACTTCTGAACATCTGGTACAACTCTTGTCCATGTTCTGCCTCCCTGGGTCCAACGTGGCGGAGGCCCTCCTTTAGATCACTTTATGTCGTAAGAGTACCGCTGCGGTGAATGTCAGCTGTGTTCCTTTCAACAATGCTCTTCACTAGTTGCTGTGGATTTAAATGTGATGCTTCAAAAACTGGGAAAGATGTCATTTTTGTTACTTAGCATTCATTTAGCATTAACTCAATCTAATCAATTTCAGGCATATTAAACCATCCACTGTCACTCCACTTTATTTCTTACTCAAATCAAGGGAAGATAATTGTGCTTTTTTTCATCCATTAAAATCAACATCTGACGCGTGTGATAGACTGTACACGACATGCCCTTTTCTTAACATCTGATGTGACTCCCTTTCTACAAGGAATGAGACAGCAACTTTTGGGTGGTGTCCGGGGTTAGAGATTGAATGATAGACCTAAATGCTGAACCCTGCAGTTAGTTTTTGCCAGCAACACAGTAGTTGTTCAAAGCTTGTTTGCTGATGAATTGTCTTTTTGGTCTGCTATCTGCTACTTCATTCAAAATGTCGGGCAAGGAAGCGAAGACACCACCAGTCTCCTATTAGGGAGTGAGTAGTGGGATGGGTTGGAAGGCGTGATCCTTGAGAAGTTTTATGGGGACTGTGATTGGGCTTTGGCATACAAGGCACATAAGGGCTTTTCAGGAGAATAGCATGACAAATACCAAGAACTATCAGACTTAGGTACCAGACAGGTGGGCATAGGCGGATGACAGTTCAGTTCCTTCCTGTCACACTGATAAACATGAAGGTGAGAAATTACATATCTAAATAGCCACCAATGGAGAAAGCACAGTGGGAATGTCCCACTATTTATTTCTGTCCTCTTTTGGAAGTCCATTTATGAGAGGACAAAATAAATTCTGTTATCTCACTACAGCTCCTAAATTATTTGGATTTTTCTACTCATACTTAAGTTAATGTTCAACCAATTGCTTGGATCTCTTCTTTTGTTTTAAACTATTTCATTTCCAAGAGATTGTTTTTCTTTAGCTTTCCCTATTCAAAAGACAAGCTATCACCTTAGTTCTGTATCTACATTAACTTTTGAAGAAACTGCACCTCCTCTGACATAAAAAGGCCATGGAAAGGTTTTGGTAGCTTCTCTAAGTCTTTTACTGCTGTAGTGCTTCTGTTCCTTGTCACTGGCTTCATCCTTTTGACAAATTTGGTGTTAGTGAGAATTCCCCATATAAAAGCTTAAACTAAGCAGTAGTTCACATGCTTTCTGATCAAGTCACTTTGAGTACCACGATGAGATGGGAAATGTGCCCTTTGATACCTTGGATATTTAATGCCTTCTTTTTCTTTAATTAAAATCATGAATATTGAAATGCCTTGAAGACATGATTACAGACACCCTGATGAGTCACACGGGGAAACGGAAGGACCAGTGAGCCATTGCCACAGCCAAATGTGTCGGTGGTGTGCAGGCTCTCTGAACCTTCCTGGTGCTCCTAATCATGGCAGGAGGACCTTGCTGGTGAGACTGATTTCTATACCTCCAACATCAGTTACAATGTTAAGCTACCATTCCTTGAAAGTAATTCTTCTAGAACAACAGCTTAAAGGGATTGGGTACTCTCTTCCTATTACGTAGGAAGGCACCATGATGTCCAGTATCACCCACTGGTGTTCATCCAAAGGCCCTATTATGGTTATTAATGAGTTAGAGATTTTCCCAAGAAGAATGTCCTTTATGTTGAGGTTTCTCCATTAATGTTTAATATATTTTAAGTTCCAAAGTTGTCACCTGCAGAGTATCATGTTGATTTGGCTGATGCTTTTCCCCAGATTTCCATTCTTGCTTCTGTGTTTAAAAGGGGAAAAAAAAGTTTAAATCATGTGTAGTTTGAGTTTTAACATTTTTCCTTCTATCCATCAGATTTGTGAAAGAAAAAAGGCCAACTATTTCTCCAAACTTCAATTTTCTGGGCCAACTGCTAGACTATGAGAAAAAGATTAAGAACCAAACTGGAGCATTGGGTACAAAAAGTAAGCTTAAACTTCTGCACCTAGAGAAAGCCAGTGAATTTGTTGCACCCGCTTCAGAAGGAGCACAAAACAGTGAAACCTCTCTTAGTACCAACTCTGCTACCTCAGATACAGTGGGGCAGAGGTCCATGCACCCTGTGAGTTTTCCCGGCATGCAGCTAGCATCATTTGAGGACAGTCCACTGGTACAGGGAATCAATGGACTCCACATGTCTTCAGACACACTAGAAGACAACAATAAACTCAAGCGTTCATTCTCTCTGGACATCAAATCGATTTCATACTCCTCCAGTACGGCGGCATCTTTGCATAGCTTTCCCTCGTCAGAGGATGCTCTGGAGTACTACAAACCTAGCGCTTTGGATGGAAGCAGTAAGCTGTGCCAGTTCTCTCCAGTTCAGGAAGTGTCTGAACAGACTCCAGAGACCAGTCCAGACAAGGAGGAAGCCACCATCCCTGAGAAGACCCAGTCTGCTTGGCAGTCAGAAAGCCAGACCAAGAGACTGCACCCTGGCAGAACCAGCAGTGGCAACGCTGCCCAGAGGCCCCTCCTGTCCCCACTGCACCGAAGTGGAAGCGTGGAGGACAACTACCGCACCCTGTTTGGCCTTTCTACAAGCCAGCAGCATCTGGCCAAGTCCGCTGCTACGGTAGGCCTCAAGGGCTGGCACTCAGACATCTTGGCTCCCCAGGCTTCCACCCCTTCCTTGACCAATAGCTGGTACTTTGCCACTGAATCCTCTCACTTCTACTCTACTTCCGCCATCTATGGGGGCAGTTCCAGGTACTCTGCCTGTAGTTGTAGCCAGCTGCCCACTTGCAGTGACCAGGCCTTTTCAGTACGCAGGCGGCAGAAGCCAAGTGACCGAGCCGACTCGAGGCGGAGCTGGCACGAGGAGAGCCCTTTTGAAAAGCAGCTGAAACGCAGAAGCTGCCAGATGGAATTTGGAGAAGGCATAATGTCAGAGAACAGGTCACGAGAAGAACTAGGGAAAGTAGGCAGCCAGTCAAGCTTTTCAGGTAGTATGGAAATTATTGAAGTATCCTGAGAAAACATGGACCTGTGGACTTCTGGAGATTTTTTTATCTTCTTGTTTAATGAAAAAAGAAATTCCCTGTAAATCTGAAATATATGTATGGACATAGATATTTTTGGAAAGTGGGGCTTTGGTGTAAAAGCTGTTTTCTCTTACTCTAATGTCTACTTGTGGGAGAGCAGCTAATTTTTCTCCCAGTTAAAAGTGGAAGGGCAGATGTTTAAGATTTTTTTCCCCTGGACAGATGAAGCAGTCGTATGCGATAAATTGCACATCCTCTTGTTCTTATAAAAGAAAGCTTTATTGGTGATAGAGGACAGCACCATTTCCAAGTTGTGCTACTAATAATTCTCAAAAGTTAGTCCTTTTACCCAATTCTTTCACAGTGCACCTTAGCCCTGAAACTGAGCCAGCTTTGAGGTCAGGCGGGTAGACCCTGTTAGGGACAGAAACATAGTTGTGAATCCAGAAGAAATAACTCACTGCAACAGAGGCCCATCTGAACATCAAAGCACATCCAGTAAAACCAGTGACAGAAAATATCATTCTAATGGACAGGCCGTTAGGTGATTTCCAAGAGCTGCTTTATAAAGAGCAAAAACCAAGTACCTCAGATAATACAATTAGGGCTTTTACTGCTACCCATTTCTGGGAGCCGGTTTTGTAAGCATTGTGAATAGGTAGGTAGGTAGTCATACTTTTAAGGGCAATTTAAGCTGTCTATGCACAAATTTCCAGTTGGGCCTAGTTATAAGTGGGTTTAAAAAAAAAAAGGTTTTATTTCTCTGGCTTGGGAAGGAAAAGACTGAAAACCATTTTGTAGTTCATTTAAATAGCTAGGAATCAGGCACTCTACTGATTTAAACAGTAATTGGGTGGTTAGGCAAGTTGACTTCCATCCAGCAATTCCAAGTGGAATTTTAAAAAGTGAGATCACACTAACCATTGTGTTTTCTTTAAAACCAAATGTGCGTTTGGTGGCAACAGCAACGGCTTAGGTATTCTCGGCCTAGCAGCACATTTTCCACTGCTCCTAACACGAGTTTAGTCACCATGCAATCCGAAGGCATATTTTTTTTTTTAAACAGGAAAACTTAAAGCCGAAGAGGGAGAAAAACTATGGGAGGATTTACGGGGAGGAAAAGAGCTAAAGGAAAAGGAGAATGTACCTCCTTCCCTGGAAGCAATTCTTTTTTGGTATATGGTTCCTATAGTGGTGTCTATGCTTTCCTCAGTTAGACTCTCAGATTTACCAGTAATGTAGGGGCTAGAGTAAGCAGGGTCAAAACATCAAGTATAGGAATGTCTGGGGAATGTTGTCATCGTCTCCTAACGGTGGCGCCATAGCCGATGGCCACCCGCAAGCAGCTCTCAAAAGCGAATACACTTGGTTTTTTGGTAGCTGGAGCAAGAAGAAAGAGCACTCGGTCCTGAGCTGTAATCACTGTATGTATGGCCAATCACTCCAGGCAGCTGAAAATATAAAGTGACTATGGCAAGTATGTGAGGGATATTACTTACTTTTAAACTTTTTAAGCTTGAGTCTCATCAGCTACAATGTGGTCCTCATTTGAAGCCTTAATTCATGTCAGCAACTTGGTTTTTTTGTTCTATTTTGTTTTGTTTGTTCTTTTTATCCTCTTCAAGGGTAGCTAGTTGCTGACTCAAATCTCAGGTTTTTTATATGGTGAGAAATGAACAGGTCTTTTTTGACCAGGATGTGACTTACATTTCCTGTGGTGACTGTAAAAATCCAGCACAGAGCGGCATAATTCACAGATGGCTGAACTTGATCATGATGAGTGTGAGGGCTTCATAAGCGCAAGTGGTGACCAGGTGTTGTATGAGAATGAAACGCAGGTAGAGGGGGGTAAACTGCTCAGTGTACTGCCAGCTGGTTTCTATATGTGCAGAGTTTGAATATTTGACATAGACCCATTCTCCAGGTTTTACACAGACAGACATTCTAAACGTGTAATATTACTGTTCTCTCAATACATATCAACTATTTAACTGCTCATTATTCAGGTTAATGAATGGACACGAATCATTCATTGATATGAATAATATGTACATGGACAATCAGGTGTCCAAATCCCAGTCTCAATTGTCAGACTTCTTAAATGTTAACAGTAGTTTCAACCTTACAGACTTTTCAGGAAGGTTTGTAGACTTTATATTTTAACAACAATAAAAGCGTATCAGCAGAAACCCAAATCACAAACCTCTCCCTGGGGTTTCTCTTCATGCAGCTCTGATCTGGCGTCACACCATAACCTACAGACCTAATAGCTAATGTCAAACCACCAGCTCTTCAGCGTTGAAAGTATGGCCTTTTGGACCACTCGGACAACTTTAGGTGATATGGTTGGTACTCACACTCAAGAATCCATTCTTAGGGAAAGCCTTAGAGCCTGTTTAGTGCTATACAAGATGGTGATTCAAAACAAAACAAAATCAAAACAACAGCAATAAAAAAT
The DNA here is from genome assembly GCF_900497805.2 of Vombatus ursinus. Taxonomy (NCBI): domain Eukaryota; kingdom Metazoa; phylum Chordata; class Mammalia; order Diprotodontia; family Vombatidae; genus Vombatus; species Vombatus ursinus. Next base: position 2,924,628 of record NW_020951209.1, read on the forward strand.
AACCAACTAGAATTCTATGAGAAATGCTGGAAATGGTTTTAGGACATTGATAAAAGTTAGGTGGACTGATTATGTACATGTTGAATATGAACATAACATTCTTTGGGTGTAAGGCAAGCTACATGGTTAAAAATTGTGCATTTCTCACTTTGTGTCATGAACATTATTGTATGTTAATATGATGAATAAAATCAGAATTGGTACCTGTTTATATGTAAAGTCAAAGAAAGGAGTTCTTTTTACAGCAGTATCTTCTGTGTGTTGTACAACAAGGACTGAATCACACCATGTGAATTCAAACCTTGCAACAGCCTTCAAGATTGGTCTTCAAAACGCTGCTCTCTACTATTGATTATTATGTGAATGAGAATAAGCTTTCTTCAGATGTAAAGGGACAGTAGGTTTTTTTTTTTAATTGATGGTGTCATTAAATATGTTTGGTTCACTGATGTTCTAGAAGAAACAATATAAAGATACTCTCAAGGTCTCTCTTAAGAACTTTGGAATTAGGGGCAGCTAGGTGGTGCAGTGGATAGAGTACTGGCCCTGGAGTCAGGAGAACCTGAGTTCAAATCCGGTCTCAAATCTGAGACACTTGACAGTTACTAGCTATGTGACCCTGGGCAAGTCACTTAACCCCAACTGCCTCATATAAAAAAAAAAGGGAAAAAACAACTTTGGAATTGCTTGTTGACATGAGAGACACTGGCACAGGACTGCTCAGCATGGCGGGCCTGCATCAAAAAAGATGCTATACCCTATGAGCAAAGCAGAATTGAAGTAGCTCAAAAGAAACACGAGATGCATAAATTTAGAGAATCCACGCCAAATGTTCACATGGACTCTATTTGTACCTGACCTGCGGTAGAGCATTCTGAACTCGTATTGATCTGATCTGCCACAGTCAGATACACTGTAACTTGACTCTACACGGTGATGTCATTTTGGTCCTCTTTGAGAATGAAGGACAACCATCACCGCCACTTCTCACAAGTAACAATGACTAGATCTCTGATCTAGTAATAGATCTAGTAATCTAGATCTTTAACAGATTAGATTGTAAGCTTGGAGAGAGGCACCATGTTCATTTTTCAGTATGTAGACCCATTGCCTAGTATAGTAATGTGTACCATGTAGGCATTGAATAAATATTTGCTGACAGCCTTCATTACATACAGGAAGGGTAGGAAGTTAAGAGACCAAATTAATCAATCAGCTAGCTTTTATTAAACATCTGGTATGTGCGAGGCACTGTGCTAAGTGCTGAAAATAACAAAGGCAAAAGACAGTCCCTGCTCTCAAGGAGGGCACTTTCTAAGGGCAGAGATAACGTACAAACAGCTACTTACAAATAGGCTGTGTACAGGGTAAGTTACAGATAATCTCAGAGAAAAGCAAAACAAACAAACAAAAAACATCATATAAAAAGGGGCAGCTGGGTGGTGCAGTGCATAGAGCTCCAGCCTTGGAGTCAGGAGGACCTGACTTCAAATCTGGCCTCAGACCAAACACTTGACATTTACTAGCTGTGTGACCCTGGGCAAGTCACTTAACCCCATTGCCTAGCAAAAAAAAAAAAAAAAAAACAGAGGGAAGGCACTGAGAAAAAGGAGGAATGGGAAAGGCTTTTTTTTTTTTAGAAGGTATAACTTCAGCTAAGACTTGAGGGAAGCAAGGGAAAGGAGGAGGAGCAGATGAGAGGGAGAGATCAGGACAGCCAGTAGAGTCGGGAGATGGTGTTGTCATGTATGAGGAACACAAAGAGAGTGGTGTCCTTGGTAACATAGGTACATGGGTGTTGTAAGATCTGAGAAGACTAGTAGAAGGACCAGCTAATGGAGTTGTCCTTTGCATCAATATCTGTTTTCCCATGTTCTTTAGGAAGTATTATGGGGGTTTTTTTTTGGTGGGGGGGGATAGGAAGGGTGAACAATCTAAGTCTGCGAGGCAATTTGGGTAATGAAGCAGTGGCAGGCATGGGATGAGCAGATGAAGGAAGCCTCATCTAACTTGAGAGCTGGGAAGTAGCCTTAGAGATTGTCTGGTCCAGCAATCTGGTTTGATGGGTGAGGAAGCTAAGGTTCAGAGAAATTAAGTGAACTTATGCAAGGTCACGCAACTAGTCACTGCCATTGCTTGGACTAAGATTCACATTTTCTGGCTCCTGGTGCTCTTTCTAGTGTGCCATGTTGGGTTTTAGTATTGTCCCTCCCCCCTCCCCCCCATTAATAAATAAGAACAGCTAGCATTTGTATAGCACTTTAAAGCTTGCAAAGCACTTCACAAATCTTGATGGGGTGGGTGTTATCCCCATTTTGTAGATGAGGAAACTGAGGCTGGGAGAGGTTAAGTGACTTACCCAGTCACAGTCTGTATTTGAACTTTGGTCTTCCCAACTCTATCCACTGCTGCCAATGGTAAAAGTTTAAAGAACATTGAGTAGAAGAGATAGGCAAGGATGAGTATAGTAGGAACAACAGAAGGGTAGGGTAGAAGAGGTGTCAGTGAAGGGACCTTGTGCTCAAAGCTCAAGGAAGGCAGATGTTGGATGTGGAGTCAGGGGACACACCTGGGTTCACATTTCACCTCTGCTGGATAGATAGGGCATCACAAAACGTCAGTGTTGGAAGGAGCTTTAGAGCTCATCTGGACCAACCCCTTTGTCTTACAGATGAGTGAGGTTCAGTCTAATATAACAGTGACCGAACTACAGTTTGAACCTGATTCCAGAAGCTAAGACTTCAGAGGTCATCTGGTCCAACTGTACTTGAACAAAAATCATCCAGCCTTTGTTGCAAGACCTCTGATGAAGGGGAGCCTCCCAGGCCAGTGACCTGGTCCCTACTGGGGATGGTTCTAATTGGCAAGAAGGTTTTCCTTAACATGGAAATTTAAACTTGGCTTTTTATAATTTCTACCCATTGTTTCTAGGACTGGTCTCTGGGGCCAAAGCAGAAAAAGCTGAATTCTTTTTTACCCTGTAGTCCTCACTTCTCCTGGAAAAATATCCCCACTTCATTTAGCCACTTCTCATATAGAACGAATGAATTCAGGGTCCTTCACCATTCTGTTTGCCTCCCAGCTCAATACTGTCCTTCCTACAGTGTAATGCCCAGAATGGTCTGCCATGCTCCAGATGAGGCCTGGCCAAGGCAGAGGATGATGAAATGTTGCCTTCCTAGTCCTGTGCCTTATGCCTATCTTTATGCTGCCTAAGATTACATTAGCTCTCTTGTAGACCAAATTACGGATTCATGTTATAATAATATAACAGCTAGCATTTATTTAGTACCTACTGTGTGTCAGGCATTGTGCTAAGTACTTTACAAATATTTGATTTGATCTTTACAACAACCTTATGAGGTAGATGCTGTTATTATCCCCATTTCACAGTTGAGGAAATTGAGGCAAAGATTAAGTGGTTAAACAGCTAGCTAGTGTGTGAGGTGGGATGTGAACTTAGGTCTCCTTGACTCCAGGCTTAGCACTTTATCCACTGCACCGCCTAACCTAGGGGAGTTTGAGCTTGCATTGCACTAAAACCTATGGACCTTTTTCAGATGCATCAATGTCTAGACAGTTTTTGCCATCTTGTACTTGTGATGTTTATTTTTTTAAATGTCTAGGTTGACTTGACATTTATCCCTATGATATTTCATCTTGAAAGGCAGAGAGCTAAGCTTGGAGTCAGAAAGGCCTGGGTTGATGAAGTCCTTCCTGACATATGTTGGCCATGTGACCCTGGGCAAGTCACCTTCTCAGTGACCCAGACAGTTCTGGAAGACTAAATTGTAGAGCAAGTACTGATCTGTATGGGTAGAGAAAGTTCCTCCCCTGAGGATCTAGTAAAAACAAAAGAATTTATTAATTTGGTCCAGTAATCTATTCTGTCAGTAATCTATCCCAACCCTTCCATCCAGTAGTAAGGAGATCCCTGAGGCATCCCACTGGAGACCTTTTACCAGACCAATATTCTTTCCACTGTACCAGATTGCTTCTAGGGTAGAGTCATGAAGGCGAGATTAGAAGCTAGATTGTTAGGAGTGGAAATTTTCAGAGATAGGAAACAAGTTGATGAACATTGTAAACCTTCACACCCTCCACTATGATATTGCTTTCAGCTCTTGCAGACCTTTCTAGGGATACACTGTACTAACACTGAGGATAGGCATGTTTTCAGTTCTAGAACAGCCGTCCTGGGGCCCTGTTGTCTTGATTGCTTGGTGCCAATGCAAGTGGCAAACTCAAGAAACCCACTGTACCGGGTCTTCATATTTTAATCAGTTGTCAGCTCTGGCAATATTGCCATTCACCCTTGTTACTCTCTTCTCTCTTCTCCCCAGCCCTTCTGACTTTGTGCTTTTGGCACAGTAATCAAATCAATACTTTTGTTGTTGAGTGGAAGATGAGGAAACTGAGGCAAACCGGGTTAAGTGGCTTACCCAGGGTCACACAGCTAGCGTCTAAGGCCACATTTGAATTCGGGAAAATGAGACTTCCTGACCATCCACTGTGCAACGTGCCTACCCCAAATCAATACTACCATACCACCATTGTTCTGGCAAAGGCATAGATCGATCCCTATTCCTGTGATACCCTACATCCCCTTCCTTTCCCTCACCACCATTCCCATATATATCTTCCCCTAGAACAGGGGTGGGGAATCTGTGGCCTTGAGGTCACATGTGGCCTTCTAGGTCTATGGATGCAGCCTGTTGACCGAATCCAAATTTTACAGAATAAATTCTTTTATTAAGGGGATTTGTTCTGTGAAGTTTGGATTCAGTCAAAGGGCTGCACTTGAGGATCTAGAGGGACACAGGTTCCCCCCCCTTGCCCTAGAATATAAGCCCTTTGAGAGCTGGGACTGTTTTATTTGTGCATTTACAATCCCCAGTGCTTAGCACTGCGTAGTACAGAGTAAATGCTTACTAAATGCTTTTTCATTTGTTAGCAGAAGAAAAATATTTTCTAGGTACTTTTCTCTGAATGTTAAAACTCATTGCTACTTCTGCCATTGAAAGAGTTTTGTGAATCTCATTCACCTCCCTTTATTGTAAATGTATGTGCAGAATAATTATGTGTTCATATGTTTAAAGTGATAGAGAAAGACAAATTAGAGAGTTGATCTGGAAGAATAAGATGTTAAGTCATTTTGATCATTACAGTTTTGATATGGACAATTATACATTTTGTGTACACACACACAATATTGGACACATACCTGGTTGGATTTTTGGTTTTGTTCAGTCGTTCATACTGGAGTGGTTTGCCATTTTCTTCTCCAGTATGCCCCCATTTTACAGATGAGGAACTGAGGCAAATAGGGGTTAAGTGACTACCCAGGGTTACACAGCTAGCGAGTGACCGAGGCCAGACCTGGACTCAGATCTTCTGGACTCCAGCCCCAGTGCTCTATCCACTGCACAACCTGGCTGGTTGGTTTTACAAAAAACAAAATTTCCTTACCTCTAGTTCTAAGAAGAGGGATCTCCAACAAAAAGATGTGTTATGTTCAGTTAAGAGAATGCTTTATTTGCTGTTGTGGGTTCCACAGGCAACACAGAATGGGACCTCATAGAAGTAACCTCAGAGGTAAATGAAGACAAGGAGAACTCACATGGGATCATAGATTTTGAGCTAGATGGGCCCTGGGAGGTCGGTCATTGAGCTCACAGATTTAGAGCTCGGAGAAGTTGAGTTGGCCATGGTCACACACAGTCAGTAGGTGTTCAAAGTGGGATTTGAACCAAAGCTGTTATCCTACTGACTATACTATACTAACATTTGTATTGTGTTCAAGTCTTCTAAGATTAACAAAAGAACCTTCCTCACAACAACCCTGTGAAGCAGGTAGCGCAGGCAGGTTTTATGAGCTTTATTTAACCCTTCAAAAAACAAGCTTAGGGAATAACCAATGTATCTGGGGCACTGAGTTTACTGACAACCAGAATTTGAACATAGGTCTCCTGGATCTAAGAGCAGGATCTTTTCCAATAGCCTTTTGCTGGCTGGGAAATAGCACAGCTCTGGTCTAGATTCTATCTGGTCAGAGTGAGGACAATTTTTGTCTGGTCAGAAAGTGGAGAAAATTCCATTGGTGGGATCAGAATCACTGGGACCACAAAGGTTTTGTGCACAGATCACATCTCATTCACTGACTCTTCATTATCATTACAGAGCCCTAAAGTGGAGAAAAATAAATGGGTAATAAATATTTTCCTTTGAGTTTATCTGTGGCATTGGCGATTGTAGAGAATTTACTGACCAAAGGTAATACCCACACGTTAGTTTAAAAGGCTGGCCAGGTATTGGGGGAAAAATAGATATTGAATATACAATTGGAGATGTAAATTTACAAAACAAATTTTGCGTTTCCAACATGTATTTAATTGAGAGGTTGAGTTACGAGTTTTCCTTTGTGACCATGAAATGTGAATGGGAGGTACCATATATGTCAGAAACTGAGACATTCAACCCTATTATAAAATGTAAATGAAGCTTTTACGCTGTCTGGACAAGGCGGAGGGACCTGGTGCAATCAACCACTGACCTAATTTCTCTTTGCACTACCTTGGGAGAATGTCACAAAGGGAGATTTATTGTCTGAGTGGGGCAGTAAAATAGACCAGGCAAAGGAGCAGATAGAAAATGGGTGGGAAGTTCCATTGAGAAAGGAGCAGCAGGAGAGCTCAGAAAGCTGATTGCTTTTCTAAGTTGAACGTGACTGAAGAATAGGAGAAAGAGAAACCAGCTGAATGCAGATGGATTCCAGAGCATTCCATTTCTTTTTCCACTGACCCAGGTTCAAATCTGCCTCGCACTTAATAGCTATGTGATCCTGAGCCATCACTTAACCACTGTCTGCCACAATTTCCTCATCTGCAAAATAAGGATAATAATAGAACCTCCTTCTCCCAGTTTTTTGTGCGGAGCCACCGAGATAATCTGTTCAGTGCTTTGCAAACCTTAAAGCTATTAGTTATGAGGCAGCTAAGTAGTGCAGTGTATTGTGTACTAAAGCTAGTGTCAGGAAAACCCCGAGTTCAAATCCAGCCTCAGATACCTATTAGCTGGGTGACCCTCAGCAAATCACAGCAAGTTACTATGAGCACAGTGCCTGGCACAAAGTAAATGCTATATAAATGTTTATTATCATTATTATTGTTATTACTACCAGATTCTTTCAGCTTTTAGAAGGGTGCAAGTGCTGTAGCACTTCCAAAAGGAAACAAGCAAACATTTATTAAAGTATCTACTAGGTGCAGGGCACAGCGCTAAGCACTTTATAAGTATCTCATTTGAACCTCACAACAACCCTAGAAGATGGTTTATCCCCATTTTACAGATGAGGAAACCAAGGCAGAGGTTAAGTGACTTGCCCAGGATCACACAGCTTGTAAGTGTCTGAGGCTGGATTTGAACTCGGGTCTTTCTCACTCCAGTCCCTGCTACTCTATCCTCTCTTCACTCTGCTGAATTGCAGTCCTTAGACCCAGAATGAAAGGAGATGGAGGGGCAAGTAGGTGGTGCAGTAGATACAGCTCTGGCCTTGAATTCAGGAAGACCTAAGTTCAAATCTGGTCTCAGACACTTGACACTTACTAGCTGTGTGACCCTGGGCAAGTCACTCAATCCCGATTGCCTCACCAAAAAAAGAAAAAAGATGGAAAGAGTGTCTGAAGCTCAATGTACACCAACATATGTTCCCACTCTGCTGTGTGTCCTCTCTGCTTCATGCCCTCTCTCTGCTATGAGTATAGGGTGGGAGGGACAGAGCTGGCTGAGGAAATGGGATATTCCCCAGCATCCTTATACCCCTATAGCTGGTGCAGCTCTGCCTTTGTTTGCCATTTATAATCAACAGATCTATTATGTTTGGTTTCTCCAACCAGAGTTCGAAGCATCATGACCATTTCAATGGGCAGAATTTGCCTGTGAGTGATGAAGACTCCCCGTCTCTCCCAACACTGCCATTGTGACCCTGGGCAAGTCCTAGTGCTCCAGGTCACCCTCAAAGACTGTACATTGTAAAGCAGGTGCCACACTACATTGTTGGAAGGTGATCCCTGCCCCAGTGAAATCCCAGTTCCAGATCAAAACAAAACTCAAAAATAGAAATATAGTCTGTCGACAGCCTTCATCAAGTACCTTCTAGACAAGGGCTGTTGAAGGCCTTGGGGTAGACCTTCGTCAGCCACAGCTGTTTTGTTTTGTTTTGTTTTTTAAGAATGACAGATTGTCTAAACACCTTTCTATAAAACATTGCATCTTTTCAGTCATCTTCCAAACAAGAGAGGGCAGAATTAAGACCAGGGATTGAATCCTGGCTCTGCCAATTACTAGCTGTGTGACTTTAGGCAGATCATTTGATGTCTGGGCCCTTTAAATTTTTTTTTAAGTAAGTTATAATTTATTTGATTTAGAGCTAGATGGGATAATTTATTTAGTTCTATTCCCTCACCCCATTTTACAGATGAAGACACTGTGGTCCAGAGAGGGAAATGACTTGTTAATAGTCACACATGTAGTAAGTACTAGAGTTCAGAGTTGAACACTGGTCTTCTGACTCAGATTTTGGGGTTCTTTCCAATAAGATAAGGGCAGCTCAGTGGCATAGTGGATGGAGCACTGAGCCTATTTCTGGAAGACTCATCTTCATGAATTCAAATCTGGCCTCAAACACTTACTAGTTATGTAACCCTGGGCAAGTCACTTAACCTTCTATACCTCAGTTTCCTCATCTGTAAAATGAGCTGGAGAAGGAAATGGCAAATCACTCCATTATCTTTGCCAAGAAAACCCCAAATGGGATCATGAAGAGTCAGATATAACTTAAACTACTCAACAACAACCAATAAGACCGCCTACCTCCCATGTTTCTTCATGTGTAAAATAAGGTGGTTGGACTGATAACCTTTGATTATCTCTAAATCCCTTTCTTGCTCTGACATTCTGTGCTTGGTCACAGGATCACCAATCTAGAATGCCCTCATTTTACTGAGGAGGAAGCAGACCTAGAGAAGGTCTTGACTTGCCCAAGGCCACAGAGCTCAAAAATGACAGTCAGAATAAGAACTCAGGGTCTCTGACATCAAATCCAGCACTTTCCAATGCATCATCATGCTGCCTCCATATGAACCCTAACTCTTGCAAGCTAAAACATTAAGCTGTAGCCCTATAATACGTATTTTTATAAGGTAGGGCATGCTTACAGCTTGCCTGGACCATGCCTTTTCAAAATTAGACTTTTTTAATATTGAATTTTTCTTAGACTTTGATAAGGGGGAAAAAATGTCTCAAACCTCCAGCTTTACCCCCAGTAAAACCACTAATTTAGACTAATGATGGTAAATGATCTGGTCCCTTACATCCTTAAGAAGCCCTTCTTCGCTGGGAATTCACTAATTTTTAAACTAATTGAAGAAGAAGAAGACTCTTTCCCTATTGGCTACCTACCATGATTGTCAGACTTCCTGTCTATAAGCTTTTTCCTAAAACACCTGGGGAAAGATTATCCGTGTTACTGGACAACAAAACAGGCTTAATATTTTCTACAACTAGCCAGGGACAAGGAGACCTAACAAAATTGGCATACCAGATCATCCAGTTTCTACAGATACAGAGGGAAAAAAAAAAAAACCTAGCTATCTAGAGGGTAGGGAGGAGGGAGAGGAAAGGTTTAAGCTTCACAGTCTCCATGAAGATTAACATTGTCCCAGCATTTGGCAAGAAGGAATTATTTCTAGCTGTGTGGCCTTGGGTCATAACTTTTCCAAACCTTTTTTTTTTTTCTTAATCAGTACTGACTGTAAAATGAAAAAATTAGACTAGCTGGGCTCCAAGGTTCCTTCCATCACAGTTCTCTATGAATTCTCTAGGAAATGAAAGAGTCAAATTCATTCTCCCCAAAATGGGCACCAAATAGAATTTTTTTGTCCAGCCTTTTGGCTATTTGAGCTTGTCTGTATCCAGCACCAGTACAGGCTGTTAGTTCACAGGATCACAGATTTTGAGCTAGAAAGGACCTTAGAGAGTGTCTAGTTACTTTGTTTAGTCGTACTTCTTCATATACACCTCTGGGAATAAACGCAATTAGAGAAATTTCTGGCCAAGAATTTTTGCAGATATTTGGTTAGACAGAGCTATATTAGGTAGGTCTAACCTTCCCCCAGACCATTAAAGCTACTGAAAAAGTGAGAAAACCCAGTTCATGTTGCCTTGCTATCAGTAGTAGGCTTTGGTGGAATGTACATCCTACTTTTTATATTTGTAAAATACCTCTCAAGGGCTTAATTTCCTTATTTGTATGATTTGATTAGATGATCTCTGAAGTCCCTCACTATTCTTACTCTAGAATCCTATATTGCTAAGAATTTCAGAATCCCTGGCATGGTGGTGTATCCCTTGGGTCCATGCTACTGAGGAGGCTGAGGCTGGTAGATCTCTTGAGTTTGGGAGTTATGAGTTGCAGTAGCTGTAGTACAGGGCAAAGTCAATCAGATGTCCACATCAAATCAGCACCATTGGTGGTGGTTTGTCCATTTTTTTTTTTTTTTTTGCTGAGGCATTCAGGGTTAAGTGACTTGCCCAGGGTCACACAGCTAGTAAGTGTCAAGTGTCTGGTCTGAGGTCAGATTTGCACTCAGGTCCTCCTGAATCCAGGGCCAGTGCTCTATCCACTGTACCACTTAGCTGCCCCTTGTCCTTCATTTTTGAAGAGGATCAGTGACATCACAGGTGATGTCTCAACTCGTGGGTGAATTGGATTTAAGTGAGGCAGAGTTGCACTCTCATCAGCCTCACTGTCTCTTCCAAAGTCATCCAAGCCCAGTGGCAGGACAAAAGTCAATATGGTAAGCCTCTGGGAGAGGAGAGAAGGGGCAAACTGGCCCAGGTGAGAAACAGAGCAGGTCAAAGCTTTGTGCCCATTGACAGCGGGGTCAGGTTCAGGAGCTTGCACTTCCAGCCTGAGTGAGATAGGGAGACCTAGTCTCCAAAAAAAAGAAAGAAAAGAAAAAAAAAAGACAAACAAACCTATACCATAGTTAGAGCAAGGAAACCAGTCATCAGAGGGATGTATTTGTAAAATACATATAGTAAAGATAATTGATATCCGACCCACGTAACCATTTTCCAGCTTTTGTGGATATTCAGTTCTTAGTTCGTAGAGAGTAAAATACAGGGGTTTGATTTCATAGGTAAACAAAAAGTAAGTGACATTCAAGGTTCAAAAAATATAATTCCTCAGCATACAGTAGCTATTAAATTCCCTGGGTCAGGCTACTGAATCAGAGAACTTCTAGAGAACTTGCTTTAAGACCCTTCTTAGGCTGTAGAGACCCTGTTTCAAATTCCAGCTCTACCCCTCACTAGCTGTGGGAAGATACTTCATCTCTCCAGACCTCTGTTTCTTTATTCATAAAATGGATGAAGAAATTAGACTAGAAATTCTTTCATCTATTTAGAGGTAATCTCTTCCACCTCTAAAATTCTTTGATTCTATATTAGTCTCTCCATGCTTTTCTCGAGAAATTATATTTTACAAGTCCTTGCAAAACTTCTCATGCCCAGAGATCACACACCCTTGAAAATTGCTGCTGCTTTTTTGCAGAGTGGCCTCTTGAAAATCTGTGGCCGTAGCCAGGCTAATGGGCAGCTAAGGTGGCACACTGGATAGAGTTACCAGGCCTGAAGTTAGGAAGACAACTCTTCCTGAGTTCAAATCTATCCTCAGACACTTACTAGCTGTGTCATCCTGGGCAAGTCACTTAACCCTGTTTGCCTCAGTTTCTTCATCTGTAAAATGAGCTGGAAAAAGAAATGGCAAATCACTCCAGTAACTTTGTGAAGAAATCCCAAATGAGGTCACGAAGAGTTGGATATGAATGAAAAATAACTGAACAATAACAACAAACCAGGCTAATAGGATTAAGGGGCCTCTCAGGGCTCCTAGTCCCAATCTGGTTGATGGTTTATCACCTTCATCCACTTTGGCTGGCTCCCTGCTTCTCTTCTACTGGATCAGTCGATCTTGAATTCCGTTTCGATGTGGGAAATGGGAACTAGAGTCGCCCTTGACTCTGATAGCAGCAGCTGCCTAAAGGAACATCTTACTCGGTTCCCTTTGGCCTGCCCCGGCTCACTAGGTTGTTTTCCTCACTGGGAGTGACAGAATCAGTATTCCAGCTTTTCATTGGCCTCAGCAATACGTAGCTGCTATTCTGGCAATTAAGCTTAGTTTTTGAAATCACATTTTAACATTGGGACTACGTCCTCTCTTCCATTTGGTTATTTTATGAGTTTAACCGAAAGCTGGGTTCCGTGAATTTCACAACAGGGTGTCTGGTTAAAATCCAGCAATAGATGTTAATTCACCCAAGAGATCACATTTTAAAAGGGACCACTTGAAATTTTAAATTCTTGAAAGCTACCTTTTCCCATCTTAAAACATCTTTTGCTACCTTTAGACCTCATGCCCAGAATGTTCTCCTTCCTCATGTCTGCCTCCTGGCTTCCTTTTATCTGATCCTTCAGCCAGCCAGGACTCACTGAATGCCAAATAGGTACACAGTACTGTACTAGACACTGAGCAGGCCCTTTGTTTTAGTAAAATTATTACATTTACCAAATACTCCCTAACGAAAGGAAGGAAGGCTTCTTTGCCGGTGTGTGTGTGTGTATAACATATATACGTTTTTTATTCATCATGGGGTTGTTATATACATTTCTGGGTCCAGTATGGTATCAAAACAAATAATAAAGTTTTTTGGTTTTTTTTTGACTAGGCAATGGGGTTAAGTGACTTGCCCAGAGTCACACAACTAGTGTTATGTGTCTAAGGTCGGATTTGAACTGAGGTCCTCCTGACTCGAGGGCAGGTGTTCTATCCACTGCGCCACCTAGTTGCCCCCAAATAATAAAAGTTTCACTTCTAACTGCTACTTACCACCTATGTGACTCCAAATAGGTCATTTCTCTCTGGGTCTTAATCATCTGTAAAATGAAGGGGTTGGACTTTATAATACAGTAGAAAGACTACTGGATTTGGAGTCAGAGGATTCAAATCCTACCTCTAATGTTTATTATCTGTATGACCTTGAGTAAGTCACAGCCTCTTTGGACCTCAATTTCCTCATCTGTAAAATCAGCTAGCTGGACTAAATGACCTCTGAATCTATAATGCCATGACTCCAATAATGACAGAACCAAACCTATACCGTAACTAGGTCAAGGACACCAATCATTGAACCAGCTAGATGATGGTGCCCAAACAGAGTTGTCCTGTGCATATGGATCCCCACAAAAAAATGGGTATAACATAACCAAACCAAAATGTATCCAGATTTAGCCAAAGAAGAAGAAGGTGCCCCAGCCAAAAGACTTGACATGGCTAGTGTAGGAATAATAAAAACACAGACACATATGGATTCAAGTTTTTCATTTATACCCCTGTAAATCAAAGGGCCTTTTAACAGTTATTGACTGACAAATACCTAAACTCATGAAAATAACCTCTCCAGTTCTCTTCCTGTGTTAACTGGACCAGCTTATCTGAAAACAGGCTGCACACACTTAACTCAAATGATGACAATAACAGCAACAGAGAATGTGTAGGGCAGAGTTCTCTGAAGAGTTGACAAGGACTAATGGTTTATGTTTTAGCAACATTGCTGATGCTGGCCTTCAAGACTTTCAGAGTGGTGAGATGAAAGAATTTGGTTCACACCAAGCAGGAACAATCCCCTTGACTCCAGACGGGGGAGACCTATCCCTAGCTTGACTGCTTCTCTTCCCATTATGGAGAACAGGAAACCAAACAAAAAGTCAAGTCTTGCCTGATAGTGGTATAATTGCCCCAAGTATTCTCTGGGCATTATTGGTTTCTGTCGCTCCATGGAGAAAAATCTCACTGGCCAGTCATGGGAAAGGGTTTGGAAACAACTATGACTTGAGCTCGCGATCTGGTTTCATGCTAAAGGGCTCCAATCTCTCGTTCTCAGGAAGCAGGCTGTTCAGTCTCTCCATCAGAGGTACAGTTTGGTCAATGCCCATTTGTATTCGGCGTAGAATAGAGGATATTTCATTGACCTTCTGGATCTGTTCAGCATACTTTGAGTACCTTTTCTGTCGCTCTTGCATGAAGCCAAAGAGTGTCTCAACAGTAAGGTCCATCTAATGGAAGGGAAAAAGAACAAACTCATTAGGCATCCAAATCCTCTTAACAAGTCACTGAATGTAAGATGGGGAAACTCATCTGCTGCACAGTTGTAGGAAAAAAAAATCAACTATAAAGCAAGGAATGGGGGGGGGGAGATGGGAAAACATTCCATAATGAATCTCCTAGACAGCATCATTTAGTAAAAGGAGCACTGATCTGGAGTTAAAGGACCTGGATTTTAATTCAAGTTCTATGACTTGGACTTGCTACCTATACCTGTGGTCTGATTCTTTTATTACTCTAGACAAGATACAACTTTTTCTGGGCATTTACTTCCTCAACTAAAATGATAGGATTAGACCAGAAGATCTCTTAAGGTCACCTCTGAGAGACCAATTGGTCTCAGTAAGTAAGCTTTAGGAATAACAATATTAAAGATAGATAGTAACTCAAAGGATAGGCAATGGACCTTTTCCTATTCATATTTAAAAAAAAAAAGACCTGTTTTTTCCTAGTCACAGCTGGTCTATCAGCAATAAAGCAAAATGGATGGAACTGCCCCTCCATTCTGCTCACACACCCTTCTGGCTATGTGCTACCCACTATAAGAGAGAGATCTATAACTTCATTGGTAGAAGGAATTCCCAGATGAGAGAACGCCTAAGTGCCAGTAGGTACCTTCTCTGCAACTTAGAGACTTGGAGAGCTGCCTAGAAAGCTAAGAAGTGAAGTGTCAGCTAGAACCTATCCGAGGTGGTATCTGCCACAGTCAGCTTTCCACCTACTGTGCTAGAATTCCTTGTCTCCTTAAAGTCTGCCCTTGAAGTTAATTCTCAACAGTATAAAATGTACAGGAACCTCACAGAGTATGGATCTGCCTCATATCCACCTTGGGATGGCCCTGAGCCTTATTATATTATTATAATACTAGAAATAACACTTTTCTTTCCCTGGCACTTAAGAATATGCTTTGCAATGAGTAGGTGCTTAATAAATATATACTGAATTGAACCAAAAACACAGCAGTCCAATGCTATGAGAAATACAAAGATTATATAAAACAAAGGTCATGCCCTTATGGAGCATTGGAACAGCAGATTAATGACATGTAACCACATGATTGTAATACAAAATGTTACAGGATATTTGTACCCTTTGGAGGGGTGCAAAAAAAGTACTTTTTAAGGCCTAAGGAAGGTCTGCTGCTTTCCATGTGTGTGACCATGGACAGATCATTTAACCTTTTCGATTAGGCATTGACACACTAGAGCTGAGTTCACAGCCCATTTTTGGATAGTCCTTGGGCTAAGAATCATTTTTACATTTTTAAATAAAGTTTTATTGTATTTTAAATTTTACATTTTAAAATGTAAAAACCATTCTTAGCCCAAGGACTGTCCAAAACCAGGCAGCAGGCCAGATTTGGCTCTTGGGCTGTAGTTTGGTGATCCTTGGACAAGATGATTCCTAAGGTCCCTTCCTACGATCCTTACAAAAGAAGGAATGATCCCAGGTTAGGAAGCAGTGGAACTAGGACTGCATGTAATTCTTCTTAAAGTAAAAACTAGACCCAGTATACAAACAATTTTATCCAAGTACCCCTGACTTCGTCATGCTGCTTGACCACTCTCCACGTGCTCCATTCGATATGGTTTACATGGCATTCTGCAAACTGCTAGAGCTCAGTCCATTACTACTAAATGCCAACACTAACAATGCTTCTGATGAAGACACACCCATGAGAACAGAGCTGCCCCCAAGAAAAAATGCCAAGTTCTATTTCTGTATACTGAGGCAGGAAGAGGGGAAGAATAAAGATAGGCACATTTTTTACTACAATGTTTTTCCTACTCCACCCTCATTTATTGCCTTGGGAATAAAAGCTGGGGTAGGTGAGAAGAGGGAAAAATGAAACTCATAAATTCAAGCTAGATAAGAAGCTCTAATAAGGCAAAAAATGATGTATGCCTTTCAATAACAACACACTTCTGTAGTAAACTACAGTATTCATGACATAGGCTACCACCAAGTCTAGAAAGGATAAAAAGATATTCCACCAACAGTTACTAGACATTTGATCTAACGAGAGTTAGTAATACAAACAGAATACTAAGAAATCATATCTACATGTGCAATAAATGTTTTCAAATTCAAGGATATAGTGAAAGAAAGAGAATATGATTTAAGGTGATTCCAGCTGCCATTCTATTCAATTAATGAGCCTTAAGTGAATAGTGATGGGGTTGGGATCTGGGCCCCAGAAAGGAAAAACCCTGGACTTCACATGGCCAAATCTCTGGCGTTACCCTGAGGCTATAATCCCATCAACTGGCCTTTCATTGTGGACCTCCCTATGGCCCCAGGCCATTTCTCCATTCTCCCTTGGCCAGGTGGTCCAGGTCCCTGGAATTCTATTACCTCATAGACCATATGGCCACTCCTAGATCCCTCCCATAGTCTTTCTGTATATAAGGTCCATCTTGTCTCCATTAAGATGCCGAGATTCTTAAAATCTAGCCACTGCTTAGATTCTTACAATCTAGCCACTGTTTACTCATGTTTAGACTCCTTAAGAGTCTGCCCAATATGATGGATGTTCTAATAAACCTTGTCTTTGGCTGAAAGAAGGCTTGGGTCGAATTCTTTCGGGCAGAACCTGTGTGTTGTGATTTTGGGGTCCCAGGATCCCTGAACCCCTAAACCACAACAAATAGGAGATGCATAAATTAGAGCTACTTGCTGCAGTAATTTAAATTCAAGGAGTTTAAAAAAAAAGAATCTCCTCCTTGTGGTCAGCTCCTCCTGCCCATTTCAACTTCTTCATCTGGTACCAAATATTTTTCCAAATGATTGATTAGGTGGTTAATCCAAATGACCAGATGGGGGGTGGGGGGAGGCTCTGGGAGGGAGAAAGAAAACCTATGAACAAGACTTCTCTGTCCAAAGGAGATTTATTAAAAGATAATCTTTACAGCTGGGTGGAATGGATGTGGGATGTTGAGAACCTCCAAATCTGCACTGAGAATGGGGCAGTGATATAGATAGTGGGGTCAAATTCAAATAGAAATGAATCCCTGCTGGCTGTTGCCCTATATTACTTATTTTGTTAAAAATTTCCCATTTCCATTTTAATCAGGTTTGGGCTGCATTTAGGAGTTCTGGGGCCACAAGTCTTTCACCTTTGGTGTAGCAGATTAGGGAAGTGTCGCAGCTCCAAAAGTGGCTTCCCAGTTTTCCTGCCTCACCGCCGATGTGTGTTAAACATGCTGCTTCAATTTGGAAGTTACAGGATAGTGATTATTGGGGAGCAAAGTGTTGTCTAGTACCTCTGACTCAAGATATCTGCATTGACATCTCTGAGTCTAGCAACTGGCTAAGGGGTAGGAGAGCATGGAATTAGAATGCTTCCCAATCTACTCAAGATTAGATAACAAAAGGAGAGAATATGCAGGGTCTTATCTATGCTGTCAGGTGCTATAGGTCAGTCCACCCAGACGGGATATTTTATCTATGTCTACAAAAGAGGGAGAGACCTTAACTTCTTAGCTAAAAATTAGCAAAATTAAAAAAGCAAGGGACACAACATTTACAGGATCCGTACCAATTATCTGCTAAGTGCTGCCACAGGTCTGGAGTTGTTGACTATGGTAAGGAATCAAAGGCCCAAAAGAGGTGCTTATATTTACCTAGCTCTGCACCCTGGGGATTACTGTAGTGAAATGCTAACTTGAATTCCACAGCTGAGAGAGAATTAATTTCCAATAAAAGATCTTAACAAGACTTTATTGTCATTAAGACAAGGTAGCAGTAGACATTTCTATTATATATATTCTATAGCAAGCAATGTTGATTCCTTTCTACCCCTCAGTGACAGAGGATTGCATTTGCCATTAGAAGATTCAAGGGATAAAAACTATATCATTATACACATAATAAGCAGGAGATAATTACAGATACCAGACATCATGGAAAACATTAAAGCATAAAAAGTTAACCTTGACACAATGGAAAACACAAATTTGCCATTCTCTAAGTTCCCAAGTGCTTCTCATGGTGTGAGATGTGACCAAACTAAATGTGATTCTGGAATTTCCTTATCCCTAAAGGTAGTCCACTCCTGCTTAGGCTGGCAGAGTTAATGAGAGGGTTGGTCTTCCCACAAATTCTGGTCACCTAGAAGGTCAGTCAAAGCAAGGCAAACAAGTATTTATTAAGTGACTACTATGTGCCAGGCACTGTACTAAGCACTAGGGATACAAAGAAAGGCAAAACCAGTCCCTACCCTCAAGGAATTTAGTCTAATGGGGAGAGAGAACATGCAAACAACTGTGTCCAAGCAAGATATATTCAGTATAAACTAGAGATAATCACAGAAAGCTATAGCATTAAAAGTATCAGGAAAGACTCCATGCAGAAGGGGGGATTTTAATTGAGACTTGAAGGAAGTCAGGAGTCAGAAATGAGGAGGGAGAGAATTCCAAGCATGAGGAACAGCCAACAAAAAGGCTAATGGAGTGTCCTGTTCAAGGAACAGCGAGGAAGTGGGTGTCACTGAACTGTATATAGAGCAGAGTAAAATATAAGAAGATTGGAAAAGTTAGCAAGAAAACAGGTTATGAAGAGTTTCAAAACTCTTTCAAAACAAAGGATTTTATATTTGATCCTTCAGGTAATGAAGAGTCATTGGGTTAGGGCTGACTGAACAGGGAGTGACAGGGTCGGACTGTTTTTTAGGAAGATCACTTTGACAGCTGAGTGGAGGATGGACTGGAGTGGGGAGAGACCTGAGGCACAGAGCCCAACCAGAAGGCAAATTCGATAGTCCAGGTAAGAGGTGACAAGGGCCGACACCAGTGGGGTGGCTGTGGTGTTCCCTTTTAGTTCTTCATGTACCCTCTTGCCTCACCAGTGAAACAGGAAGAAGAAACAGTTATATTTGATTGACTAGTTTCTTGATCCACAGAATCACAGAATTTGAAAGTTGGAAGGGACCTCAGCAACGATCAAGTCTGACCCACATACGAAGGAATTCCTATTATAACAAACCCAAGACACGGCCATCAAACCTCTGCTTGAAGACCTGCATCACGTGAGGAATCCCGCCACTCCTTCAGGTAGCCTATCCTACTTTTGTGTAACTAATTTTTAGGAAGTGTTTCCTGATATTTAGCCAAAATCTGTCTCTTTGTAACTTCTACCCACTGCTCCTGGTCTTGCCAGGAGTTTGAGGACAAACACAACAGTCTGATCCCTCCACATGTCAGCCCTTCAAATACTTAGAGACCGTTCTCATAGCAACCCCTCCCCCTAATTTCTCCCATCCAGCCCCCAAATGCCCAATTCTTTTAACTGACTCTCATATGAGATGGACTCAAAGTCTTTCACCATTCTTCCTGACCTCTCTGGACACTCAAGCTTCTCAAGGTCCTTCTTAAACTGTCATCCCCACAACTTAACACAGTGCTCCAAATGAGATATAGGACAGAGCACAGTGAGACTATGTCCTCTCTATTCCTTAGAGCTATGTTTCTCTTCAGACAGCCTGAAATTGCTTTAGATTTTTCACCTGTCATATCATACCCTTGACTCACATTGAATCTACAGTCCACTAAAATCTCAGATCTTTTTCAAAACCGATGTCTAACCTCACCTTCCCCATCTTGTTCTTGTGGAATTCATTTCTTGTACCCAAGTGTAAGACATTACATTACCCCTTTGGAATTTCATTTTATTAGATTCAGGTCAGATTTGGCTCTTGGGCTGTAGTTTGGCGACACCTGGATGAGATGATTTCCTAAGGTACCTTCCTATGTACTGAAGGGGTTAAAGGAAAAAACAGTTGAAGACAGCTTAACCATCAAGAATACAAATACTGCTAAGAAAATTGTGCCTCCCTCCAATTATACTGCTTCATGCTTGCTGAAGATGAAATCAGGGTTTCCCTGGCAGGGTTACAAATTCAATCAGAGCCCTAAGAAAGAGAAACCCAAGAAGAAGGGACCCACGGCAGCAACCTCAGATGCTCCAAGCCAGCAAGCCTCTCTTTACAATATTATCACCTTTAATGTCAGAAGGCTTGTATATAACGATAAAGGAGCTATATAATACACATATTATTCTGTTGTTGTCATAACAGGTCTAATACAAGTGAAATGCACATGTTTTCCAATGTTTTCTTGGTCTTTTAGTTTATTTCAGCACCAGTTATCACCTTTGTCTAATGTGTCAGTCATATTTTGAATTGTGTGACTTGTGAAAGTTACCTTGTCCAATTGCAAAACAGAAACTAAAAGTGATAACCTTCATCTCAAGAGGTAAATTACATTCAGTAAGCATCAAATTACACCTGTGTTGGTTTGGGGGCAAGAGTTACTATTACAGATTGAGCTGGTATAAATTTTGATAGAACCAATTACTGTACATAAAACAGATCTGCACATATAATAAAATGCACATAAGAACTTGTCTCATAAAGAGTGAATGAAAGAAAGAAAATAAGAAAGAAGGAAAGGAAAGGAAGAAAGAAAGAAAATCACCAGAGCAGTTGTTCAAAGAATGGAGTTGAGGTAGGGAGACCAATTAGAAGGCTATTACCACAGTCCAGGCAAGAGGTGATGAGGGCTTGAACCAAGGTGGTGGCTGTGGTAGTGGAAAGAAGGGCATATATACATGAAAGATGTCATGGATATAGAAACAACAAGAATTGGCAACTGATAGGACATGTAGGGTAAGAGTGACAAGTAAAGGATGATTCCAAAGTTTTCAAACCTGGGTGACTGCTAAAATAGAATTTAGAGGAAATCATCTAGTCATCATCTAGTCTAAACCCTTCATTTTAACATGATGAACCTTGAGTCTCAGAAAGATCACTGACTCACCTAAGGTGGTACATAGCAAGATCAGGTTTTGATCCCAGGTGTTCTGTATGCAAATACAATACTCTTTCTACTACACCAGAGGTGTCAAACACATGACTCCAGAGTGTGGCCTGAACCATACTGAAATGTAGTTCCTGACTGACTTAAATGTGTTGATGTATTAATTAGAAAAGAAATATACAACTATGTGTGGTTTTCTAAGTCAACATGCATCCTGTAGGGATCCCTGTGTATGGTTTGGTGGCCTCATTTGAGTTTGACAGCCTGTGTCAGGACTGTCTTATATCCCTCCAAGGGAGTATAGCTTTCTTCCTTTCATTGGAACTGCCCAGCAGCCCTTCCACTATGTAGGAAAAAGGCCATGGGTAGCATGCACAGTTACGGATTGGCCCATTTCATTACTAACCAGAAGCCACGATCCCTTTGTCCATTTCCACATTACACCCATATGAGAGATACAGAAGGATATTCAAGACTTGATAATAACGTTGTCCTCTCATAAGAGGGGAAGGGTCATGCTAATTATACTAAATCACACTAATGTAGGAATGACAAACTCCTTAATATCCAGAGAGACAATTTTTTAAAAACAGGCAAAAATGTTAAAAGCCTGTTAACCCAAATGATTGTCTTATAAGTGGATTATAAGATTGTCTTACAAGTGGAAGTTCAGACAGAATAACAAAATATAATGAAAAATTCAGGCAGGATGAGAGAAGACGGTTGGTCCCACCTGGGAGTACATTCCCAAGGCCAGCTCCCCTCACAGCTGCTTCTCTTACTCCACTTTTGAACTGAAAGATTCCCTAAAAACTTACAAACTTTTTCACAAAGGATTCTATCCTTGGCAGCCATAGCAGTAGCTCCAGCTGCAAATGCCTGTGTGGTACGAGAAGAAGAGCAGCTGTTTCTAAGTTAAAGTGTCTACAGATCAGGGGACAGCTTTTAGTAGAATTTAAGGTGTCTTTGGTAAGCCTTGTGTCAGCTGCACTCACAGACCATGAGGAAGTGGATATACTTTGGTGAGTCCCTCATTTCTTTGGATCACCAAATAATCTGAAAACTTCCACCACCCAGTGGGCATTTTCCAATTCCCCTTGCAAACAGATGGCTCACAGTTCACAATACTCTAAGGATGAACAGAAAACACAAATAGGGTCTATATCACAGCCAACAGAAAACAAAACAAAACTGCAATACTAGCCAGTTACCATCACCATGAATACCAGGTGTATTTTATGTGTAGTGTCAGTCCTATACAATATTGTTCCAGCAGGGGGTGCTCACACTTGCTCATCCACATGTATTCTCTGCTATGACTCCTCTAGGCATCAGTACAAAATGTCTCTCCCATCACTTCATGTCTCCAGCTCAATCACTCTGCCTCCTGTGTGTCACCCTCCTGAGCTGCTAGCAGATATTGCCAATTATGTTCTCTCCCTTCTTTCCATCATGGCTTTCCCCACTGTATTGCATAGCCTGTAGGACTTTCTGTTGCTTCCCCAGATGTCCCTTGCTCCTCAGCTTGGCACCTTGCACTGCACATCACTCTACCTGCAGCTTTCATCTCTCAACAGATAGCAGATTTCCTTTTCCTGGAAAACCAGCTATTAATCATGGCTCCATGGGGAAAGAGCACTCTTGGCCATGGCAGAGAATGTTAACATTTCAAAACAGCACCAGAATGAAGGGTCGCCATTTCTAAAACCTTCCCTTAGACTATACATCAGCAACCTTGACCTGCTCAAAAGTGTGCCCTGTGGTCAGGAACACCTCACCTCTCACATCTCCTTCTAGGTCTCTGCCGTGAATATCATGCTGAATTTACCCCCTTCCACTTGCATCAGTCCCTCCCACAGATTTAGCTGTTCAGGAGAACACCCCTCTCTATCATTGTCCCTTGGTCCTCCACAATTAGCTGTGGGGTTGTTTAAATTACCCAATGCTGCTTCCCAAAATATGGAAGGAAAGCTGGGAAAAGTAGGCATTGTTGAGTCAAAGTCATGAGAGTCAAAAAAATTTTCAGTCCTTCCAAATTACACTAGATATTTATATACATGGACACAGATAATAATGATCATATGATACAAAACATACAATGGTTGTGCATTAATAACAGACCTTACAAACACTACTATTTGTGTGTCATCCTCCCTAGAATGTATTATATGGTCCTATACCTGTTATATGAGTAGTGTCTTTACTCATTATCTCCATGGCTGCTTAATCACTGGCTGGTGAATCCAAGAACCTCTGCTGTGAATTGTCACCACTGCAGAATCCTCTGGTTATCTAACCCCTGGGGTGGAAGAATGAGTGTCATGTGCCTACAGGTATCAAAAATCTTCAGTGCCTTCAAATTACATCAGATATACTTTATATATGTTGACCAAGATTCGGTATAGTAGATGATCTATGGCCTAAGTTCTGGGTCTATGGACAACTAAAGGAGGTTGGGTGCTGACCCCTATCCCCAGGTGGTTAGGCACCATAAATAGCCATTAACAGCAACAACAATAACCAAGAATTATGTAACACTTTAAGGTCTGAAAAGCTCTTTACATACACTATTCATCTGCTTCTCAAAAGGATCCTGAGAGGTAGATGCTATTGTTATCCCCATTTTACAAACAAGGAAATTGAGGCTGAAAGAAGTTGTGATTTGCCATGGATCAAACACCGAGTAATTGTCTGAGGCAGGATTTGAACTAGGTCTTGCTGACTCCAAATCCAGAACTCTATTCACTCTCCCACCTAGCTGCCTATCCCCCTGAGATCTCCAGTGATTAGAGCAGGCTGTAAAGAAGCTGCCGTCAGATTTATTAGCTGGTCTCCTCTGCCTAGTCAGTGGTTGCCCAGAGGCTGACAGAGCTTTGACAGTCTTCCACAGTGTTCCAAATTCAAGTTTCCTCTTATTCAAGATCTTGGCTCAAATCGTCTCCATATGGACCCTTCTATGGGGGCAGCTGTCCTATAGCAAGTGAATAAGCTATTGTGGTAATGCACAGAAAAGGCTGCCAGAGAGGATGGCCAGAAAGAATCGCAGATAAGTAGGATACCTTTGACAGTAACCTGTTGAATGTATTATATTACAGGGTCATTGTAAGTACTACTTATTGTTTTTACACTTAAAAAGCAAAGCAAGCTATACATAATAGATGTTTCATGAACAATCCTCTGTGTGTTCTACTATGCATATAGAAATGCCCCTTTTACTTCTGTTTATTATACTCAGAATAAAAAAATGTATAAACAAGTTTTACTTACATATGCACATGCACCCACGCTTGTACACCATCATGTAGCCCAAATTCTCAAGTCTCCTCTTCACATAGTATTCCTACTAGTTCTTCCATAGGTTACAAGTATCATTTTCAAAGAGTCCTGGCCATTGTCTATTCTATAGAACGCCTATTCAATTAACTATAGTGGACAGCTGTCTACTGGTCCTTTAGGTGAAATGTCCCAGAGGCACCAAGATTTTGTAGCAAGGCTATCTATCCTGTGGATAGAGGTCCTGAAAGCAATCTCAAGTATCATTATTTTTGTTTCTCCATGTATTTCTAGGCTGATTTCTCTCAACTGATTTCTCAGGTGGGTAACACTCTAGTCACTATGTCCTCTATGCAGCTCAGCAGGCCATTCTCTCCCCAAAATAACAGAAGTTTAGAACTGCCAGGGGCTCTGATTAAGCTATTAGATTCATTGACTTTTGTTAAGTTTTGTACCTAATCTCTTTTACTGATCAATCTATTTTCTAACTAGTACCAAGTCATTTTGATGATTACTGCTTTATAGTATTAGACTGAGCCCTGGTAGTGCTAGGCCTCCTTCTTCTCCGCCCCTGCCCCCCCCCCTTTTTTTAGCATTTCCCTTGAGATTCTTGACCTTTTATTCCTCCAGATGACTTTGCTTATTATTTTTTCTACCTCTATTAAGTAATCCTTTGGTAGTTTGGTACAGCAATGAACACATAAATTAATTTAGGTAGTATTGCCTTTTTCATTATATTGATTCATTCTACCCAGGAGCAACTTGTATTTCTTCAATTATTTAGGTCTGTATTTCCTTAAACAGTGTTTTATAGTTATAGTCATATAGTTCATGTGTGTGTCTTGATATCTTTGCAGTCTTTCAAATATCACTGATAATTACTCAGAAATCACACACTAGTTTTTTCATTACCCTGAGAAATAGTTTGTCTGGGTCTGGGAACTTGTTTTATTTGTCATGGGTTTCATAGATCATAAATTCAACGCTGGATAGGACCTCAGAGATCATCAAATCTAACTCTCTCATTTTACAGATGAGGAAACTGAGGACTAGAGAAGTAAAATGACCTGCACCAGGTTACACAAATGAACAGTCTAAGGTGGGATTTGAACACAGATGTTCCTAACTTACTAGTCAAATGATCATTCTCTGAGGCAGAGAAAAGAGCAAAATCAAAGTTGAATGGTTCTTCTTCTCATCATTCATTATCATCTAGCCTAACAATGTTCCCATCCTCTTCTTAATTCTGTTTTTCCCCAAGAGAGCTTTTAACGAAAAGAAAAAGAAAAATAACCTGCCTTTCATCAACTATATTGAGTAAATCCTATGGTGTCATTGCTTACCTGTAAAATGGGAATATTAAGACCTGTATTTTCTATCTCTCAGAATTATTGTGAGGAAAGTTCTTTGAAAAACAAAGTACCAGAGCAGCTAGGTGGAGTAGTGGATACAGCATAGACCCTGGGGTCAGGAGGAACTGAGTTCAAATCTCACCTCAGACGCTTATGAGCTGTGTGACCCCTGGGCAAATCACTTAACTCCAATTGCCTTCAAGAAGAAAAACAAAGTACCATATAAGTGTGAGTTATTATTATTAATAAAATAATATACTATTAAACTACACACTAGACAGCTCAAGTACATTATGTATTTCAATGAAACCTTCCTGCAATTATTTTATCTATACATTTTTAAAATGAGTTAAAATTCCCTTCTGATTGTTATTATGAACAAAAACTTGTCAGCATAAATCATTCTGCCTTACCTGATTATTGACTGACATTAGTTAAGGAAACTGAGGCAAACAGGTTAAGTGACCAAGCCCAGGGTCACACAGCTGGTAAATTTCTAAGACCAAATCTGAAGTCAGGTCTTCCTGACTCCAGGTCCAGCACTCTATCCACTGTACCACCTAGTTCTCAAGAGAGAGATCAGAGCTGGATACAGAGATCTGGGAGTCATCAACATAGAGATGATAATTAAACTTACTAGAGTTAATGAGGTAATCAAGAGAAAAGAGTGTAGAGAAAGAAAAATAGGGACCCTATGAGAAAGGCTTAGGAAACATCCACATTAAGGGAGCAGGATATGGATGGTGGAGTTTACGTAGGAACTGTAAGACAAGTAGGAAGAGAATCATAAGAGGTAGAGAAAAAGACTATCCCAGGAAAAGAGTCATTAGTGTTGAGAGGGATAAGAAGTGAGAAAAGACCAGCATATTTGGCCATTAAGAAATCACTGATAAATTTGGAGAGTAGTTTCAGTCATTCAATGGAGGTAAGAAGTGAGATTACAAAGGCCTGAAAAAAGAGAGAGAGAAGTGGAAGCAGAGACAACTTTTTCTAGGAGTTTGACTGAAAAAAGAAGGGGATACAGGACAACAGCTTGACGGCAACAATATCTTGCAAGGATGAGGAGATGAATGAAGGTAGTAAGGAAAAAATCGGAAACTTCGGATTATTGAGGTTATGATATGCTGGAGAAGATGAGAGGAGACAGAATCAAAGGCACACATACAGGGGTTGGTGTTAGCAAGGAGAAGAATTACCTCGCTGCCAAATAGAAGAGGAAAATACAATAAGTAATGTAAATAAATATAATAAAAAATAAAACAGATTAAAAAGAGGAAAATGAAAATAACAGAAGAAAATAAAAAGCGGGGGGAGGGACATGATGTCAAGGAGTTTGACAGGAACAGAAGGGGAGAAAAAAAAGCTAACATCAAATGACCTTCATTTTCTCAATAGAGTAAAAAGGGAATTCCTCAGCTTAGGGGGAGGGGGAGTAGAAGTGTGGGAGACTTGAAGAGAGAAGGCTTAGAAAAGCTTTTGTTGGGAGACAGGGAATCTTTTCTGCAGTTAGGGCTGAACTCAAGTTGTATAGCATGAAGCTTTGTTTGTTTCCTGTTCATATATTTTTAGCAGTTTTTAAAAATTAAAATGTATTTTTACTTATTTCATTAAATACTTCCCAATTACATTTTAAAATGTTTTAACATTTATTTTTTAAAAATTTGAGTTCCAAATTCTCTTCCTCTCTCTTGCCCTTCCTCTACTGCTTGAGAAGGAAAGCAATATAATGTCAATTATACACGTGAAGTCATGCAAAACATATTACCATATCAGTCATGTTGCCAAAAAAAAAAAAAACCCCACACAGATACACAAAAACAAGAAAAATAGACAAAGTGAAAAAAGTATGCTTCAATCTGTACTCAGAGTGTAATCAGTTCTCTATCTTGAGGCAGATAGCATTTTTCATCATAGGTCCTTTGGAATTGTCTTGATCAGAGTAGCTGTTTCTTAAGCTGATCACTGATACAACACTGACCCAATACACACTGTTACTGTGTACATTGTTCTCCTGGTTCTGCTCCTTTCACTTTGCATCGGTTCATGTAAATCTTTCCAGGTTTTTCTGAAAGCATCCTGCTTGTCATTTCTCAAAGCACAATAATATTCCATCACAATCATATCCCACAACTTGTTCAGCCATTCTCCAATTGATGAGTATCTGCTTTATTTCCAGTTCTTTGCTACCACAAAAAGAGCTGTACAGCATAAAGTTATAATGTGACTTCCTCCAACTTTGTTCAGTAGCACATAAATAAGTGAGAGTGGAGAAGACAGACATTGGGAGTAATCTAGTACTAATGTCTGGCAAGGGATATATAGCAATAGGACGAGGAGGCAAGGGATTTGAGAGGAGACCACAGTGTAGAGCTGAATTGAGAAAGGAAGGGAAGTCAGAGCAGGAGGGAATGGCCTGAAAAAATGCTGAGAGATAAGAATGTTCTCCTTCCTAACTTCTGCCTCTAAGAATCCCTAGCTTCCTCCAAGGCTCAGCTCAAAACACCTCCCACTTGAGGTGTTTCCTGATCTCAACTGCCAGTGCTCCCTCCTCCCAAAATGATTTTGTGTATATTTTGTATTCATTTTTCTGTTTCCCCCAGCAGAAAGCAAACTCCTTGAGGATAGGAACTATTTACATTGTTGTCTTTATGTCCTCAATGCCTATCAAAGTACTGGGGAACATGCAACAAATGTTTCTTACGCCGAATTGAATGAAGGCTGTAATGACAGAAAAGGAAGTACAGGACAGGAGGAGAGAGGAAACTATAACATATAAAGTATACAATTGTGATAGTCCATCTTTAATGAAAAAAAAAGACAGGAAACAGGGTTATGCCATGTTAAATTTGCTTACTAACCAAAAATTTCCCAGTGTTGCACAACTGCTCAAGTAACAATTTATCATAATGTTTTTTGCTGACCATATTTCATTTTTGTGCTTAATTTTGACTACTTAAAAACTTACAGAGGAGTTATATTACTCATTCCAAAATTCCCCAGCTGGGCTATTCTACCCATATATCTTAAATCTTTATTTATGTACAAGCCCTTCCTATTTCCTCCTGACATGTTTTTTCAGCATATATGAAGATTATTTGCCTCTGGAAACAAACATCATTCCTACCACTTGGAATCAATTAAACTTTTAACCTGATGAAACTCATGAGTAGCTTGAATAGCAAAGTTGTATTTTTGACTCATTAGATGGTCCATTTCATTTGCAAAGATCCAATTTTTAAATCTTACTTCACTATATGGACAGCCCAAGCATACAGGAAGTAGAACTGAAGAGCCCAGGGCATGAGGATTATGTGTGTGAAGGGAAAGGGAGAAAAGAGAATTCAAGTCCACAGTCTCAACAGGTTGGCTGAATCAGGAGGTGGTGTGGTCGACCTGTCCAATGACTATGTGCTCCCATGACCACATGGCCTGTGACCATGCTTATAAGCCAAAGCAACCAGGGAGTAGCTACCATAATAGGACAAAATATTTGGGAAGCAGTTTTCAGACAGCCATTTCTTCAGTACTTATAGAAGAAAGCCTGCTGATCCCATGGAAATCTCCTAGGCTTACAATCTTTGCTCTATCCTCTGGCTTTTCCATCTTTTATCTCAGCCCTTTGGATTGTTGGAATATTAAATATGGCTTCTATCTAGTCTATGGATTATACTAATATGCATTACGATTTAAACCTCACCTTTTTTTTTTCTTTTTGCAGAAGAAACGTTTTCTCTACACACCATGGTAATTGCACTAATCCCTAAGCACAGATTGACTTTTCTGCCCAAGATAGAACAATATCTTCTAATGAGAATCAAACTTCTTCCCCAGGACTCAGTTCAGACAATGGTGTAACTGCTTCTGCCAGTAGACTTTAAGCTCTTCAAGGGCAGGTAACGTTTCATTTTTTTCTTTGTATCCCCAGTGTACCTTTGTATATCCAGTACAGTACCTAGCACCTAGCAGGTTCTTAAATAAATGCTTATGAATTCATTGATTACCCTACTAGCCCCCCAGCAGGGGGCTCCAGAGACCTAGTGATGACTAGAATAAATCTTGAGAAATTACACTTCAAGGGGGACTTGCAACTGTGTGAGGAGTAAACACTTGGCTCTACCCAATGCCCTGTTTACTGATAGCATTATAAGTCATTGACTCTCCCCTTTCTTTCAGGAGGTGAGATAATTAATTTCTACAGTTCCTGACCTAATAAATGTTGTTCATGGACTTCCAATCCCAGAGATCCCCTCTGCCAAAACGATCTTCATTGTGTCCTACTTAGAAGAGTTAACTGCCCCCTGGTTATCACGGGGAAAAGTTTCCTAATGAATGAAGGGTTTCCCTTACGAAGTGATAATCCCTCTCCCTGCTAACATCAGACATTGGCAACCAGCAGATTCTCTACAGGGACAAGGTTACTTGTAGAATATGCCACCTATTCCTGAACCCTAAATCAAAATTTTGGCCCAGAATATCCCTGTTCTGACGGAGAAGTTTTTGGAAAAATGGGCTGTGTTCATATGCAATAAATGAATAAGGTTCTGTGGCCCTGGCTACCAAACTATGAGCACTCACTTAGCAGTATATGGGTATCAAATTTCACCTTTGATTACAGGAAAAGTTGTAGCAGACTCTCCTGTGGTCTCCTAGCCCACCTACTGAGGGACTATTGGAAGAGAATGAAGCAAAAGAGGAGGAATAATTCAAAGATCAGAAAACAAAAAAATAGGAAGTTGGCTGTAGGGTGAGGACAAGAACAATTCCAGACACGAAGGCAGATGAACAGGCCTGTTCAACAGAAAGTTGGCACAGAAGTTCATCATCAAAGTTAGCTAGATGAGGCACTAAGTGAAGATACTGCTTCCAGCAGATAAGGAAAGTACGAATTTTCTAATGACGGGCACAGTGTGTGGTTTGTCTTTCTCTGCCACAGCCAAGTAATTACTCAAAGTGCAGGCTGGTCTCCGTCTAAAAACGAGAGGACAAAAAGGCAGATGCCTCAGTTCTCTTGCTGCCCCCCTCCATCCTCCACATAGACGCTAAAGTCCTTTTCCTAAAGAACAGGTCTGACTATGTCACCCCGTTAACTCAATAAACTCTAGTGGCTCCCTGTAATCTCATGGATCGAATGGAGCCCTTTATAATAATTAGCCCTCGAATACCTTTCCAGCCTTATGATCCATTACTCTCCTCCATACATTCTACAGTATAGCTAAACAGGGTTCTGCTGTTTCTCTCTGTTCCTCCATCTCTGTTTCAACAATTTGCCTCATCTACCAGTCAATTAACCTGCTAATTGTTCCACTTTTCTTTTTTTTTTTTATCTTGCCAACTACCTTCTCCTCTTTCTTGAGTCTTCCTCCTCAGGTTCTACCCTCTAATCTTCCTTGATCACCCTTGATCCTTTTTATACCTTTCTTGCCCTGGCTCCTGCTTCTTTTTCAATCTGGAAGTAGAATCTGGATCAGTATCTGGGTCTGGAGACTGTTCTTCAAATTTTTTTTCAAAATTTTGCCAAATTTCTCCAAAAATTTAATTTCTGATCCACTTTTGTATGCCATATCACTCCAAGACACCTACATGAATGGTTTCTTTCTCATTATTTGTCTCAAGTCCTTTTTTCTCCTGTTCTTCCCACAATGTCCAATATGAGCTGGAAAAAGATTATAAAACATCACTCTAAAAACCAATATTAGGAAAAAGACAACCTTTGAAGACATATATGGAATTCAGAGAGAACCTATGAGTGGATGGTTTTTTACAGCCAGATATACCTCTGCCATAAGATAGCATAGCTACAGTGTTGAAAGTGTATGAGATACACACATGAAGGATATTTTTTTTTTTAAGGGAAGCAAGAGAAAGGAGTCAATGTTGGATTCAGCATCCCAAGAAGAAAGTAGAGCTCAATGGAAATAGCTAGCAAGGGCAAAATATCAAAGGAGAGGAGCCAGTCAGAAAGATGTGGCAAAGGAAGATGACACAAAGGTGATTTTTTTTAGTAGGAAGAATAGTTGTTGACTTATAGAGTGGGGACCTATAGAGAGTGGAAGGTCTACAAAAAAATTAAAGACTTTTAGTAAGTCAGGAATAGTGAAGGCAAGACTCAATTCAAGGAGGTAAAAAACATCGGCATCAATGGAGGTTGAATCAGTTGAAGGTGGGAGTTTGAGGATATGCATTAGAAAATGAGGATTGTCAGAGTGTATGTCAGTATGGTTAATTTTATCAAGACTCTGAAGGGAATGGATCACATAAGAAGTTGTGAAAATATAAAGTGAATTTTCATTTTGCAGAGATATTACATATCTTATATACTAACTACTAACATACACTCACTACTCTATCTGAATACATAGTACTTGAGGAGTTCTTGAGATACAAAGATGTCACTACTTATAAAGTTTTTTAAATGTCTGCCTTGTTTTCTAACTGGTGTGTGACTAAAGAGCTAAATTACTTTAATTTGTACTGTCTGGAAGAATTAAACCAAGTAAAGTATATGATAGGATGTGTATGTCATTATGAGCTGGTGAAACCCAGTTTTATTGGTTTGGCCCCAGCCCCCAGGATACATGGCTTGACCTAATGTCTCTTCTGTCCCAGCCATTTTTATGCTGTGGCACAATTAGTGTTAAATTTCCCAGCTCCTTGCCCCTTATTCCTCATTCTTTATTAGATAATCTGGAGAATACCCTCATTTAAATGGTTCAGGGTACCCCACAGCCTGGTCTCACTGGAGACAGGGCTGTCTCCCATTAGTGCCACGTCATCTTTGTCTAAAAATTTTACATATGTTTGATCTGAGTAGCTTTGGGCCTTTGGAGTTCGAATCCTGCTGCATGTCTGAACCAACAGTCCACCTATGAGACTAGAAACAAGAAGGGTCTCACATCTATACTGTTTCTCACTGGCATTTGTTCTAATATAACTGCCATCCTTGTAGGGTAATGTCACTATCAAGAGCAACTCTCTCCCCCTTTGAATTGCAATTATACCAAGACAAATGTTAATCACTATTAAGTCCAGCAGTTCTTTGGCTATCCCAAAAGCTTTAGTATAATTGTAAACTTTAATAACTTAAACTATTAAGCTTTTGGAATACTCTGTGAGTGTAATGGAAGGTAATCAGGCAAGCCTCCTTGATTTGTGGGACCCCGGGACAGTATAAAAGGAGAGACAACTCAGATATATTGATAAGGGAAGGGTTTAGGACCAAACAGGAGATAGAGAACATTACAAAATTTAAAATGGATAATTTTGATTATATTAAATTTAGGAAGTTTTGCACAAACAAAACCAATGCAACCAAGATTAGAAGGAAAGCAGAAATCTGGGGGAAAAAATTTTTTTACAGCAAGTTTCTCCGATAAAGGCCTCATTTTTAAAACATAGAGAACTGAGTAAAATTTGCAAGAATATAAGTCATTCCCCAACTGATAAATGGTCAAAGGATTTGAACAGGCAGTTTTCACAGGAAAAAAATCAAAGGCATCTATAGTCATATGAAAAAATGCTCTATATCACTATTGATTAGAGAAATGCAAATTAAAACAACTCTTAGGTATCACCTCATACCTATCAGATTGGATAACATGACAGAAAAGTAAAATGATAAATATTGGAGGGGATGTCAGAAAACTGAGGCATTAATGCACTGTTGATGGAATTGTGAACTGATCTAATCATTCTGGAGAGCAATTTGGAACTATACCCAAAGAATAATCAAATTGTGCATATCCTTTTATCCAACAATACCACTATTAGGTCTGTATCCCCAAGAGATCAATAATGATAAAAAAAAATTTAAAGGAAAAGGACCTATTTGTACAAAAAATATTTATAGCAGCTTTTTTTGTGGCAGCAAAGAATTGGAAATTGAGGGGATGTCCATCAATAGAATATTACTGTGCCATAAGAAATGATGAGCAGTATGATTTCAGAAAAACCTGGAAAGATTTATGTGAACTGATGGAAAATGAAGTGAACAGAACCAGGAAAACATTATACACAGCAACAACAATATTGTTCAATGAACAGTTGTTCGGTGAATAGCAGCTATTCTCAGTAATAAAATGATCCAAAACAATCCCAAAGGACTCATGATGAAAAATGCTATCTGCCTACAGAGAAAGAAATGATGGAGTCTGAA
This sequence comes from Vombatus ursinus, assembly GCF_900497805.2. Lineage (NCBI taxonomy): Eukaryota > Metazoa > Chordata > Mammalia > Diprotodontia > Vombatidae > Vombatus > Vombatus ursinus. The sequence continues at coordinate 2,958,444 of NW_020951209.1, forward strand.
TGCAGTCCAAAGCAAACTATTTTTCACTTTATTTTTTTTTTGTTTAGAGTTTCCTTCCATAAAATGACTAATATGGAAATGTTTTACATCATTGTACATATATAACCCATATCAGATTGCTTATCATCTTAGGGAGGGAAAGAATTTGAAACTCTACATTTTAAAAAATGAATGTTAAAAATTGTTTCTACATGTAATTGGGGAAAAAATATTATTTTTTAAAAGATGCCTAAGCACTAATGGGAAAAACAGTGAAAATAAGCAACTGTTTTTGACATCAAAACAGTTGAATTTGCATAGTAATTAACATCTTATAAATCTAGATAATAAAACATGAATAAATGAGAGAGAGAGAGAGAGAGAGAGTGCTTTTACTCTCACTTTTCATCCCTTCTTCCCCTCTCCTGAATATGTAGCTTGGAGCTCCTTCTCTTTAGGATTTCCTGTAAGGGTGAAGGAAGGGGCACCCTCCTTAACCCTGGCATTAATTAAGAGTTATCCAGCAGCAAGAGTTTATTAAACACTTACTATGTGCCGGGCACTATGCTAAACAATGGGGATACAAAGAAAGGCAAAAAGATGGCCTGTACCCTCAAGGAGTTCACAAAGCACAAGGCTACTAAAGCAGGAGTTTCTCCAAGTGATCCCTAAGCTGGGCTATCAAGCCTCTGGCTGCCTCTACTGCCTTGTACTTCTTTGCCTGAGCACAGCTGCCCAAACAACAATCCAGAGAGACAGATTTTGAGGGGACTGGCTACTTGGAAGTGTCCCTCAGCTGATGCTAATGCAGGCTACACTAATGGAGATGTGCCCTAGAGCCTGTATAGTGCCTCTTGGAGATCACTGACAAGGGGATGCACAAGACTCCTGGCCTGACCAGCCAGAAGACATGAACTCTGAGACATTTGTTCTGAGTACAGACCCAAGAAGGTGGTCTATTTAACAATTCCACTAAATCTTAATGTTTCATGTCTTAATATTTTAAGTATCAACCTGAGAGTATAATAGTAATTTTAATTTGCCTTTTTAATGTTTAATTTTGTTCATGTGCTCTTAAGAGTCTTTTATTTGTTAAATATTTCTTTTGTATGGATGAAATAAATAGCTGTCCTGTATCTCATCTATGTTTTACATTAAGTGTTTCCCTATTCCATTTTGGGGAGACACTGGACATGAGCAAAAGCAAAGTTTTAAGTGATTCTCCATAAGGCTCTGGGATAGGGTTGTAAAGAGCTAGAGAGAAGAAGGAAAAGAAACTGACTCCTCTTTTTAAGGGCCAGGCTCTACCAGGACTGAATTCAGTTGATGTGTGTGAGTCCAGGGCTAAGCAGTCCCATTAGAGGAAGAGGAAAAGCAAACCAACCAGCCTCCCAGAGCAGTAGTGGGTTTATAGAGTTACATCAGGATGTAGCAAAAAGTAAGTCACAGGGCTACTCTGAAAAGTTTTACATGGACATAAGTTAGAGGATGATACAGATTTTCAAAATGTGGCGCACTGTTCTTCCAAAACATTTTATTCAGATGGGATGAGGACATTTGTCAGTTGCTAGAATAAATATATAGAGTTAGTTGGTGATAATGAAAAAACAATGAGTTCACGTCTCTAGAATAAACTATTTTGGAGCTATGCTTAAATTTTCTTTAATCACTGACTCTGTCACAGTGAAGAAGAGCGAGTCAGCAGACATCATCTTGGCATACCCTCACCCTCACCTGCTTCACTGACTATTGGTAGATGTTTGAAAACTGCTTACAAGAAAAGGCCAGTGAACAGGCCCTGTAGCAGCCCTTTTTGGGCAGACTCAAAAGAACAGAGATAGGTCAGGGAAAAACCCTTGGAAACAAGTTCTGAGGGGCTGGTGGCTACAGGGTAACCCACTGAATATAAGCAGAGTAGGGTGGAGCTGGGGAAGCAGAGAAGCTGGCAAGGGCGATTCCAGGGCAGATGGGTTGCAAGGGAAATGGGCTTGTTATTCATAACTGCTGAGACGTCTGTGCCCACAACCTAATAGGACTAAATCCCACAGCAGTCAAACAAAGGAGGAGGGGGGCAGGGTGTGAGCACACACTCCGCCAATAATCACAAATGTAAATTCACAACAAGCAAGTAATAAATCAGGCTGACCCCCTTCTAGGATTTCGGCCTCTGTCAAAACAGAGCTACTGTAGAGGAAGTATGAGGTCAGAATTGGGAAGGCACACAATAAGTCTCAGAGCTAGGCAGATTTAACAGAGCCCAATTCTACCTGCGCAGGCTACAGATGAGGCACCAGTTAGGTTTCTCGCTGACTGTACTTTACCATACAAAGGCATAACAAAGAGAAAAAAGATAAATTACACATAGTAATGACCCAACTTGAAACTTTAAAATCTAAAAGGAATAGGCAAAGTGCTTATTTAATACACACACACACACACACACACACACACACACACACACACACACACACTCCCACACCCCCTCACAAACTGCCAGGCTTGTGTTCGATAATACACTGCTACATTTTGTATAAAGTGTACTAGATTTTACTTTGTATTGCCAGTTCCTGTCTTGTATGTGTTTCATATTTTAAAGTATTTCAAGAAAGTAGAGAATTAATTGCCAATAATTTATCAATAACCAAATAAACAATCCTATAACTTTGTTCTCATGTGGAAGTTTACCTACTGAAGGTATAAACGTTTATCAAACTAAGCAAGAGTATAGTGGTTGCTGGCCATGGTGGTGCACACCTGTAATCCCTGGCTGAGACTGGTGGACTTCTTGAGCTCAGGAGTTTTAAGCTGTAGAAGGCATTTCCAAACCAAGTTTGGCATCTATATAATGAGCCCCCCAGGAGTGGGAATGGGGGAGGAAAAGGAAGTTACGGAAGGGAGAAGAGTACACAAAGAGGGGCAAACAAGCTCAGTTTGGGAACACAGCAGATCAAAACTTCAATGCCAATCAGTAATGGTGTCAGGTCTGAATGGTTGCTATACTTTCACCACGGGCAAGATAGGGAGGCTCAGTTTTAAAAATATATGTGTGTACACACACATGTCTGTGTACACATATGTGTAAATTAAGATTAATAAACTACATTATATATCTGTATATACACGTGTGTTTATGTGTACACATGCAGACATATAGGTTATGAATCTTAATCCTAGCCCAGACAGTGATTTTCTATCAGATATAATCAGGGTCAACTAAATTTTGACTGCCAAAAAAATATTCTGTAATGTCTAGTTTATTACAGTCATAATCCTTTTCACGTATATCAGTAAACATTTATTAAGCATCGACTATATGCCAAGCATTGTGCTAAGGATACATTTATTATTTAGGACTTTTCTTACTACAGTGGCCATCCTGCCTTTGTGAATGAACTGGCTTGCTATTAAATGTATCAAAGTCACCTATGAACTCACTGAGCAGAGTTACTGTGTTGTCATCAAAGAGGATGCCTGAAGACCATGTCTCACTATTATCCCCACTCTTTCTCTTTTATCTTCAGTCTCTCCCTACCTGACTCCTCCCCTGCTTCCCACAAACATGCCTTTGTTTCTACCATTCTTAAAACCAAACAAAAACAAACATACAAAAAAACACTCATATAATTCCACCATCTGTCCTATCACTCTATATTTTTCTTTCCTTTCATGGTTAAACTCCTGGAAAAACACATCTACACCCAGGACCTCCACTTTCTCTTCTCATTTTTCTGCTAAACCCTCTAGAATCTGGTTTTCAACCTCATCATTCAACTGGAAACTACCTTCTCCAAAGCTGCCAATAACCTCTTCCCTGCCAAATCTTACAGCTTTTTCTTAAACTTCATCTGTCTTCACATCTCTGCAGCATTTGACGCTATTGATCACTCTCTCTTCCTAAGTACATTCTCCTCTCTAGGGTTTCATGACACTGCTCTCCCCTGATTTTCCTCCTATCTGTCTGACCACTCCTCAGTCTTCTCTGATGATTCTTCATCCATGCCCATTAACCATCCGTATTTCCCAAGGCTCCGTCCTGGGTCCTCTTCTCTTTTCATTCTATACTGTCTCGCTTGAGGAATCTCATCAGCTCCCATGGGTTCAATTATCACGTCTACACAGATGATTTCCAGATCTATATATCCAGCCCTAATTTCTCTCCTGAGCTCCAGTCACAAACACCAACTGCCTTTGGACATTTCAAACTGGATGACCTATAGATATCTCAAAACTCAACATATTCAAAATAGAACTTATCTATCCCCCCTCACTCTCCCCTCTTCTAAACTTCCCAATTACTGTGGATGATACGACCAGTATTCCACTTACTCAGGCCTGCAATCTTGGTGTCATCCTTAACTCCTCACTATCATTCACTCTCTTTATATATATCAATTCTGTTGCCAAATCCTATCATTAGTATTTTTACAACATCTTTCATATGCATCCCTTCGACTCCATTCACACACCTGCTACCTTCATTCAGGTCTTCATTGATTCTTATCTGGACTACTGCAATAACCTTGGTTTCTGATGCTCTGGCTTCAAGTCTCTCTCCACTACAATCCATCCTCCATTGGGTTACCAAGGTGATTTTTTTCTAAAGCACTGATCTGACCACATCACCTTGATGCTCAGTAATCTTCCAGAGGCTAGTATAACTTTTGGGGTAAAATATAAATTCCTGTTTGCCATTTAAAGCTTTTCATAACTTGGGCACTTTCTACCTTTCCTAGTCTTCCTTGGTAGTTGAATTTTCTTCTTTCTGGCTGTAGTATGTTTTCTTTAACTTGGAAGCTCTGAAATTCAACTATGACATTCCTGAGTGTTTTTAATTTGGGATTTCTTTAAGGAGGTAAATGGTAAATTCTTTTTATTTTCATTTTGCTCTATGGTTCTAATAGATCTAGGCAGTTTTCTTTTTGACTTTGAAATATGGTATCCAGATTTTTTTTTAATTTGGTCATAGTTTTCAGGGAGTTCAATGACTTTTATTTCCTCTCAACCTGTTTTCCAAGTCAATTTTTTTATTTTAATTTTTAAAAAATTCTGAACTTAAGAAACACCAAATAAGTGTTTTGATATGCAAAGTAGAACATAAAAAATAGAACTGTACATGAAACTAAGGATATCATGCACAATGTGCTTTTAATTTTAATTACATAATAAATTCAATAAGTTTCTTGAAAGCTGTCCCGTGGTTTCAGAAAAACCTGGGAAGACTTATATGAACTGATGCAAAGTGAAGTTGAGTAGAAATAAGAGAACATTGTACACAATAACAGCAATACTGTAACAATGATCAAATGTGACTTAGCTACTCTGATCAATAAAATAACCCAAAACAATCCCAAAGGAGCCGTGATGAAAAATGTTATCCTCCTCCAGAGAAAGAACTGATGAACTCTGAGTACAGACTGAAACATACTTTTAAAAAATACTTTATGTTTCTTATTGTTTTGTTGGGGTTTTTTTGCAACATGGCTAATATAGAAATATATTTTGCATGACTTCACACGTATAATTAATACCATATTGCTTGCCTTATCAATAGGTGGGAGTGGGGCAGTAGAAAGAGGATTTGGAAATCAAATTTTTAAAAAAGTGAATGCTAAAAATAAACAAATGGGGGAGGGGAGGAAAGCTGTTGTATTTCCTCTGACTTTCCTTCTGTTCTCTTCTGTGAATTTTTTAAAAATGTTTTAATGATCCTCTTTTCCTTTCTTTTTTGTTTTGGGGGGGGGAGGGTAACCTCATTGCTCTTTTCCATTCCCTCTCAATTCCCCCATTAAAAAAAAAAGAAAAAACTTATAACAAATATTCATTTTCAAGCAAAATCCATACCTCTAATCTATCACTTATATATTAGAAAGTAGTTAGCATGCTTCCTTATTGGAACTCTGAAATCATGGTTGTTCATTGCATTAATTAAAGTTGTCCAAAGTTGTTTGCCTTTACAATGTTGTTACTGACTGAATTGTTCTCCCAGTTCTGCCTCTTCAAACACTCACACTCACATCATTTCATATACTGAAATACATTTTTTGAATGTTTTGTAATTTCTTACAGTACAAGAATAGAACATTCCATTATATTGAAGTACCACAATTTGTCACTCATTCCATAATTGACAGGCACCCTTTTAGTTTATGGGCAGCTAGGTGGAGCGGTGGATAGACACTGGGATTGGAATCAGGAAAACTCCTGAGTTCAAATCTAGCTTCAGACACTTACTAGCTGTGTGACTCTGACAAGTCACTTAAGCCTGTTTGCCTCAGTTTCTTAATTTGTAAAATAAGGTGGGCAAAGAAATGGTAACCACTCCAGTATCTTTGCCAAGAAAACCCCAAGTGGGGTCACAAAGAGTCAGACACAACTGAAATGGCTCAACAGCAACACTTAGTTACCAGTTCTCTACCACCATAAAAAGAGCTGCTACATTATTGTATACAAGGGTACTTTTCCTTTTTCTTTGATCTTTTTGAGAGCACAGACCTAGCAGTTATATAACTGGGTCAATGCACCATTTAGTAAACATTCTGAACATAGTTCAAAATTGCTTTGCAGAATGGTTGGAATAATTCACAGCTTCACCTCCAGTGCATTAATATACCTATTTTCCCCAGAGTCCCTCCAACATTTGTCATTTCCTTTTTGTGTCCTCTTTGCTATTTGGCAGGTATAAGGTAGAACTTCAAAGTTACTTTAATTTACATTTTGCATATTACTAATGATTTGGAGCTTTTTTTCATATGGTTGTTGATAGCTTGGATTTCTTTCTTTAAGAATTGTGTTCATATCCTTTGCTCATGTATCTATTTGGAAATGGCTCCAGGTCAGTTGTTTTTAACAATACTTCATATTCTTTTAATTTTTCAGCCTTTTGACTTTCTTCTAATATTTCTTGTTATATTCTGGAGTCTTAAAGCTTTTTTTGCTCCTTTCTATTTTTCAGGGAGTCTATTGTTGGGTAAGGTTTTCCACCTTCTGTTTAAAGGTATTTATTCTTTTTTTATTTTTTCCTCCCAACTTCTAACTTCATTTATAATTTAATTTTTTAACTCTAGTTCTAGCCACTTACAGTCTTTGTGACCAAGGCATTTTCCACCCTCTAAAGTTGCTGTGAATTTGCTCTCTTCTGGGTTTATTTCTTGAGTTTCTGTTACCCTATATTATTTCTTCCGTGTTTGCTATTTTCACCTGTTTACTCATATTTTCAGCCCCATTTCTTGGATTGAGATTTTGTGCTTGGGCCAGTTTCTTCTTGCACTGTTGGGTCAGGCAGGTTTGCTTGGTCCTGCCCCTTCTGTCCCTTCGGTAATCTGGATGCCACTACCAATTCCTACCCTTTGCTTCAATCCGTGACTTCTGCCTCAGTCTTTTGGTAGTCCACTGTGTATTCTGGCCTCAGTTTCTGTCTCCTCCTTCCACAATCCCCAGTTAGGAGTTGGTCCTATGCCTTGCTGTGTACCAGGTCACAGTAGGATTTTAGACATCATACTTGTCTCAGCTCCTCCAGACACTGAGTTGGTCCCATTTCCTGCTGTGGCAACTTGTGCCCTAAGAAATAAATACCTGTACTCTGCTCCCTGAGTAATGCTCTGGGGATTGCTCTGACAAACAAGAGCCAGGATATGGTCTTAGATCTCTGATAACTACAGCTTGTACTGGCTTATGACCCCCCCTCCCCAACCATCCAGGTCAATCACCAGAAGGTGATTCAGAAGGTAAACCTTTCTAATTCTTCCTTACAACATGACTAATGCAAAAATATGCTTAATAGGAATGTATATGTAAAGCCTGTGTCAGATTGCGCACCATCTTGGGAACAGAGAGGGAGAACGAGGGGAATAAAATTTTTAAACTCAAAGGCTTATGGAAGTGATTGTTGACAAATCAAAATAAATTAATAAAAAATTTTTAAAAAAAGAAGGTGGTGGTGAACCAGAAGGGTTCAGGTTTATTTGATGGAGCTTGTGCTAGCTTCCCTGGTAGAGATCTCCATTTTGTGGCCCATTTACCTGATCTCCTACTGGTTCCTGAGCAACCTTTGTCTACCAGCTTCTGATAGCTTCTATCTTTTTATGAAGTTATATACTGAATAAGGAAGTTTACTTGTATTTCTCCTCAGGTTTATCAGGGCTTCCTGGGCCCTTTTCAGATAGTTGCTGGGGCATATGGAGGAGAGCTGGGCTTCTTTATGACCTACTTTATTGCCATCTTAACCATAAGTCTCATAAGTAGTCTTCAAATTGTTCCTTCTTCCTGAATCAAGCTTTCATATACATTTCTCCCGATCATCACCTTTTTTTGTTTTGTTTTGTTTTTTGTTTCTTGGTGAGGCAATTGGGGTTAAGTGACCTGCCCCGGGTCATGCAGCTATTAAGTGTATCATGTCTCATCACCTTTTTTTAACCTTTGCATTGAAGTCATCAATTAATCATCCTTAGTAATCCATCTTGGTAAATAAGATGCAATTATTTTCATGGTTGTCTTATTGCAAATACTTGTCATTAGTACATGATGACTCAATATCCCATGAAAGAATGTTTCTTGTTCCTTTGGGTATATGATAAAACTCATTCCGCAGATTTCCTTTTTTTGCCTCTTCTGGCAGCTATATGTCCATTTAGCAGAAATTTTATTCTTTCTTTTGGTTTTGTTTATAACAAGAATTTCAAGATTGATATGATTCACTTCCTCCAGCACTATCTATGTCTACTTGTTGGTCACTCGACAAGGACCTAATACCAACAAAGTTTAAATATGGTCCACAAATTGTGTGTTTCTCAGAACCATCTGCCTTCTCTCCCTTACCTACTCTACCACCCTTACTGTAAAAGTAGAAGGATAGAGGGATGGTCACACAGGATTCAGGGTCATTTTTGTTTTTGTTTTTTTGCTTTCTGGTGAGGCAATCGGGGTTAAGTGACTTGCCCAGGGTCACGCAGCTAGTAAGTGTCAAGTGTCTGAAGCCAGGACCATCTTTTATTTGTCTTTGTTTCACGAACTTCCATAGGAAAAAAATCATCACTAGGTAGGTGGCCAGCCTACTATACTAGTGATATACCTGTACAGAGTCAGCAAGGTTGGTACTCAGAAAACTGTGCTATGCACTTTTATAAAAATTATCTCATTTGATCCTCACAACAACCCTTTGAGGTGAATGCTATTATTATCATCCCCACTTTATGGCTGAGGAAATTGAGACAAACAGAGGTTAAGTGATTTGCCCAGGGCTATCATATAGCTAGTAAATGTCTGAGGCTGCATGTGAACTCAGGTCTTCCTGATTTCAGGTCCAGCACTCTATCCACTGAGCCACTTAGCTGCCTCTAAAGTTAAGATCAAATTTATGATTTGTACACCAATAGCACTGGAATCAATTAATTTATTGCTTTATGACACAGCAATGGTCTGTAACCACAACTTTGGCCAGTCATTTCACAGCCATGGAATAACTTAAAGTTTCCCTTGTTATGGTTCAGAAGTATCACCTTCATGGATGAAGGATGTCATGTTACTCACTAAGGAGTATTTTGTTTCAGCAAACTGTCTCCCTGCCTAAAGAAAACATGAAATCATACTTAAAGGAAATTTTGTTTGTAAATGATCTATCAATATTTCCTGCTGCAAGATACATGGAAACTTCAATATATTCAGAATTTAAAATAGATAGCCAGAACCTAATCATTCAGATTAAATCACATAGTCATATTATTACAACACATTACTGTCACATTACTATAACAATACTTTATATATACAAAGTTAGACACTATATCTGGAAGTATCTTCTTTTTTTTTTTTTTTTTTTTTTTTTTGGTGAGGCAATCAGGGTTAAGTGACTTGCCCAAGGTCACACAGCTAGTACACATCAAGTGTTTGGTCTGGGGCCAGGTTTGAACTCAGGTCCTCCTGACTTCAGGGCTGGTGCTGTATCCACTGTGCCACCTAGCTGCCCCTGGAAGTATCTTCTGAATAAAAAAAAGTAAAATCTATTCTTAGGTGTTTTTTTGTTTTTGTTTTTGTTTTTTGCTTTTTGGGGAGGCAATCGGGTCATACAGCTAGTAAGTGTTAAGTGTTAAGTGTCTGAGGCTGGATTTGAACTCAGGTCCTCCTGACTCCAAGGCCAGAGCTCTATTCACTGTAACACCTAGCTGCCCCTGTTGTTTTTTTTTTTAAAGCAAAAAAATCCATTAAAGTGAGAGGGAGAGAGAACAAAATTAGATTAAACTGAGACTGCCATCATTTTACAGACATAAAAACAAGGTACTTCCTCATAATCTAATTTTCTGAAAATGGCTAGGTATAATACTCGGTTAACTAAAGCACTCATTCTTCAGCCATTCTCCATCCATATTAATTGACTCTATATATGTACTTTCAACTACTATCATGAACAATATAGGGTTATTGGCCAATAGCATGGAGGGAACCTTTATAAATGTGGGTGGAACTAATATGGATGAGAAAAATTATGTGAACCAATCTCTAAGATGGTCAAAATAATGAGACTAATTTCTTCAGTCTCCAAACATCCCATGCTAATTGCTACTTCCAGAACTTTACTCATTTCCATATCTTGGCTGGAATGTCCTCTCTCCTTCTTCCACCCCTTTCCTCCCCACTCTTTAAGGGCCTCTCTTAATTGCCACATCTTTTTCAGGTCAATGATATCTAATGCCTATAGCACCTTGAACCACACAAATTAGCCAGTCAGTCAATAAACACTTATTAAGTGGCTACTCTGTGCTAGGCACTGTGCTAATAAACACTGGGGATATAAAGAGAGACAAAGGACAGTGCCAGCCCTCAAGGAGCTCACTATCTAATTGGGAAGTCAATATCCAGGTAACCATATAAACAAGCTACAGATAGGATAAATACTTTACAAAATCTTTTTTATTTGCTTCATATGTTAATTTTGTCTCCTCAAATCAACTATTAACTTCCTGAGGGTAGAGATTTTTGTCTTAATCTTCCTTTCTCCTCCACAATGCCTAGGGCTGGGCAAGTGTTCAATAAACACTTGCTGGATGACTGGCCATATCACAGCACCCATGAAAACTAATTATATCTGTCAGTTGACTATGAAAGGAATAAAAATAAAAATTCGCAAACTTGAAAATACTAACATGGAACTCTCCCTCAGAAGCATGAAACTGATTTCATCACAAAAAAAGCTTACCTAATACTTTGAGTTTTTATTTGCAGCAGTAATTATTACAGTCACATTTCTTTTAGATCTGAATGCAGGTACTATAACTTTATGTGCTTTTATTTGTCCACATATTGAACTTCTATTAATACATATTCTCCTTGTAATTCATTTCCTCCCCCTTTTCAACACATGTAGCAATAAGTTACTTCCTTGCACCTCTTTAACCAAATTGCCAGGAAACATCTGGAAAAATGGAGTGAGCTCATGTTTGATCAAAGCTATTCCTTCTGCTCTGTTCATTTTGGAAATGACTAATTTCAACACTTGGTTTTGGAATGAGAAGAAACAGGTACATGCTTTTATATATGCATTTCAGGAGTTTGCTTATACATAAGAAAACAGAAAAAATAAATCACCATGGGGAAAAAAAACCCTCTAAAACAATGTAAGCCTTCTTAGCCCATCCAGAGCTATTTCAGAAATGACTTCCAATCCTGGTTTTGCAACAACCTAGGGCAACCTGACTTATTTCAAGGAGTGTTACAAAACTCTCAAAACAAAACTAATTTTAGACTTAGTTAAATTTCAATAATGAATATTGAAAGGACATGTGCAGAGCTGCCCTGGCAGCTTTTCTAGCCAACTTACTGTGTTAGCTCAGAGCTTGGGTACTTTGGGGATGATGTAATCTCTAGGCACTTGTAGGCTGGCCTCACATGACTCAGCACTGAAGGGTTTGCTTGCAAGGGGATAACTTGAGAGAGAAAAAGGCAAGTAGGTTAGAAGGGAGGAGAGGAGCCCCAAGAGCGAGCAATCACAGTTAAGTAGGGAGCTTGAGTGGTTTCCCTCACAGGCAGAGGCTTTAGTAGCTGGAGGCATATTTCCTCCCCATTGTCCCATTTCTTGAAGCAGGTTTACATAACCGACTTCCTCCCCTCCCCTGCCAATTTGGGTGTAGGTTAGGATGTCTACTAGAAAAATCACCTGAAAGCCTCCACCCATATTTAAGCTACCCACCTCCAACTCCAGCCATAATTACAAGTAGAGGCTTGCATTAGGAAAAACAAATTATTTTTTTAGAAGTTATTGTATTTCCTCTACTTGGGAGTTTAAACTCTACTTTATTTCCTTCTTGATTTTTTAAAGCAGATTTTTCCTTTATTAGTGGTACAAGATCAGAAATAAGTATACTTTGAAATTTTTACTTTTTCTTTTCTTGAATTTTCTTTTTTTTTTAACTGTTTTATGTCATTACCCCTTTAATTCTTTTGACTTTAGAGCTCAACTTAATTCAGTGGTTTTGATATTATTTAGATATCCATTTCCTATTGAATTTTATAATTCTGACACATACATTTGTTGTTTTGAAATACACTTTCATTTCCTTTTTATCCTATTTTGTTTTCTTTTTCTCTCTCACTGAAGTTTTCCAGTTTGATGTTTTTTGAATACTGTTTCTAATTTTGTATTTCATTTGTTTTATTTCTGCTTTTTTTTCCTTCTTCCTCTCTTTATGCTCTTTGTGTCTCATTTCACCGGTTCTAATAAATCCCTTTGTTACGTTTGCATATGAAGGTTGGTTATTTGATGGTGCTAACTGGAACATTCTTACTCTCCTACCTGGGGATGTGCAAATGGAATGTTGTTGTTCCTAATTTGCATACGCTCTATGGTTTCTTGATAAACATCAATTGTTCAGAATATGGTTTTAAAGTCTTATTTCAGTAAAAGACTATAGCTAGGTCAATTACATATTACAATCAGTCAAATACTCTCATTATCAATCAATGTTATGAAAAGGTAAATGTTGCATGTAAAATAAACTATTGTTTACTACGTAATGATGTAGGCAGGGAATTATTAATCTTTGGAGTTGGCCATAAATATGAAGCTACAGATAATACAAAAATATCAAAGGACACAACAACTGACTTTGTAAGACTGATCCATAAGCATTTTACAATGCCTTGTCCTCCTCAAGGTAGATGTCTTCTGGTAAACCAGGCCAGGGAATGAGCTCATTCTCTTTGTGGTATGCCTTCTGATGCAGGAACTCCCACCTGACACTAGTTAGTTCCAACCAACCAAGAGAACCAAAGTCTCCAACCCCTTCAACTCATGAAGGTGCTTCCAAGATTAGACACATACATCTCAGAATCATTGTCCAATCCCCTATGATCAGGCAAAGAAAAGCAAAACAAAAGAGGCAGCCAGAGGCCCAATGCTCAAGCTACCACATGGAAATAGTACCTGTTTAACCAAGGTTGGGAAAGGCCAAGCCTCCTTCCCCACCCTGCCAGGGAAGGGCCTAGACTAATCCTGACTTAACTGATCATCACATGGGAAAAGAAGAGGTTGACAGCAGGGTCATTCCTTTCTAAAGGCCCACTAAGTCAGTGGCTCTTCCTGTTCAGCAGCCAATAAGAGAATGGCTTCATTATACACACAGTGCCTTAGTCTTTCAGTACTGAATCACACATGTCTGGCCCAAAGCAGCTAGGAGCCTCATCATTCCCAAAGAGGCCAAGCCCTGAGTTAGCACACACAAATGGCCAGAAACAGGCAGGATGGCGATGCTCATGCCCTGTAACAAATGTAATACTGTCCAAGAGGTATCCATGCCACAGGACTGAATAATAAAGTGAATATATTTATTATGTACATCCAGCAATAAACTCTTTCAATACCTTGTGACACAGGGCAAGATCTTTTCTCAGATTTTACCCTTGACTATCCTTATACTTCCTTCATATATTTAGTATGATCTATTCTATATTTTAGCTATGTGTAGCTGTATTACAGCTTACCAACTATTAAGCTCCATGAAGGCATTTTGGTATATATAACAATAATAATAATAATAAATATTAGCCAGCATTTGTATAGTGCTTTACGGTTTGTAAAGCGCTTTAGAAATATTATATCATTTTATTTTCACAACAATTCTAAAAGGTGGATGCTATCATTACTCTCATTTTACAGATGAAGAAACTGAAGCAGACAGGTTAAATGACTTGCTTAGGGTCACACAAATATTAACTATGTGAAGCTGGATTTGAATTCAGGTTTTCCTGACTCTAGGTCCAGTCATCTAGATCCCTCCTTCATGATGCTTAACATACAGTAGGCACTTAATAAAGGGTTGTTGATTTAAAGTAACAACCTCATAGGACAAATTTTGGAGCAAAACAAAGGAAGGCTAGCCTATTTTCATACCAAGAAAAAGATGTGTAAGTATATTAGATACCTGCATATTTCACATTTAATATTTTAGAAGAAAACAAAAAGCTAGCATTAAAATTTTCTCCCTGAACATTTAGTCAAAACATACAGAACTCATCAGGCTTCCTGCAGTACAGTAAGGAAACACTTTACCTAGACCAGGACTCTTCAAGCTAAGTACCTAAATGTGGCTCTTTGTAGAAAAAAATCAATCAATCCACTAGCATTAAGAGTCTATTATAAGCAAGGCACTGTGTTATTCTCTAGGGATAAAAGCAAAAAAATAAGACAGTTCCTGCTTTCAGGAAGCTTCTAAGGGGATGACAATATGTTCATATGTTAGTAAATACAAGATATAGAGTAGCATCCTATACCAATTTCCCTTTTTTGGAAGAAAAAAACACTCCCTTGTACTTAAGGGAGGGTATGTCCCAGAAATCTGGGGAGGATAACATACATCAGTCCATGCTATTCTTCCTTAGTAAGTATCACTTTGTAAAAGTTAATGATGTTAATTGGTTTGTTGACATTGGGAAGAAATGACTACACTGTATTGGGGTGCAAGGAAAAAATTTCAATGCTTGCTCTATGTTTTTTTCTAAAATATGAAATATGTATGCATCAAATATCCTTATAATATACATCTCCCTGAACACTTAGTCAAAACATACAGAACACATCAGGTTTCCTAGAATACCGTTAAACACTTACCTAAACCAGATCTCTTCAAGCTCTCTATGTATCTAAATGTGGCTCTTTGTAGGAAAAATATATAAGCTTACAAAAGAAACCAATTATGTTGAAATACAGTCATCAAAATATTTTTTAAAAAGTTCCTGGACCATAGGTTAAAAACTTATCTAGATTATTTTAGGGATTAAGAGAATGCTCAAAAAACAATTATCAATGTCAGTCTTATTAACTGAGGAGAATATCATGAATGGTCCCCAGAGGGGCAAATATTGTTGGGTATTTTAACCTATGACTTAGATTAAATTTCATGTAAGAATACACACATACTTCACTTCACACAATTGAGGAAACTCCTAAAAACATAGGGTAAGGGGAAGAGATAAATCAAGGATAAACCTAATTTTATAATATCTCATAGATTAAAATGTTTAAAACCATGAAGATATTTTATGTTAACTTCTAATTGATCTTCAATTAGCAATAAATTTTACCTCTGACCTGTATAGGTGATAACTCCTACAAATTCACACACCAATAGAGTGTTTATATTGAACAAAAAGCTATGCTAACTGTGGTAGAAAAAATAAGAGGAGAAAGGGAAGTATCTGCTTTAAAGGAACTTCCTTCCTAGTTGTGCATAGACAAAACAGTTATTATAATAGCTAGACTAGCAGTTCTCAAAGTGTCATTTGCACACCCACGGGGCAGGGGGTCCATGAGACTCTTTCAGATGATCTTGGAAATCAAAATAATTTTCGTAGTAATTATTGTTCAGTTCTTTCAGTCGTGTCTGACTCTTCAAGACACCATTTGGGGTTTTCTTAGCAAGGAAACTGAAGTGGTTTGTCATATCCTTCTCTGGCTCATTTTACAGATGAGGAAATGAGGAAAGTGAGGCAAACAGGGTGAAATGACTTGCTTAGGGTCACACATCTAGTAAGTGTCTGAGGCCAGATTTGAACTCAGGTCTTCCTAACTCTTGGCCTAGTGCTCTATCCACAGTGCCACCTAGCTGCCCTTTCCTAATACTACTAAGATGTTATTTGCTTATTACAATGCTCCTTTCTTTTCCAACTTCATATCTACATGAAGCCAGATTTTCTTCAAACAAAACAACAGACTATAACCAACTGAATGCAGAAGTAGATAGAATAATATGGACATCACCTAGTTTAACTACCTCATTTTACAAAATAAGTAACTGATACCCAGAGGGGTGAAGTAACTTGTCCCAGTCTCACAGTAACCAGGCAAAGGCAAGACCACAACCTAGGACCCTTGACTCTCAGTTCAGTGCTCTGTCCACTGTGTCATTCTGTTAGATATACATACAAAAAATTGCATACAAAAATGCATAATAAATGATAGGGAAATGATCCATCAAAAACCTCATGAAATTCAATAGTAACATATAAATTCTGAAGAATAAAAAACAAACATCAGTCATTAAGTATAGGTACCAAAGAAAAGACTAAGATTCAAAGTGGATCACAAGTAAAATGAGTCAGCAATTTTACTTTAAGGGAGGAAAAAAAAAAGGATGCACAATTTACCTCTTTGATTCGTTTAACTAAAGCATTTTGATCAAAGGAAACAGCTTCTGCACACTGATGAAGGTGATCTTGATATCGAAGACAGAGCTGGAGAACTTGTTGAGAGTCTAGCTTCTCCAATTTGGTATTTGTGGGAGATGTCTGGCCACTCAAAAGCCCTAAAAAAAGGGGGAAAGAATTAATTGCACCAACAACAGGTTCATAGATCAGGCAGTTGTTGAACATCTGCAAAGGGAGAAAAAGTGTCATTTATTACTGCTTCTAGAATCAGACAACTCAGTTACCTCTAGATTCAAAACCAAAAGTTTTGGCAGTTGGTTTAATTTTTAATGACAAAATGGTTACCTTAGCTAATAAAGAAGAATAAATTATACAAGAAGTTGGAAGTTGATGCTAAAAACAAATTAGTAAAGAAATAAACACTCCTGAAGTTCCCTCACAGAATTCCTAGGGGTGGGAAGGGACCTCAGCAGCCCTACTGTAACATAATCATGAAGGGTTGGTCCAGCCTTTACTTAAAGACTTCCAAGGAGAGAGAACCCACCATCTCTCAAGTTGCCCATTTCACTCTTACACAGCTCTAACTGTTGGAAAGTTCTTATATTGCCTCTTCCGACTTCTACCCATTGTTCCTGTCCTAATTCTGTACTCTGAGGCCAAAAAGAACAAACCTAATTCCTCTTCCATGTGAAAGCCTTTCAAATATTTGTGACACAGAGGCTATGTCCACCCCGAGTCTTCTCTTTGCTAAGCTAAATATTCCCCATTCTTCAACCATTTGTCCTAACATGTATTCAAGATCCTTCACCATCCTGTTTTCTTTCTTGGAATCCTCTCTAGCTTTATCAAAGTTCTTAAAAATTGATGCCTAGAATTGACCTTGATACTCCAAATTAGGACTGACAAAGGCAGAGTACAGGAAGACCATCACCTCCCTATTCCTAGAAGCTGTCTCTCAATGCAGCCTGTGGTAGAAGCAATACCCTAACCTAACCTGAACCCCTGTGCAAGTTAGGCTAGTTTTTTCTTAAAAAGTCTTAGAATCATCCTAGAAACTTGATTAGCTCAGGGGACTAAAGACTCAGACTGCTCCCAACAGTAACAAACAGCCACAAGAAGCTCCAGGTACATGCTTTGTTTGGCCAGGGGACCCCCAACAGCAACACAGGAAAGGAAGCTTTACTCAGCTAAATCAACTTGTGATGTCCTACGTACAAATCCTTGTTAAATAGCCTTCTCATGCTAAGTAAATATCCGTTTGTTAACTATTACCTAAAAGGGCTCATTTCATTCTAATATTGAACATGAACTATGAGGTCATAGACCCAGGTTAGGCTCAGCATGGAACAACTGGTGTAGTTGTGCAAGAGGTGGGGGATGGGCAATGCAGAGAAAAGAAGCTTCAAGGTTTCTGGGGGTGCTTTTGGTATGCCTATACAGATAGTGGTTACTTATCATGAGGCCTCCTCCACCCCTGGGAGATTAGAGTAAAATATATATGGCAATGCAGCAAGGAAAGCCCAATGTAAAATATACTCTTTGTCCTTATGAATTGTACCTCAAAGACAATTTCAGTAAATTCTCTTTTAGACCCACCAACTGTGTTGTCCAGGGCCTTCCAACCTGATAATTTATGCTTCCTCCAAAGTTATATTATGAGATTTCCTGAAAACTTAGTTTACCTTTAAAGCAACCAGTAGGAACTGAATTTTTGGGGATTGAAAGCAACTTTCTCCCTAGTAGAAAAGGACAAATGAAGAATGAGATGTGCCCTGATCTGGCAGGGAACGGATGCCTTTGTATTGCAAATGATCATCACCAAATTGCCTCAGAGGAGGCCAATGTAAAGAAGATCGTTTCCACTTATACAGAAGTTATCCTGGCGTGTGAATGTTTGGTTTTTCGGAACAAGCAGTCTTCAGTCCTATAATTATATCTAGACATAGCAAATTAGTATGAGTGGGGTGATATGAGAGACTGAAAATGCAAGACAAGCAAGATCCCTGGAATTTTAGGGATTGTCTAACAACTGCAATGAAGAAACTATTTGAGTTTTTTGCTTGTTTCTTTGTTTTTAATTTGGCATTTGAGAGGCCAACCAGAAATGTGCCAGCGGACTTTGCTGTGATTCTTTGATGTAAGCCACTGGGGGAGGCACTTGAAAGGGCAATACTTAATTTTCCCCAGGAGCCCAGAGACCTTTCTGAAATTGTCCATCTAGAATCTGAGCCACGTCAGTTTAAACTTTCTTTTAAAAGAGAATTTCTATTCTCACTTCCAAACTGTGAACTGAAAAGTCAACTCCTGTCTCCCTCTCTGGAACTTCCAGTGAGGGGCCCCTACAGATCTTAGGGCCTAAACACACTTTCCTATCTTGTCAGAAATAACTACTATTTGTAGCTGTTTGTACTGTTACAGCAGATAGAGCACATGTACTGGCCCAGAGGAATCCCTGGTTTTGTATCTTTTTGTTTTGCTTTGTGCCATTCTCTTGGCTAGGAAGGCAGATGACCCTGAGCTGGACATTCCCAGTGTTGATGGCAGTCATGAGAGATGGAGCTATCGGGAACTCCTAGGTCCCTCAATGGAATCTCCTGCAAGGGGAGGATGGCCACTGGCAGGAAGGGGAACCCTTGACCTTATACTATGATAGACCAGACATGGCCAGTATTACTACAGCCTGTAGCTCCTGGCCCCAGCAATAGGAGGGCAGTCAGCCTTAGCAGCAGCAGTACCTCCAAAATGCCTGACAGGCACAGAAGAGCAGTGGAAATACAGGCCTGCAGGAACATTCTAAGTAGAAGGCTCTAGGGCTCAGCATAAGAGAACAAAGTCATGAGAAAAGGTTCTGCTCAGCATTGGGCAGTGGTAGCTTCTGAAAATGGCACGGGGGTGGGGGGGTAGCAGGGGCCCAGAGTAGACAATGTGATGAGACCCAGTGGCAATGGAAGCCATTGGGAAAAGATGCATGCCCCAGAAGCAATGGCTAGCAGGCCCAAGTGGGCAGAGGCCCAGGCCTAGGCCCAGGCCCACCCAGCATTAGCAATGGAGGAGCAATGAGTGAACATTAGCATGAGCAGAAGCAAGTCCACTGTAGCCTATTGCTAGTATAATCCATGGCTGACTAGCCCCTCCACATTGTTGCTAGTATAATATGTCCAAGAGGTAGCATTATTGGGAGGTGATTTGTTTTTAGGCACAAAGGAGCAGTATCTACACAAATCCTACAGAAGGGAAGAAAACCCTCAAATGGGGAAAAGACTTCCTCTTTTACAAATACTATCTCATTTTATCCTCACAACAACTCTGGGAAATCAGTGTGAGTATTATCTCCATTTTACAAATACGGAAACTGAGGCAGACAGAAGCTAAGTGACTTGTGGAGGGTCACACAGCTAGTGTTTGAGGCTGGATTTGAACTCAGGTCTTCTTGACTCCAGGTTCAGCATTTTCTCATCTGTAATCCCTAGTTGCCTCTAGGTACATGCTCATGATTGGTTGGGGAACCACAAAGGGAAACTCAGGCAAGGAAACTTCAATCAGCTGAAACTCCAGGTGTCTTCCCATGCATATCCTGATTAAATATGCTTCTCCAGTCAATGAGTCCATTAGCAGGCATTTATTAAGAGGCACAGGGAAGTACAAAGGCTTATCAAAATTTGAGAGGAATAACTACTACACTCAATGACAGAGTCGGGATGCAAGAAGATTCTGATAGCTAAGAGTACTGGACTGAATCTGATTCAATAAGATACGATTCAATAGAATAGGACTAAATGTAAAGATTCATATTTTGGTTCAAAAAAGTCAATTTCACAAGTACAAGATGGAGGAGGCATGGATAGGCAACAGTT
The DNA here is from genome assembly GCF_900497805.2 of Vombatus ursinus. Taxonomy (NCBI): domain Eukaryota; kingdom Metazoa; phylum Chordata; class Mammalia; order Diprotodontia; family Vombatidae; genus Vombatus; species Vombatus ursinus. The sequence goes on from NW_020951209.1 coordinate 2,978,906, forward strand.
TGTTATAAAAAAAACTCTCAGGGTTTAAGTGGTCTGCAAGCCCAATGCATCAGCAGAGTAGGATGGCTGTCAAAAAAACTAACACGATCTTAGACTGCCTTAGGAGACACGGCTCCAGGAGTAAGGAGGCAATAGTCCCCCTGCACTCTGCCATCCTCAGTCCACGTCTGGAATGTTATGTTCAGAATCACCACGTCCTTCAACGTTTAACAGAGTACTGTATGAGAAGGCAGTGAAGTACAGTGGAAAGAGCCCAGGACTAGGAAGGAATAAGGATATCTTATCTGTAAAGTAGAGATGCTACTAGCACCAGGGACAGGGTTATGATATAGGATGAAATGCAATAATGTATGCTAAAAAGGCTGTTAATCATAGATCATGTTACTTTTGTAATGATTCCTATTTTTGCAAAAAGAAGTTATCTCCCCCTAAATACACTGTAAGCTCCTGACAATGTCTTCGACTTCTATCTCTTTTGTTCCCTTAGAATAATATAGGACTATGGAAAATGTAGGCATTCAAATGTTTGTACAATATTGAATTCAAAGACTGTTCTAATAAATCCTGTTTAGGATTAGAATTTATATATTCTATATGTTGGAAATATTTCTTAATAAAAACCTTTATAAACCACTGTGTTTATAGAGAAATAGGGAAGTAGGGGGCCAGAGAGAGGAGAAGGGAACTAAAGAGAAATATTCTACAGATTCAATAAGCCATAATTTATACCTACCTCTTTGTGTAAAGTGTTGGATGGAAAAATCATCAGGGTTAGTCAGATTTTGGAAAATATTTTGCTAACCAATTCCTCTTCCTCTGAAATGTCAGGTAGAAAAAACCCTACAGTTGTTTTAACACAAAGTACAGAGCCATATGTGTGCTAAGCCTGGCTCTTACCGAGCACAATTCCTTGACTCTAGCAGGCCTATCCAATTTCTAGGCTGGAACTGTATTTTAAAAGGGGTAGGACTTACATTTTTGTAGTATAATAAGCATCACTTCTTTCCAAAACAGAATCAATCTTGTTTTGGAAAAAAGCTATTATAAAGACACAGACAAAAGAATTTGTAAAAAAAACATACTCTGGCCTGAGCTTACTCATAAAAATGATCTGAAAAACTATTAAGTGCTTTCCTTTATTTGACTAACACCGAGTACCCAATGTGCTATTCCATGGTCAATTTTACTTAAAAGAGAACACACACACACACACACACACACACACACACACACACACACATTCTGTATCCTGATGCCTTGGGAGTCTGAGGGGAGGAGGGCTCTGGAATTGCGATTTCATTAGTGTAAGAAAATTCCTTCTACCAAGGCAGATCAACAACTGTTCTAGACCTCAGCTTCTTAGAGTGGCCAGGGGCAATAAGAAGTCCAATGATTTGACCAGGGTCATAAAGCTAGTCTCAGTCAGAGGCAGGACCTGAACCCAGTCACTCCCTGGCCAGTTCTTCACCTATTATATCAGGCTGCCTCTTTTACTTAGTGTTTTTTAAACTAGAAGAATGAAAGTCTCAGTGCCTGTGTCTACCCTCCAATCCTAAGTCTCCTAGGTTATTATTATCAGCCACAACATTAGGAAATACTTCAAAGAAGTCATGCCCCTGGAGCTACAACAGTTTTATTTGCTCTCTAAGCCTTATGGGACCTCTGACTCTCTGAGTCTGGACAGGCAGGATTCATAGACTAGCAGTCCACAGAGTGACAACCAATTTCCATTCTATAACATGGGTAAAGTACCTCTTCCTGACCCCGTAATGATGGAGTCACTAAAACAGCTATGGGAATGTCAGTTAAGAAGCAGCCCTAACTTACAGGTCGCTCATCTGTTCTGATAACCACCAGTGATTAAGTAAAAAACAGATGGGCTCTCTCAGAGGACCTGGGAGAGAAACTTAGGAGGACTGTAATCCCCAAATCTAGAAAACTACTATGCCACTGCTACTGTCTTGTCTTAAGAGCAGCTGAGGTAATTAGGAAAGGATAAGATAGGAGAAAGTAAGCAGAAAATAAATCTCTCTTTTACAGAACTGATTAGGTATCTTCAGTGAGGTGTCCAAGTACCTTCAGCAAATCTTACCTATGGACTGCATTAGTGCCTTATGAAAAAAAACTTTATCACATTATAGGGGAAAAAACCCTATACCAATCAAACATCAATGACAACCAACATACATTTATCACTCTTAATAGCACTTAATTATTGTGGGCACAGATGGCTATGTCTATAACAATCCTTGGAAACCTTCCCACCAGAATTATAAATATTGCACATAATTCCAATACCAATAACACTTTTCACCCCCAAAATTTTACCAAATACAATGCCTGAAAATATTATGCTTCCTTTCAAAGTGTAAAATACAATCACACACACACCCATTCTTTTCTTTTCTCATGGATACAAAGAGTCATGATCTCAGATTAATATATTAACAACCACCTGAAACTCTGTCTTACAGGTAAACACTTTGGGTTAGAAGACTTAGAAAAACAGTTCATTAGGAGTTATATTTCTTAATAATACAATATCTTATGAGAGTTAGCCTAAAATAGATAAACTGGTACCAAAATCCAGTCAAATTTAAGACAAAATTTTATAAAGAGTTATAATCCATGGTACAGATGGCAAGTAGCATTTTCCCCAACCATCACTCTGAAAAGGAGAAGAAAGAAGCAGACAGCTGGGGATTACATTGGGGCAGTTTCTGCTGAGTTGGGGCAGAAAGCAAACTCAATGAATGCCATTAACAAGAAATGCTAATGTGCTGGGATGGAATACTCTGCCTCTCACTGAATTGTGATAAGAACTAAACTAATGCAAGAGTGACCCCAACTTTAAGAAAATCTAATGAACAAAAACCTAATCTTTCAAATCAGATAAATTGGGAGTAATTACAAAAGAATGCTCCACTTTACAAAAAAGACACACCAAAAAGTGCCTTTAAATGTTGAATCCCTTACTAAGATGGTAGTAAGCAAGATCTAAACCAGATGGATTGATGATCAAGAAGCCAAAGGGAAACTTCAATATATTCTCCCATTCATTCCAGAATTGAACACGAAGATGGCCAGAAGTTTTAGGGCACTTGGAAAAGAGATGTGCCAAGGAATTGAAAAGCCAGCACAAGAAGAAGTAAACAAGCTCTGAAACCTCCAGGCACTCTTGAGCGGGGAGCTGCCAACAGAGGGGAAGCCAGCCCTACCTCCAGCCTTAAGAGTGAAGAATAATCATGACAGAGACAAGAGGGAGGAGTTGGCCTCATGACCAAGGACATGGAATGATTCATACCACATGACATTGCTTCCATTTTACATCATTTCCTTTATAAATGGACATGTGTGAGATGGAAGTACAACAGAAAACAGGAGGGAAAGCATAAGATTTACAGATGCAAATCATACAGAAATGGGGTAAAAAAGGGAATTCAATTTTGGTACATCAAAGATACTGCCCTCATGAGGAATACAGAAAGAATAAATACTGAACAAGTCCATCAATTCGAGAAGATATTCAGAAGAGAAGGGAAGAGAAATAATCAGGTGACAAAGTTTAGGAAAAACTAGAAAAGGAAGCCACAAGAGAATGTCACTTAAAATAAGAAGTCAGAGGGAGACAAGAGAGGGAAGATTTTGAATCCATCACTTAACTGGAAGGGGAAATCAGAGGATCAAAGGGAGAAACAGAAATTTAGTGTAGCTCTGGACTTACTCTCCCAACTTCTAACCACTCAGGGCTAACTCTATATACTCTGAGAAGACAAGTGGCAGTTGAGTTCTGGGGACCTAACTGCCGATTCATTTGGGGGCTGACTTATAAAGGAAACACATCAGAAAAAAATGGCCACTGTGTAACTGCAGTCTAAAACAACAGAGGGGAAAAAAATCCAGTAAAAGAGTACCAGGTGAAGAATCTCTTTAGTGGGTCCCCACAAATGTGAGGGTCTACTGTTTATTCTTGACTAGCCCAGATATGTATTTTATGCTCCAGATACTGTCCCAACTGCCACTTGAACTGAGGAGTGAAGTCCCAGAAACTGGCTATTAGGTCTCTAGGGTTAGCTCTCAGAGATTAGATGGCACCTTTCTAGTACTATAAAGCATAAGCCCCCACCAGTGTGTTCCTTCCCATGACTGTCATTAATATGAACTAGTCAGTCAGATTTAACTAGTTTTTAGAAATGGGTATTTACTATGGTGGTACAGCTGGCACAAAACATTCCCCCCCAAAAAATATGACATACTCTCCCACTGATTCATATAGAATCCAGGGTAAAGTGGGTTCAAATTTAAAGAGCATATATGGCAAAGGGGTAACTCACAGCTCCTAGAAGTCCTTTTTCTGGAATCCTCAAGTTGTTCCCCTGGGTGTAGTATAACATTCCTCCTGAGCTCTTTGTAGATCCTTAAATCTGCTTTTCCTCATTTGTACACTCTGTCCTTGGCTCCCGACGCAGACAGTTCCACCAGCCACCAATGTTCTGGGAACACTGCTAGGATACCAAAGGAAAAGTTCAAATCCTTTGTACTTTTTGAAGTTCATATGGTCCTCTTCTGGCAGACAGAGAGCCAAGGCAGAAAGAAGACCAAGGCTAAAGTCAAGTTGCTGTCCTCTCCACCAAGTGGCTCCTTCTTAAAGGTTTGGCCGGAATGTTCTCTACTGGCTGGCTGCTTGCTGAAATGTCCTGGGTTCTGAGTTAAGGCTCCAGAGGCCATGACCAAGTTCCTTTATCTAATCCAAACAGACCACCTGTCACACCTGAGGAGCTATTCAGATCTTATTCACACTTGATGAACAGTCAAGATATGTTCTTAACTGATAAATGTATCTAGGCATAGCATCTTATCACTCTACTCAATCACCTCCTCATCCTTACAGAAAAATAAATAAAAAGAAAGACAAATGAACAATTTAAGTAAATTCAAGGAACTTAAATGAGAGCAAGTAAATAAGAACTGAGGAAAGCTTGTATGAACATATGATTATCAAAGTATTGCAAGCAAGACTAATCACAAGGACAAAGTACAGACTTTAAAAGAAGGTGACAAAAATCATTACAAAAGAAACAAATGGAGGAAAGCAAAAGCAGAAAAATCATAACCTTAAATGTGAAAAGATTAAACAAGCCAACTAAATGAGGGTAGTAGAACTGATTAAAAGAAAAAAATTTAACCCAACAAATTGCTGCATATAACAAACATCTAAAAAAAGTAAGGACTCATGGAGAATGCAAATGAGAAGATGGAATAAGATTTACCATTCATCAGGTGATTTCAAAACAGCAAGAGTTGCAATTATTTTATCAGATGCAACAAAAACAAAAATATGCAAAGTCAAGAAGAGACATAAAAAGTGAAACTATATGTTTTAAAAAGTACCACAGACAGGCAAAATAGAACTGGAAACAAAGTAGATGCCATTTGTTTCCTGAGTCCAAATAAAACAAGTTCAATTCCCCTCCATATGACAGACCTGAAAATATCTGGAGCTCTCGTGTCCCAGAAAAGGCTTCTCTTCTCTAGGTTAAAGGATCCCAGTTCTTCCAACCAATGCTCATAGGGCATGACCTTAAGACCTTTCCTAACTGACCTCCTTGTATCATCTCCATCAATAATGGCCTTTCTAAATGCAACACCAGGCAATGGGGATATGTGAGGGACTGTCTGATGTTGGCTACTGCCAAGTGGGGGTTGTGGCAAGATGGGGTAGGAACTGGGTATTAGGAAGTAACCGGAGCTCACGCTCCGCTCCCGAGGCAGGGGCTGTGGTAGGCGGAGTTGTGGTGAACTGGGATGGGCTGGATATGGAGAAGTTCTGAGGCAGTGGGCAGTGCTATGTGAGCTGCGATAGCTGGGGAAGGAACAGGATACAAGGAAGTAGCCGGAGCATGTGCTCCTGAGGCAGGGGGCTGTGCCATGTGGAAGTGGGACGGCAGAGGACGAGTTCCCTTTGCTTAGTCCCCTCCCTAAATGCAATGCAACCCCAGACGCCTCCTTCCTGTGTCCTTCCTGACTTCCTGGGTCACGTACCTTCCCTTTGTGTAGCACTGACCCCAGACGCCTCCTCCCGGTATCTGGGCCTGACTTCCTAGGTCACGTGCTCTCTCTTTGTCTATGCACTAGTCCCAGACGCCTCCTTCCTGTATCCGGTCCTAGCCTCCTGCGTCACTTCCTCTCCCTTGGTGCGCTAAACCCAGACATCCCCTTCCGGTATCTGATCCTACAATCAATGACTAGTAGGCGGGCTGAGGAGGAGGGGCTAAGTAGGTACTTAAGGAACGGTCCTGGTCGGAGCACACGTTCTTTTTGCTCCTGCTCTCTTGCTATGGCCTTCCTGCTTGGCCTTGCTGTGATGGCCTCTGAATAAAGCTCAGGTGTTGGCACCTCCTGGTAGGCTCGTCTCTGTGTGTTTATCCGGATAGGCTCCGAAGACTGGTAAGTATGACTCTGGCAGCCTGCTCCTTATAGGAGGAGACTGCATGGCGCGGGGCACAGGGATAAGCTAGAAACATTTCCAATAAGATTGGAGGTGAAACAAGGATGTCCATTATCACTACTGTTATTCAATACTGTACTAGAAATGTTAGCTATAGCAATTAGAGAAGAAAAAGAAATTGAAGGAATGAATAGGCAAAGAAGAAACAAAGCTATCACTCTTTTCAGATGATATGATGGTATATTTAGAGAATCAAGTAAAAAATTACTTGAAATGATTAACATATTTAGCCAAGTTGCAGGATATAAAATAAACCCACACAAATCATTGGCATTTCTATACAGTATTAACAAAGTCCAACACCAACAGATAGAAAGAGAAATTCCATTTAAAATTAATGTAGACACTCTAAAACATTTGGGCATCTACCTGCCACAACAAAACCAGGAACTATATGAACACAATTACAAAACACTTTCCTCACAAATAAAGTCAGATCTAAATAATTGGAAAAATATCAGTTGCCCATGGGTAGGCCGAGCTAATATAATAAAAATGACAATTCTACTTAAATTAATTTACTTATTCAGTGTCATATCAATCAAACTACCAAAAATTATTTTATAGAGCTAGAAAAAAACAATAACAAAACTTTTCTGGAAGAACAAAAAGTCCAGAATATCAAGGGAACTAATGAAAAGAAATGCAAGAGAAGGTGGCCTAGCTGTACTAGATCTTAAATCATATTATAAGGCAGCAATCATCAAAACCACTTGGTATTGGCTAAGAAATACAGTGGTGGATCACTGGAATAGATTAGGTATGCAAGACACAACAGTCAATGACTATACTAATCTACTATTTGACAAATCCAGACTCCAGCTTCTAGGATAAGAAATCACTATTTAGCAAAAACCGCCGGGAAAACTGGAAAAATGTACAGCAGAAACTGGGCATAGGCCAACATCTTACACCCCACACCAAGATAAAGTCAAAATGGGTTCATGATTTAGATATAAAGACTGATACTATAAGCAAGCTAGAAGAGCAAGGAATAGTTTACTTTCAGATCTGCAGAGAAGGGAAGAATGTATGACCAAACAAGAGATAGAGAACATTATGAAATGCAAAATGGACAATTTTGATTACATTAAATTGAAAAGTTTTTGCACAAATGAAGCCAGTGCATCCAAGATTAGGAGAGAAGCAGAAAACCAGGAAAGAATTTTTACAACCCAGTGTCTCTGATAAAGGGTTCATTTCTAAAATATATAGAGAACTGAGTCAAATTTATAAGAATACAAATCATTTCCCAATTGCTAAATGGTCAAAGGATACGAACAGGCAGTTCAGAGGAAGAAACTAAAGCTATCTATACTCATATGAAAAAATGTTCTAAATCACTATTGATTAGAGAAATGTAAATCAAAACGACTCTGAGGTACCACATCACACCTATCAGACTGGCTAACATGACAAAACAGGACAATGATAAATGTTGAAGAAGATGTGGGAAAAATGGAACATTAATGCATTGGTGGAGTTGTGAAATGATTCAACTATTCTGGAGAGCAATTTGGAACCATGCCCAAAGGGCTATAAAATTGTGCATATCCTTTGATCCAGCAATACCACTTCTAGGTCTGTAACCCAAAGAGATCATAAAAATGGGAAAAAGACTCACATGTAAAAAAATATTTATAGCAGCTCTTTTTGTGGTGGCCAATAATTGGAAATTGAGGGGATGCCCATCAAGTGGGGAATGACTGAACAAGTTGTGGTATATGAATGTAATAGAATACTATTGAGCTATAAGAAATGATGAGGGGGCAGGTAGGTGGTGCAATAGGTAGAGCACCGACCCTGAAGTCAGGAGGACCTGAGTTCAAATCGGGCCTCAGACCAAACACTTGACACTAGCTGTGTGGCCCTGGGCAAGTCATTAACCCCAATTGCCTAAAAAACAAACAAACAAACAAAAAAAGAAATCCTTTGGGGCAGCTAGGTGGCCCAGTGGATAGAGCACCAGCCCTGAAGTCAGAAGGACCTGAATTCAAATTCGGCCTCAGACCAAACACTTGACACTTACTAGCTGTGTGACCCTGGGCAAGTCACTTAACCCAATCACCCAAAAAAAAAAGGAGGAAAAAAAAAGAAAAGAAATGATGAGCAGGCAGACTTCAAAAAAACTTGGACTTACACAAACTGATGCAGAGTGAAATGAGCAGAACCAGGAGAACATTGTACACAGCAACAGTCAGATTATGGGATGACAGACTTTGATAGACTTGGTTCTTCACAGCAACGCAAGAATCTAAGACAACTCCAAAAGACTCTGATGGAAATTGCTATCCATACCCAGAGAAAGAAATACGGAGTCTGAATGCAGATGGAAGCATACTATTTGTTCTCCTTTTCCTTTGCTGTTTTGTTTTATTGCTTCATCCTCGTGGTTCCTCCCATTAGTTCTAATTGTTCTTTACATCATGACTAATGGGAAAATATGCTTAACATGAATGTATGTATATGTAGAGCCTATATCAGATTGTACACTGTCTGGGGGTGGGGGGAAGAAGTGGTAGGAGAAGAAAATTTAAAATCAAAATCTTATGGAAGTGAATGTTGAAAACTAAAAATAAATTAATTATAAAACAACAACAACAAATAAATAAATAAATAAATGCAACACCAAGAACTCAACTCAATACTCTACTGTAATGTCATCAGACTAGAGCACAGCAAGACTCATTTCCCTAATCCTGGATAGTATGCCCTCTTCAACATGGTCTAAGATCAAATTAGCTTTTTTGGATGTCACATCACACCACTGACTCATACTGGGCTTGCAATCCATTAAAATCCCTGGCATTTTACAAGATTAGATGCTATCTAGTCACAACTCTACCATATTGTACTTGTGAGGTTAATTTTTTCAACTCAAGTTGAACCTTTTATTTAATTTTATTTATATTTATTCCTATTAAATTTCATTTTATTCTATTTGACCCAATTTTAATAACTTTTAAGATTCCTATTCTGTCACTAAATATGTGAACTATTCCTCAGAACTTCATGTCACCTGCAAATCTGATGAACATGACATCTAGGCCTTTATGGATAAAAATGTCAGTCAAGCACATGGCCAACCACATATCCCTAAGGCACTCCACTACTTAATTCCAAGTTGATATTCATCCATTAATGATTTTTCTTTGGGTCTGGTCATTCAACCAGTTAAAAATCCATATAACTGTAGAGCATAATGCTCATATCTCTACACTGTGTCCACAAGGATAACGTAAGAGACTTTATCAAATGCTTGGCTAATATCTAGGCAAACTATATATCATTCACCCCTGAGATACCAATCTGGCAAGTCTATCATAAAGAGAAATAACAGTAGGGGAGTCAGCCTAACCTATTTTTTTTATGAATCCATGTGGACTCCTTGTAATTACCATTTCCTTTAGCACATGATGTGGCTGGATGATCTTATAGAGAGGGAAGGAAGAAAGAATAAGGAAAAAAATTTTAAAAGGAAGAAAAGGAAGTTCATGTTAAATGGTCTCCATCCTCTCAGTAAAGTAAGAGACAAAATCCTCAGCTGAGAGAGATACAGGAGGGAGAGGTATGGAAGGTTTGAAGAAGGAAAAGAAAGCTTGGAATAGCTCTTGTGGGGAGTGAGAAGGAATTAATTAGGGAGGAATAAAAGGACTGCCTTGTGGTGGTGAAGGCCCAAGCAAAGTTAGATGACATGAATTTATAATGTACCTAAGTCAGCATTGGTGACTTAACCATTTTGATTTTTGCTGTGGCCTTGCCTAAGATAAGATGATTACTCCTCCTCCTTTTTTTAAAATTCACCAGAAACATGGTAAATGATCCTGATCTGACCCCTATTTAAAAAAAAAAAAAAGATTCTTCTTAGTAGTAACTCTTTATTCCTACTATGCTGTTTTGAGTTCCTATGGCAGTTTTTTGAATAAAAAATGTTACTATCTTGTTACCATCCTGGTCAAAGTACCATAATAATTTCTAACAGGAAGTGATATTGGGGGTTTCTGTAGTAAGACTGTATCTTATTTTAAGATGTACACTATCTCCTTATTAATACATTCTAAGTTTATGTCAGGAATTGAAGTCAAGTTCACTGGTTCAGAGTTTGCAAATTATATTTTCTTCCCTTTTTTGAATAATTTTGAGAGAACATCTGTCCTCCTGCTTCTGTCCTGTGGTATTTCTGTCCTTCTATCTTTAATCTCTTAAAGATCAGTAACAGTGGCTCAGCAACATCTGCCAGCTATTTCAGGACTCTAGGGTGCAGTTCATCAAGAGAAGATAAGCGCTCTATTACATGGTCCCTAATTTTCTTGAATATCAAATCCCTAATTAACCATTCTTGTTCACATTCCTCTTTCCCTCAATATAGCTTTAAAAAACAATGTCTTTTTTGCTATTCTTAGCTTCCACCCCCAGCCTCAGTTCATTCTGACCTTATACCACACTGACACTATTACTAGAGCACAGGGTCATATTTTTGTATTCATTCTCCATTTTCTATATGTATTAGTTGTCACTGACTTCCTTGTACTCACACATGAATAGAACACCAATTTTTTTCGTCAGACTTGTTGCTCTTTATGTTTTCGGAATTTCATTCTTTTTTTTTTTTTTTTGGCTAGGCAATGGGGTGAAGTAACTTGCCCAGGGTCACATAGCTAGTAAGTGTTAAGTGTCTCAGGTCCTCCTGACTTCAGGGCCGGTGCTCTATCCACTGTGCCGCCTAGCTGCCCCCAGAATTTCATTCTTAAAGGGCTTCCCCATCTCTCCTGGTTTAATTTAAACAGACGACTTGTCAGTCCATGGGCTCCTATCAATTCTTTTTCTGATCACTTTGAAATCTGCCTTCCAAAAATCTAAGTTCTATGTTCAGCTGTCCTAGACTTTTCTCCTCTTCTCTATCACAAATTCTAAAATGGAATAGTTAATTTCTCCCAAGCTTTCCATCATTTCTACCCCAGAAACAAGATTATTTATTGGTAAGAGGTAAAATAATTCCACTAATTGGTTCCTCCACGGTTTGAGGATAAAATGACCATCAATAGAAACCAGGAGATTATTAGCTATTCTGCTTTTGGAAAAAAAAGAGTACCAGAAGATGCCTGAATAACTAAAGTCCCCCATGACTATCACATAATGCCTGTTACATAGTCTCTCTCTTTTTTTTAACATCCACTTAAGCACCACCTTAAAACCTTTCCTGATTCCCTTATCTGCTAGTACCTTCACTCCAAAATACCTAGGGCAGGAGTAGCGAATTTTCAGCCTCAAGGCCACGTGTGGTCCTCAAACGTCGCCGTTTGACTGAATCCAAACTTCACAGAACAAAACCCCTTAATAAAAGAATTTGTTCTGTAAAACTTGGACTCAGTCAAAAGGCCCCACCCAAGGACCTAGAGGGCCACATGTGGCCTCAAGGCCTCAGGGTGCCCACCCCTGATCTAGTATTCAATGACTTTGTATGTATTTGTATTTGACTTTACATTTAAACTGTATATATTTTTTATTTACTTGGTTACTATTAACACATAAGCTCCTCAGGGGTTAAGATTGTTCCCTTCTTTGTACTTGCATCCTCTGTGCCTACCAGAATGCCTGGCATTTAGCAAGTGCTTAATAAATACTTACTGATTGATTCTTGGTTAACAATGCTACTCTGCTCTGCCCCTCCTCCTCTTATCTTTTATCTATGCCATTCTTTCTGTACAAGGTATGCCTTTTCCAGAATCATATCCTAGTCACAAGTCTCCAATTTCAATAATTTATAAGAACAAATTGACCTCTGGGTCCTGGGACCTGGTTTTATAGATAACAATGTTACAATGTTAAATTAAATTTAAGCTCTTAAACTGATTTTTAACTTTAACCCTTCAACTAATTCACATTTAAGAAAGACAGGGTTTTTAAAAAATGGTTTATTGATAGTCTTTTTTCTTTTACATTGATGTCACTTCCCAATGATTCCAAATCACATACCCCCATAGAACTCTCCCTTGCAAGAAAGAAGTATAGTTAAACAAAACAAATCAAAACAAAACAAATCAGTACATTTGCTAACAATGTCTGCCACTGGTGTCCATCATGCCTAACAATGTCCATAGCAATCTGCCACCTCTTTGAGGCAGGAAGCATTCTTTGAAATCAGTCCTCTCAAGTCATGATTAGTCTGGTCACCACAGTTCTTCTTTCTTCAAGAGGAGTTTTACATGGAAGCTCTCGGATCTGTGAGCTGTTTGTGAATTGCTATGCCTCATAAAAATTTCTTTCATTCATTCTCTCTATTCTCTTCCTCCTTTTCCCTTTCTCATTACTACATTTTTACGACTGTCTTTTCACTTTTTTCTTTGCTCTTTCCGGTTCCCATCCCCATGTCTCTGTTTTCACCATCTTCCTTTCTCTCCTGTCATGTTCCACTCTTCACCATTAACCCTAACTCCTGAGGTATATGTTGTCTGCCTTAAAAAAAAAACCATCTACAGAGCTGGAGGTGCTAAAAGATAAGGCCAAAAACTGGACAACAAAGACATCCTTCACCTCTACGTTCTACCTCAGTCATTTCTGTCTTCTCAAATGTCTCAGTAGGTCATTGTGACACTCCATCATAATCAGAATGTTTATTACCAGTACCACTTTTTCTAAAAATTTCAAGGTCTTCAGAACAAAGATGTTATAAACATGATTTTATCTAGTTGTTAAAATTAGCCAGATCACTCTAGGTAATCTCAACATTTCCCAAATGTACCTCATATAAGGTAAAGCTTCAGCTATAACATATATTCCTCAATTTGCCCAATAAATTCTCAGTACTGAAGAGAATACTATAAAATCCTATAAAAGTGGGGAAAAGGTAGAAAGGAAAGGCACTGAAAAGCAAGTACAACACCTGGCAATAAAAAGACAAAAATGTAAACAATCCCTACCCTCAAGCTCTTATTTTATTGCAGAAATGACACATATGCCTATAATAAATAGAAAAATCATGTAAATACAAGGTAAATTCAGGGGATCAAGATAACCCTTAATATTGAAGATGGTGCCTGAGCTAAATTTTGAAGGAAGCCACGGATTTAAGGCAGCTAGGTGGCACAACGGATAGAGCACCAACATTGGAGTCAGGAGGACCTGAGTTCAAACTTGGCCTCATACATTTTGACATCTACTAGCTATGTGACCCTGGGCAAGTCAGTTAACCCCAATTGAATATGACTTTGGCACAGAGAAGAGAGAGACTTGAGGTGACTGCAACAGTCCAGGAGAGAGGTGCTGAGGGCCTGAGCTAACATGGTGGCCACACCAGTAGAGAAGGAGATGGATGTGAGATACGTTCTAGAAGTAGAATCTACAAATTTTGGCAATTGAACAGATATGGGGAATGAGGGAGAGTGAGGAGTCAGTGATAATGCTGAAGTTGTAAACCTGAGTGACTGGAAGGATAGGTAACAGTGACAGAAACAGGTAAGTTAGGAAGAGGTATGGGTCTAAGGAGAAAGATGAGTTTTGTTTTGGTATCTCAGTTTGAGATGCCTAGGGGCCCATCTAATTCAAAATATCCAATAGGCACTGGTGAGTGATGCAGGACTGGAACTCAGAAGACATACTAGGGCCAGATAAATCTGGAAGTCATCTACATAGGAAAGCTCATCAAACCCATGGGTGTTGATGAAATTATCAAGAAAGAGAGTAGAGAGAGAAGAGAGCCCAGGACAGAGCCGTGGGGTTCTCCCACAGTAAAGGGATGGGACATGGATAATGATCCAGCAAAGGTGACTGAACAGGAACAGGTAGACAGGTAAGAATTCTGATTCTCTGTAACTACCACATGATCTCTTTAGAGTTTGTCCCCGGACCCTTCCAATGCAACAATAAAACAAAGCTGCTAAATTAGCCATTGTTTCCTGAGAGAGAATCCAAGTTTATACAGCCCCCCACTGGGACAATCATAAACAGCCCTTCAAGGCAGCACTGGCTTAATGTTGTAAACATCTCTGTTCTTCATCACTTCATGTCCTAAAATTAAAACGTCTTCTAACAAATGTGGCTTTTGTATTTTGACTAAATCTAAATAGAGAGCAACTTTTGTTCACATTCCTTCCTCTGCCCATTTTTCTCCCCTTGATTTTCTGCCCTTTGCCTTTCACCACCACGCCAACACTCAGCCTGGTCCCCAGAGACGTTGTACTGTTTATATGGGTGAAAAATTTAAGTTTCTTCTTGCCAACTATGACATCAACTCATTCTTATTTAGTGATATCCACAAGGATCGTGCTCTCAGAAATGTTTGCTCAGTTTTGAAGCAACAATGTTACAGGCTGCATTTTGTTTTTTCTATCCCTTCTTTCCTGACATGTTACTTTTTCTTTTGAAATATGGAACGCTATGCAAGACCTCATTTCTGTGTCCGCAGGCACCATAAAATGTTACAGAGACAACTTTCTGTTTATTTCTACAACAACAACAAAAGTATTAGTAACAATGAAGACACGATGTGGCAAGAGGACACTTTTAAAATTGCCTAACCTCTCAGAAAGATTGTTCTGGGTTCAAAAATAAGAAAAAGCAACAAAGTGGGAAAAAATTATAAGCCCAAAAGTTTTTTCTGGATGAAGAACCTCTTTTTGTTTAGTTTTTTTAATTTTATTTTTTTCAATGAAGAAAAACTTTTTTCTCTCCATCTCTAAAAAACCCTTGTAACAAATATGCACAGTTAAGCAAAACAAATCACCGCATTGACCACGTCCAAAAAAATATGGCTCGTTCTATCAAGAGGTGAGTAGTATTATTAAAGAAATCTTGGCCCAGGCCTTGCCCAGGTCAACAAGGCAAATTTGGGAAAAGAAAGGTAAAAATATTTTATCAGTACACTAAAGCAGCAAGCAGTTGGGTGAGGCTGGCTCCTATTTCTAACTACAAGCTGCTTTTATATATGGGAGTAAACAACTTTCATATAAGGGCAAAAATATCTTGATTATTACAAGTCTATTGAGGAGAAGGGATTTGTATGGCCTCAGCTCCTCCCTACATGTCTAAGTGTGCATGCGCAAGAGTGTTTCCAGACCATTTCCTGCAGGCTGGCTGCGTACTTACCCAAAAGTTAAGCAAGATTTTAAACATGGAGACACTCAGGCAGACCTTACACAAGTGGCAGTACAGCACGCTTCATGGCTCCTCGGCAATTGTGGTTGGTCCTTGTGTTGATCGGAGTTCTCAAACTTTATCTTTATCTTTAATGTTATTAACTGTACAAATTGTTCTCCTGGACTTGTTCACTTTGCTCTACATGCATATATACACAATTCACAATATCTCTGAAACTGTCTTTCATCATTTCTTGGGACACAACAGTATTCCATTACATTCACATACCATAATTTGTTAAGCCATTCTCCAATTGATGGACATGTCTCTGTCTCTCCAACCCCCTTGCCCCACCCCAATTTCCAGTTCTTTGCCACTACAAAAAAGAGCTGCTATACATATTTTTGTACATGGACATAGCAGTGGTATTGCTAGATCAAAGAGTATGCACAGCTTAGAAACTTTTGGGATATAGCTCTAAACTGACTCCCAGAATGGCTGCCCCAAGTCATTGCTCCTCCAAGGTACATTAATGGGCCAGTTTTCTCACACTCTTCTAACATTAGTCACTTTTTTTTTTGTCAACTTTGCCAGGCTGATGAGTATGAGGTAGAACCTCAGAGTTGCTTTAATTTGCATAATTATTAGTAATTTGGAGCATTTTTATATGACTATTGATAACCCAATTATAAATGGGCAAAGGATACGAACAAATAGTTTGCAAAGGGAGAACTATGCCAGGTACAAACTCTTCAATTCAATTCCTCTGTCAACCAAAGCGGACAATGTGAGGTAACACAATTCCCTAGTTTTCTCTGGGGAAGTATATTAGCTGTATACCTGATTTAACTGTTAGAAACCCAAAGTCACATGCTGTGTACAGATATTTATGTACACATATTTATGTATGAGATAGTGAATAAAGCTACCTTTGAAGCCAGAAAGACCTGGATTCAAATGTGACTTCTATTGGCTATGTACCCTGGATAAGGCACCTAACTTCTCAGCGCTCTAGGCAACTCTTTAAAGCTATAAACTGCAGAGATGATGCCAAACTGCATTGATCATGGGAACTTCCTCACTCAGAAGTTCCATATTCCAAGGAAACCACAGATCTAGTCCCTCTATCCACACACATATATGTATACATACATAAATGTGCATGCACATATCTACATATATGTTCAATCAAAACATATGCACACATATATCAGTCCACAAGCAGCCAATCAATAAGCATTTATTAAGCACCTACTATGAGCCAAGCACTGTGTTAAGCATGCTTAACATCTAGGCTGCCAGGACAGTTGTGGAATCTCCAGAATCACCCTAGGGGCACAGATCCAGATCAGAAACCCAGAGATGCTTCTGGCTCAGAAACAGGCTAAGAAGTTCATAGTAGGTTCAAAGGATCCTGAAGAAGCTCTATTGTAGGGGTTCCAAATGGCTCAGGAATAGCTAGGACTCAAGAAAAACTATGAGAATGACCAAGAACTGACCTATCTGCCCATGGATTTTCAAAGACCATAGCTGGCCTGGAATTAACAATAATCTTCAGGAACAACCAAAGGCAAAAAACAGTCTTCTAACTCTAGGGAAGGCTCAAGAATTCTGGGTATTACATGAGCATGCCCCAAGACCATGCTGGCCTTACTTTACCCATAACAAACAATGGCATCCTTTCACATACATAAAATGATTGTGCTACCAATATGATGAGATATAGTTCACTTTTTCTTCTCTAATGCCTTAAAGGGATGTGGTGGGAGGGTGAAAGGGAGAACAGGTTTTTAATCACACACTTTATAGAGAGAGAACTGTTTGCTTAATACATTTTATAGATTCTTCTCTTATCTCAAGAAGTACATCTGTAGTGATAAGATTTTATATTTTTAAGAGTTCTAAGAAGTCCTTAGACAGAAAGAATAAAAAGGGAGAAAAAAGAAATACGAAGAGTATGGCTTATGAAAAGCTGTTTCCAAACACTATGGATGTATTTTGTGATATTTGGACCATGATTCATCACTAGTTTAACATACCAACACAAGAAGAAAGCAAAAAGGTCCTTATAATTATCTCCCCACTTCGGGAAGAAGCAGTTCTGAATAGAACCATCATAGGCTTGTACCAATGGGAATTTGAAAAGTACAAAATTAGTAACGAATAAGGAAAGGGAAAACTCCTGAAAGTTGTAATTACAGTAAATTATTCAGGTGACTTCATCCCACCCACATGCCTGTAATTTCCCAGAGGATATGACAAGTGCTCCTCTGGTTAGGTGTTCAGGAAAAAGGCTGCAGCTGTGTAGCATGGTCTCTTGTGTCCTTAAGAAAGAGAGTCTTTTTAGAGTCTTTTTTTTTTTTAAACTAGACTATAGCATGAAGAAGAATGAATTTTTAAATGAGGAAAAGTACTTTCATACATGCCAAATATTCATGTTATTAGAGGTTTCTTCTCATTTAAAGAGATCTTTAGTTCTGGAAGATTTTTATCAGTAACAGTTAAATACCATTGGCATTGAGAGTTCTGATTGTCTTTCCCCTTTATTTCCATTCTGCCTACACGAAGTCCTACTCCACTGCCAGGATGTAGAACGGCCTCTCTTCATGATCTAGAAAGCTGTCAATAGAACCTAATCTCTAGCAAAGCGCACCATGCTCAAAAGGTTTTGAGTACAATCTCAAAGACAGTTTGTGTCTGCTTTCCAAGGACCAGCCTATAAAGAGACTCACCACTAACAGCCTGAAGAGTAGGTAATGCATTGTTTGGCTATGGCACTGCAAGAAACAAAGAAAAATGCAAAACTGCCTTTTGGCTCCTGCAAGTCAAAGAGAAAAGAATTTGCAGAAAAAGGGGCAGAAAGTGCTAAGGACTACATAGCTCACAATCAAAAACTACTAACAACTGGTATTCAAAAACTTCGAGATTCTGATCTAACACTAGAAAATGCAACAAATAAGACAAAAAGAAGTTGCAGCAAAATGGAAGGACAGCTTACAAGTTCTCCATGGGGAGGCAAATAAAGTGGATGGGATTTGTTTTATCATGAAGCCAGAGGCAACCTGAATCACCATTTCAGAGAACACTGTGCCATCTCACTTCAAAACCATAGTGAAGATAATTCAAATGTATTCACCAACATCTGCTACATAAGATGTGGAAATAGAGAAATTCTAGAAGAGCTTTTGATAGAGCCCTTTAAATTAAATTAACGTACACTTTGAAACTCAGTGACTTAAGTGCAAAGGTAGGCTGCACTGATCAACAAAACGGTGGAAAATAGGGCTTAGAGTAATAATCTAAAGAAGTTACAGGCTTGAAGAATACATAGATGTCCCATACCTTAATCATGAGTAGTTTTTTCAAGAAGAAGGTTAGGAAGCACTGGATATAGTGAATACATAACAGCACTAAACAATAAAATGGATTCTCTCTTAATGAAGAATAAATTACTGGCTAACAATACATTACTTACAAATTACCTGTATACATACCATCAACTAGTTAGAACACTGAAAGTCCAAATTTAAGGGAAAAAAAGACACATAATTAAATACAATTGTTAGCTCAAACATGACCTATTTAAGCAATTAATGTTAAAAAGTGGGAAATGGATAAGAAAATAAACATTAATAATCACTATTTCTGAAAGAAGTTTAACTGTTATAAATCAATCACCACACCAAGGAAACCAAAAGAGCCTGGAAACTGGGTTAGCCAAATACTTTATCTCCTTACCAAGAAGTGAAATGTTGTAGCCAAGGGAAATATTGGTTAAGAATATAAATTTGTTTGTAAAAATCATACAGAGAAGGATGGTGGAAGATTATAATCCCTTATCACTTCATGCAACAGAAAGAAGTAGAGGGAAAAATGAATTTACAGAAAGCTTGGTGAGAAATACAACTAGCCTAGATCACCCTAAGAACATTTAAGAACTAACTGGAAGGACAATAAAGGTCCAAAAATGGAAGAGTCTATAAAGATTTATAAAGACCCAAGTTCAAATCCAGCTCAGACACATAACACTTACTAACTGTGTGACCCTGGGCAAGTCACTTAACCCTACTGCCTAGCCCCCCCCCCCCCCCAAAAAAGAAATATAGCTTTTGATCATTGAAATCTTGCAAGATATCTTGGGGTTAAAGGACTAGACTTCTTTTTTAAGGACCATGCCTTAAACCCAAATCACTCAGGCTCTCACTGATTGGCCCACAATGGGGCCCAGCCCAATCCTCACTTGGTCATGGTTTGGGCTTTCATGGCTCAGAGTGAGTGTAAATAGCAATTGCTTTTGTTTTGGCCAGAAACCCTGAGGGTCTTCCTTTCCCAGACTGATTCAGTGGGGGTTTTGTAGTTGTTGTTTTTGTTTTTTTGACTAGGTAAAAAGAGGCCATTCTTTGCCTCATTTTTACCTAGCCTTAATCACTGAATAGGCATTGCCTCAGTCAAAATAAGACCCGGGAAAGACCTTAGCTTAATAAGGCCAACATCTCCCACTGCATCCAGGGCCATCTCCAGTCATCCAGATCTATAGCTTGCCACTAGACCCAGATGGCTCCAGAGGAGATAGTGTGGATGGTGGCTTTGCATAGCCCTCCCTCACTGAAATCCAATTCACTTGCAAGTCATGACATCACCTTCCTGGTGTGGTGGTCCTCATCGAGAATGAAGGACAAACAATAAACAACTGAACCCCAGCACTAAGCATAGTGCTTGGCACACACTGTAAGTACTTAATAAATGCTTGTTGATTGCCTGACTACACATTATTCTACTACATTCACATAACACAGGTTTTCAAATATGTTACTTTTAAAATATTTTAAGTTTTCTTCTTTCATTCTATAATCTACTTTTTCTGTTTTTCTTTTCTAATACTTCCTAACATATTTGAATATCTACTTGTCAAAGAAGTTAAAATAAAATTTATATTTGAAAGACTAGCCTACCAACCTTTTTTAGTCTAATGACATCTAGTGGTACAAATTTATAAACACAACAGCAATACAAATTTAAATAAATAGGTTAAAAGGAAGCCATCTTGAGAAAACAATGACAAGAGGCCTAATAGAAAGGAAAGGAATCACTGCCTACAACAGCTCTAACGATCTTTTAATGCCAATTCCACTTGACTGCTAGACATTCACTGTTGAGATGCTCTTTTCATCTGCAAGGCAATAAAATAGACCAAGACAATATAATGTTGTGATAAAGATATTTGAATATTTTCATTTTCTTGCCAGAGGAAAGATGAGGACAAAAACAACTCTATGTGATATATCTGATTATCTCAAGACTTCAAGAAACAATGTCATTCAAAAGCTGGCACTTAGTAGGTGCTTGGTATCAGGTACTGTACTAGGTTAGGTTGAGAGACAAACACAAAGAATGAAATAATACCTATTCTCAAGAAGCTTAACTACTAACAGAAATGAATTTGAGTCACTGTTTCTACCTGTTGAGGAACTAACATACTAAGGATATATGTGTGTGTGTGTGTATATATGTTTGTATGTTGTATGTGTATATAAATATATAAAAATAAAATTATTTGGATCCCAACAGACAAAGATTTAATCACCCAGTGGCCAATCCGCTAGGGGACAGCCTCTCAGGTCTTTCCTGAGCTTGGGTCAGGGAGTAGCTCTGTATAGATATTGTTTTGATATGTATTCTTTAGTAAAGAATAAAGATAATATATAGTAATCATGCCTATCTGGTTGCTGGTGTGGCCAAGTCCATTATACATTAAGTGATTAGGGTACACTGAAATAATCAATCAGTAAACATTTATTAAGGGCCTACTATGTGCCAAACTCTGTGCTAAGCACTGGGACTATAAACAGAAAAAAGACAGTTTCTACCCTCAAGGAGCTTACTATCTAATGTGGGAGACAACATGCAAACAAATATATACATAGCAAGCTACATACAGGATAAATAAGAGAGAAAGCACTGGAATTATGAGGTATTAGGGAAAGTTTCCTGTAGAAGGTAAGATTTTTGTTGGATTTAAAGG
The DNA here is from genome assembly GCF_900497805.2 of Vombatus ursinus. Classification (NCBI taxonomy): domain Eukaryota; kingdom Metazoa; phylum Chordata; class Mammalia; order Diprotodontia; family Vombatidae; genus Vombatus; species Vombatus ursinus. The sequence goes on from NW_020951209.1 coordinate 3,000,511, forward strand.
AAGCTAGGGAAGTAAGTAGTTGGAGCAGAGAAGGGAGAGCATTCCAGTCTTGGGGAAGAGTCAAAGAAAATGCCCAAAGCTGGGAGATGGAGCATCTTGTTTGTGGAATAGCCATGCTGCCAGTGTCACTGGATTGAAAAGTACCTGTTTAGGAGTAAGATGTAAGAAAACTGGAAAGGTAGAAGGAGGCTAGGTTATGAAGGGCTTTGAATACCAAACAAAGCATTTTGTATATGCTCCTGGAAGCCATTGGACTTCACCGAGTAGGGAAGATGATGATCAGATTTGCATTTTAGGACAATCTCTTTGGTGGCTGAATGGAGAATGGAGAATGGATTGGAATGGAGAGAGGCTTGGGGCAGGCAGACCCACCAGCAATAATTTCTGCAATAATCAAGATGTAAGGTGAGGAGAATTTGCACGAGAGTGCTGGCAGTGTCACAGGAGAGAAGGGGGCATATTAGAGAGATGTTGCAAAGGTGAAATCTATAGGCTTTGACAACAGCTTGGTTATAGGGGGGTGAGAAACAAGAATCCAGGATGACTTCTAGGTCTCAAGGCTGACAAACTAGGAGGATGATGTTCCCCTGACATTAATAGGGAAGTGGGGAGGGAAAGTTTAGGGAGAAAGATAATGAGTTCCGTCTTGGACTTATTGAGCTTAAGATGTCTACTGAACATCCAGTTTGAGATGTTTGAAAGATGTCTGAAAGGCAGTTGGAGATGTGGGACTGGAGGTGAGGAGAGTAGGTAGCATTGAGAATCATTAGCAACAGCATAGTAATTAAGTCCTTGGGAGCTGATTAGACCACCAAATGAAGTAATATAGAAGGAAAAGACAAGAAGGCCCAGGACAGAACTCTGAGGACACCTACAGTTAGATGGCCTGGAGAAGGATCCAACAAATAAGACAGTGAAGAAGAGGTCAGATAAGAAGGAGGAAATCCAAAAGACAGCAGCATCCTGAAACTCTAGAAAGAAGAGAGTATCAAAGAGGAGAGAGTGATCAGCAGGGTCAAACGCTGCAGAAGAAAGGTAGAACAAGGATTGAGAAAAAGTTATGGGATCTGGCAGCTAAGAGATGATTACTATCTCTTGAGAAAGCAATTTCAGTGTAGGGATAAGGTTGGAAGCCAGATTATAGGAGTTTAGAAAAGAATGAGAGGAGAGAAAGCATATGTACTTACTGTAGATGGTCTTTTTTTTTGTTGTTGTTTTGTTTTGTTTTGTTTTGGCTAGGCAGTGGGGTTAAGTGACTTGCCCAGGGTCACACAGATAGTAAGTGTTATGTGTCTGAGGCCGGATTTGAACTCAGGCCCTCCTGAATCCAGGGCCAGTGCTCTATCCACTGTGCCACCTAGTTGCCCTTGTAGATGGTCTTTTGAAGGAGTTTAGCTACAAAGGGCCGAGGAGATGAAGGATAATAAGTTAGCAGAGATGGCAGGATCAAGAGAAGGTTTTTCCAGGATAAGGGAGACATGGGCATGTTTGTAGGCAGTAGGAAATGAACCAGCAGAAAAGAAGAAATTGAAAATAAGTGAAAGGGTAGGAATTAGAGGGGAGGTAATCTTTTGGAGCAGACAGTATGAAATGGTATCACTTCAGGTAGAAGGGTTAGCCTTGGTAAGGAAGAAGACCACTTCATTGTATGAAACAGGTGTGAAGAAGAAGAAAGTGGTAGAAGGCACCTGAGAGTAAGGAGATGAGGAAGAGGGAAGAAGAGAGTCCACAGTAAATGGCCTCTGTTTTCTGTAAAATATGAAGCAAGGTGAGAAAGTGAAGGAGGTTTGAGAAGAGATGAAAAAGTTTGGAAGAGCCAGTGGGGAGAGTGGGATAGTAAGCTGGTAAGAGAGGTATGATAGGACTGCCTAGCAGCAATGAGGACCCAAGTAAGGTCACGTAATATGTATTTTTAGTGGGCCCCGTCGGAACAGTTGTGTGATTTTCTCCACTTTTGTTCGGCAGTAAATGTGTGATGCAAAGGCAATAAATGGCAGGAATAATCCAAGGCTGAGGCCTAGCTGGGTGTAATCAGCAATATGAGAAGGAGACTGGGGATTCAAGGGACAAGGACAGTATACAGTTGGACTGGTTCAGCAGAGAGTCAAGATGGAGAGAAGAGGAGAGAGTGGCTAGTACAGGGGAAAGGGCCTGGAAGAGAACTGAAGGGTCAAGGGACTGGAGGTCATGGTGCAGATAATGACTGTGGTTATGTAAGAGAGGGCAGAGGGACCTGTGAAAAGTCAATAGATCATGGTCAAATAAAGGGATTTCAGACATCTTGAACATGGAGGTGGTTCTTTTGTGGGTGATGGCAGGATTGAGGGTGTGACCATCTTTGTGTGCGGCTGAGATAGGATGGAAGAGTAGCTCATGGAAAGTGAGTAGGTTGATGAACTAAATGGTTAGGGTATTTGAAGGAGAATCAATATGTATATTGAAGTCCCCTAACATGAGGGCAGGAGTTGGGGAGGAGAGAAAAACTGTAAGCCAATCAAACTCACTGAGGAAGGAAAGGAAGTAATCTGCAGAAAATAGGTACTAGGATTTTGATTGGGTGGTAGATATTAATAACATGAACCACAAAGGAAGAGGGGTTACAGAGTGATTAAGGAAGAGAAGAAACCTTGAAGTGGCAATAGGGAACAAGTATTCTAACTCCCCCACTTTGACCAGTGAGCTGAGGAGAATAAGTGAAGCTGCAGCCAGTACTGGAAAGGGTGTCCAGGGGGGCTGTATCAACATAGGAAAGACAGGTTTCAGTAAGAGCTGGTGGAAGGACGAGAGGGAGAACAGATTTAAGATGAAGGGAAATTTGTTGTCTATGGAACAGGCATTCCAGAGGGCATAATGGAAGGACTGAGTGGAGTCAGGATGAAACTGAGGTGGGAGGGTTGAATGGGGATGAGAATGAGGAATTGGGTGGTAGGGAATGTGGAATTGTTTGGATGATGATCTACAGGAGTTCAGAGTCACTGGGATGTGAGGGGGATGACTAGGTACACACTTAGTCACTTTGCTAGGAAGGTCCTCAGATGGAAGGCACAGAATATCATGAGGTTTATATTGCAAGTCTTTCCAACTTCATAGAATCTGCTACTTCTTGAACCACAAAGGTATGAGACCCAAAGGTCACCTCTCCCCTACAATGAGACATCAATATTAATTTAAAGACAGGTTTAAAAAAAAACACATTTTTTAAAAATAGCATATAGTTACATGCCATAACTTTGAGATTCATTCGTCAGAAATATCAAATTTTCATTAACAGATTAGCTAGAATTCTTAATCCCTTTTGAAGGCAATTTTAACATATCAACAAGATAATCTTAATACATTGCTTTTTAAATATTGTCTATTCAAATTATAATGTGATAACCAAGTGCATTTAGAAAACAAGATTCAGAAACCATCTGGTCCAATCCTTCACTTTACAGAAGAGGAAGTCCCAAAAGGTTTGCCCAAAGTCCCACAGTAATGGACTCAATATGCATAAGGAAACATATTTTTGGAAATAAAGTAGGAATCTGTTTTGCCTGGAAAGGCATATTTGGTTACTAAAGTTTTCTTTTTCTTTTTCTCTTTCTCAATGGTAGGTGGAGGGGCCAAGAGAAGAAGAACAAATAAATACTTGCTAATTTTGGAGAAAAAAAAAGGGAGAAGGGAGGATTTTAAAAAACCTGATATTCTAACATTTCTGTGTGTAAAATATACATTTTACATTTTAGTCTGTGCCAGACTAAAATATCCTGCAATCATTTTCTTAACTGCTAGTCAGTACATTAACTGAACTGGAAAACTCACAGAGTGGGAATTTTTTTATATGCGTTCATTTCTCCCTTCTCTCTCTCTCTCTCTGTCTCTGTTTCTCTTTGTCTCTGTCTCTCCCTCTTTCCCTTCTCTTCCTTTCCCTCTCTCTTTCTCCCTCTTTCTCTCTTTCTCTCTCAACTAGCCTTAAGAGTCAGGAAGCCCTGGTTTCACATCTAACCTTTGACACATACTGGATGTGACCACAGATAAGCAATCATTACTATAAATTACAGGACAGGTGCCAATCTACATTGGGGGGAGGGGGAGGGAGTTCCCTCAGATGAAAGTTTTCTAGGCCAATGAAATCAAAGATCCAGTCTAAAAACACAAAAAAAAGAGACAAAAATTTCAGTCTGCGCCCATGATTTCACTGTTGTGAAATTCTGGTCAGAAAACTCCCTATACCAAAAAAGATAAATAAGCACCTGATCTGCACATACAGGCTTAGAGAGTGGACTGAAGCACTGAAGGAACAGTGACTTACCTGTCCAGGGTCCTGCAACCCCTCTCAATGGCAGGGCTTAAGCCTAGATCTTTGAGGCTGGTTCTCTATCTACCATGTCACTTAGCCCCTTTCTACAGAACTTAAAAATATAGAGATATGTTCATATTGATTCATAAGCTCATTAATATGGGCATTTCCTCTGACAATGCAGATATCAAGGCACCCATGCCTGACATTCTTTGTGACTCCAGTCCATGTCCTCCCATATATTCACCACAAAAGAGACACTTAACATGCTGGGGGGCTGGATTCCTTAAGCACTCCTGATATTTCAAAGACACTAATAACATATGCAGCCTCTCCGTAATTGTCCCTCCCTCTCACCATGTCCATCTTTCTTTTTCCTCTGTTACCACTGTTATGCAATGTGTTATGTATTATTGCTAATGTTTTTCTCCTTTCCTGCTTTATAAATTAAGTCACCATTTTCTCATTTGAAATTCAATAAGCCTCAGTTTCCTCAGCTATAAAATTAGAACATTAATGCTGGCACTAGCTACATTACAGTATTACTGAAAGAGTTTTTAAAACCTCAAAATGCTATATAAAGGTGAGCTATCATCCCTTCCAATCACAATTTCTCATAATTCTTCATATTGACAAGATTTAGTACCATAAGGCTATTTACCAGGCTAACTCAGAGTCCCAGAGTCCCTACCATCTCTAATCTTCCCTTTTCCCTTTCAATGTAATTGTTCCTCTAGATTTTCTCCACCTTCAACTCCATATACGCTGCCAAAATCTAAATACGTATAAGGTTTCTTCTTATTCTTAAAAGGTCCAATTACCAAATTTCACCAAGGACCCTCCCTTCTCATCTTTAATAGTTTCTAGAAATTCTATCTATTCCTTGAAATTTTCCCTCAGTAGAAGTAGGACATGAGAATAGGACAGAAGACTGGAAGAGATTATAGAATTCCTTTTATTTACATATAAGGAAACTAAGGCACAGAGCAGTGAAGTCACTTGGCTAAGATTGCAAAAGCTGGGATTGAAAGGCTCCAAATCTGGTGCTCTTTCCACTTACCTTCAAATTCCTGTTTCATTGAACCACCTGATGTGAAAGGCTCCCATGTATTTTTCTCTAAGTTTAATAGTATTTTATTTTTTCCCCAGTTACATGTCAAGCAAATTTTTAAGCATTCATTTTTACAAGATTTTGAGTTCCAAATTTTTCTCCCTCTCTCTCTTCCCTCCCCTTTTCTGAAAATGGTAGGCAGTTTGATGGTGCTATCGTGTAAAAAAATATTTCCATATCAGTCACAGTTGTGAAAGAAGAAACAGATCAAAAGGGAAAAAAAGTCATGAGAAAGAATAAACTAAGTGAAAAAAATATGCTTCGATCTTCATTCAGAGTCTATCAGTTTTTTATCTGGATGTGGAAAGCATTTTCCTTCATGAGTCTTTTGTGTGCTGCTGAGAAAAGCTGAGTCATTCACAGCTGATCATCATACAATGTTGTTGATACTGTGTACAATGTTTTCCTGGTTCTGCTCATTTCACTTTGCATCAGTACATACAAGTCTTTCCAGGATTTTCTGAAATCTATCTGTTCATCATTTCTTATTGCACAATAATATTATTCCATTATATTCATATACCATCAGCCATAACCCAATTAATGGGCATCCCCTCAATTTCCAATATTTTGCCACCACAAAAAGGGCTGCTATAAATATTTTTGCACACGTAGGTCCTTTTCCTTTTTTATGATCTCTTTGGGATACAGACACAGTAGTGGTATTGCTGTGTTATAGGGTAAGCACACCCCATGTATTTTTGTATTTTAATTTATCTATTTTTACATTTGGCCCTTATTTTTTTATTCCCTTATTTCACTACGTATTTTGCAGGGTTTTTTGGTACTTATTTACATCAGTTATTTAAAAACAACTCTATTTTACATAAGTGAGTTTTAATACCATTTTACATTTATAGTTAATTAAGCAACAAACATTTATATTAAGCACCTACTATGTACCAGGTATTGTGCTAGATCCTGGGGATACAAAAACAAAAAGATCTTACAACCTATTAGGAGAAATGATACATAAATGAATACACAAAACATACCAGATAATTTCAAGGTAGAGGCACTGGCAATTGAAGGAAACTCGGGAAAGCTTCTTGTTAATAGGTTGTGGCCAAGCTGAGTTTTCAAGAATTTAATGATTCTAAAAGGCAGAGGTAAAACAGATGCATTCCAACTTTGGGGAGCAGGTCTGTGCAGAAGGAGCAGCAAGGAGGCTGGCTTAGCTAGATTGTATATGAAGTGTGTAATATGGTATTCATACAACATATTTCAAAATACTTTCACATATGCTGCCTGGTTTTGATCCTCATGACCACCCTGTAAGCCAGAGAGGGCAGATATTACTAACTCCATTTTACAGATAAAGAAACTGAGTGACAAATCGGTGAGTAGATTTGCCCAGAATGACATAGACTGCCATTGGCAAAGCCAAAACTAAAACCCAGATCTCCTGATGCCAAATCCAGAGTTGTTTTCACTACACCACACTGAATGTAAATTTTGTGGGTTCATTATTCTTTTTGTAAATTCTAGGCTGGTTGCCCTTTACCACTAAACAAGTTTCTGGGTGGCCTTTCCTACCATTAGTCAATGTATTTTCAGGAAATGTAAACCACCCTAAATAACAGCTAAAGGGAAAAAAGTCACAAAAGCAGATCTGCTAGAAAAAAGCATAATAAATAGACTTTGCTATTTACCTCCTCAATGTTCTGTGTCTCTGTGCAAGTTGGATCCTCACCCCCTCCCATCCCCCTAAACAGGATACAAGCTCTCTGACCATAAAAACTGTTTTGCATTTTGTCTTTTTACCACAGAAGTGCTTAATAAATGTCAAACTGGAAAAAAAAAATACTAAGATCATAATCCTCCATATCATAAGAGGTTTATTGTTGAAAGGACCTTTACTTCAGAATAACATTGAAATCTTGTATATTGCTATCAGAATATTAACATGAGACACAGAATCACATTACAATTCAAAATCAGTTCAAGCCAATTGACCAGGCAATTATGAAGAGCCTGCTAAGTGCAAGGCACTAAGAATAAAAAGATAGAAATTCAATAGTTTGCACCTCAAAGGAGCTCATATTCTATTGCAAGACAGGAATAGAGGGGTAAGATACAACATACACAGAGGTGAATAAATATAAAATAAATAAAAGTAATTCTGGCAAGCAGCACTAACAACTGAAAGAATCAGGAAAGATCTCTTTTTAGAAGTGGCATTTCAGGGGCAGCTAGGTGGCACAGTGGATAGAGTACCAGCCCTGAAGTCAGGAGGACCTGAGTTCAAATCCAGCCTCAGATACTTAACACTTACTATTTGTGTGACCCTCGGCAAGTCACTTAACCCCAATTGCCTCACACACACAAAAAAGAAGTAGCATTTGAGCTGAGCCTTGAAATAAGCTATGACAATAATAATATGAGCGACAAGCTACAGGTGAAAAGGAAGAATGTTGCAGCAATGGAGGACAAATCTGTGCATAGGCACTCAGGTGGGCGATGGAATTTCATTTATGGGGAATTGCAATTAGACTGTACAATAGAGAGTGTGAAAATAATGACATCACTGAGGAAAGGCAGATTGGAGAGAGATTACAAAAGGTTTTAAATGTCAGAGTCAAAGCAAGTCAGCAAGTCTCTCTATGTTCCAGAAACTGTGCTAAGGGCTGGGGATACAAAAAAAGGGGGGAAAATAATCCCTGCTTTGAAAGAACTCACAGTCTAATTGAGGGAAGCACAACGTTCAAAGACGTTCTACACATGGGAAAAATGAGATAATCTCTGAGGGAAGGCATTAAGCTTAAGGAGAACTGGAAAAGGCTTCTTATAGAAGAGGAAAGTTAAGCTGGGACCTGAAGAAGTCACGGAAGTCAGGAGACAGAGGGGAGGAAGGAGAACATTCTAGGCCTGGGGGTCAGAGAGTGGACATGCCAGGGAGCCAGGAGACAGTCATATTCGAGGAGTAGTAAGGAGGCCAATGTCACTGGATCAAAGAAGACATGCAGGGGAGTAAGGTATAAGAAGAGAAGGGGCCAGGTTATGAAGGGCTTTAAAAAACAAAGGATTGTATGCATATTTGATTTCACAGGCAACAGCGAGCCACTAGAATTGACTGAATTGGGGGAGAGAAGGTATGTGACATGGTCAGAGGAACTTTTATTTTATCCTAGAGGAAATGATGAACCATTGAAGCTTCTCAAATAACTAAATCACTTTTAAAATTAACTTTAAAAAATAGGAGAAGAAAGGAAAACTGTTCAAGTAAAAAAAAAGAAACCCTCCTCTAAAATTCTCTGTGACCCCATTTTGGAGTCTTCTTGGCAAAGATACTGGAGTGGTTTGCCGTGTCCTTCTCCAGCTCATTTTACAGATGAGAAACTGAGGCAAACAGCATTAAGTGACTTGCCCAGGGTCACACAGTTAGTAAGTACCTGAGGCCATATTTGAACTCACGTCCTCCTGATTTCAGGGCCAGTACTATGCACTAGCTGCCCTAAACAATAGGTTACAGACCTCCTAAGAAGTCTATTACCCTATTAATATACCGTTAGTTATATCAGAGGTAATAGAATTGAATTCAAAGGTAGGCAATGTTTTCATAGAAAAAAATTTGTAAAATTTTCAAAATATGACCTTTTGAAGCACTGAATTATACTTTTATGCATCTCTTTGTCAACTAACACTAGAAGTATTACACTAATCTAATCTGTATCAACTGATTAAATTCATCTCCTATGCAAGACCTTTGGCAGGACTTGGGAAAACAAAGCCAATATGACATACTCTCTTCTATCAGGGAGTTTACATTTTACTAGGGCTATAAAAATGTGCATACCCTTTGACCCGGCAATAGCACCTCTGGGGCTGTATCCCAAAGAGATCATAAAAATGGGAAAACCACCCATATGTATAAAGATAGTTATAAAAGCTCTTTCTGTGGTGGCAAAGAATTGGAAATTGAGGGGATGTCCATCAAGTGGGGAATGGCTGAACAAGTTGTGGTATATGAATATAATGGAATACTATTGTGCTATGAGAAATGATGAGCAAGCGGACTTCAGAAAAACCTGGAAAGACTTATATGAACTGATGCTGAGTGAAATAAGCAGAACCAGGAGAACATTGTGCACAGTAACAGTCACATTGTACAATGACTAACCTTGATAGATTTAATCCTTCTCAGCAATGCAAGGATCTAAGACAAGTCCAAAAGTCTCATGATGGAAAATGCTATCAACATCTAGAGAAAGAACTATGGAGTCAGAATGCAGATCAAAGCATACTATTTGCTCTTTTTTTCTCTTCTGTTTTGTTTTGTTTCTTCTTTCTTGTGGTTCCTCCTGCTGGTTCTAATTCTTCCTTACAACATGACTAATATGAAAATATATTTAATAGGAATATATATGTAGAGTCTATATCAGATTGCACACCATCTTGGGGAGGAAGGTTGAGGGGGGGAGAAAAATTTAAAATTCAAAAGTGTATGGAAGTGATTGTTGAAAACCAAAAATAAATAAATTAAAAAAAAAAACAAAACGTGTCATATTCTTCCACCAATGCACTAGGTATCTATTGGGTAAGACACATGGTTACAAAAAACTGACAGGGAGGCACATGAAGCTAGAAAACCCATGTGCTTGGGGTAACTCACAATTCTGAACTGTGGACTTTGATGTCTGTAGTCTGTTCAGGAATATCTGCACCACACAAAGCTAGTCCTCTCCATCCTCCAACCAGTCAAGCCCTCTTCTTGAACCCAATAAAGCATTTACAAGCTCTTTCAACTTACATTCTTTAGAATTGGAAAAGTATTATAGTATTGAATTGGCTAGCGGTTCCTTCTAAGCAAAATAACTGCAGACATCATTGGATTGTACTGTCTGTAGCCCAGCCAGTTACTCATTCACCACAATGCTGTCTCATCCAATCAAACTGTAAGCAACAGATCAGACCAATTCTTTGGGCAAGGCAAGCAAATCCAGCCAGAACTTCACACCGGCCAATCAGATCTCAGTGCAGGAGTAGGGAACTTACAGCCTCGAGGCCCCACATGGTTTCATTTAGATTCAGTCAAAGGGCCTCACTTGAGGATCTAGAGGGCCACATGTGATCTTGAGGCCACAGATTCCCCACCCCAGTAGAAACTATCTTCTAATGAGCTTCACTCTTCATTCAGTCAATCAGGAACTAAAAACTGAAATCTTGTTAGTTGATTACTCCTCTAGCTGCTTTCTTCAAATAGCTAATACAAAGTTTGGAGGGGTGCCCCAATGAGTCTTTGTCTCCTGCCACATTCTCCAATCTCTTCCACCCTCAGTCTCTGCCAGCAGACTTTACCTATTTCAATGGTTGAAATCAGTCTTTGGGTACTCAGGGACTCACCTTTCAATTATGAGGTAACAGCCAACTAAATCCCCTATGAAATCAACAATTCATATTTAATTACCCCTCAGTTTCTAAACAGTGATATGAATTTTAATTTTATGAGTTTTGCCCTTTTAAAAGAACTAAAGGCAAATGAGCCAAGGGGTCACAATACATCCTACAGCTCCAGCCATTAGTCAGTTCTCAAAACAGTGTTCATTCTTACTCTGTATTCTTGAAAATTACTTCTTCATGCTCTCATTTTATTAGTTTAATAAAAAAAAGTTTTGTCTCTTTAAACTATCAAATTTTTACACACAAAAAAGGAATCACCTTACATCTTTTATAAGGTGATTTATGTTTTTGTATTTATGCTCTCCAGGATGTTTATTGGTTTTTCGTTTATTCAGAGCTCAATTTTCTTTAGAGCTTTCAACTGTCTTTTCAACTTTCATTTACATTACTACAGATGTATATATTGTTCTCTTGATTTGGCTTATTACAATCTGCATTAGTTCATATAAATCTTTTTTTTTTCCTGAATTCCTCATATTTCTAGTTTCTTACGATACAATATATTCACATACCACAGAGGTTTTTTGGTCTTTCTGGAAAGGAAGCAAGGTGTGGGGTATAGAATGCAGATTTGGACACAGGAGGACCTGAGTTCAGATCCCACCTTTAACACTTAGGAGCTATGTGATTTTGGACAAGGCACTTAGACTCTCTCTGATTAGTTATCTCATTGTTGAAATGAGGGGGTTGGAATAGATGGCGTCTGGGCTCCTGTGACCTCAGATTTTCCCTAGAAGAGCCATGGAATTTTAGGTATAATTTCCCTGAATTCTATTTACTGTTTTGCTTGGAAAAATGAATTTACTCACAAAAGGGGTAGAGGAGAATACGGGAAGTTAACTAGCCAGATGTTAATTCCTTTAATACTACAAGGACCATAATTCAATGGCCATTTCCATCTATGCCACAAAAGTCAATATGTATAAACTCCTGTGACTAAGGCGGGCGGGGGGGGGGGAGGGAGGGAGGCATCACCCTGTAGCCAGCTAAATAATGAGCTTCTCTGGATTAGCTTACTAAGCTAGTCCTTGGACAACAGACAAACACTCAGGTTATAAAGCCCGTACTTCCAGTTTACTGAGACCCATCAGAGCTCCAGACTTTCAGAAGCCAGGGTCACAACCACGCCACTTTAAAAAGTCACACCCAGCTTTCAAGCCACTGGATGCTGACATCTGACCTAGTCTAATTTGTCAGCAGAGGTTATCGAAACATTTGCAAGAGGCCAATGTGGAGTCAGAATCCCCATCCAAAACCACTCCTCTCTTTTTTACTCATCTCTTTTTATTATTAGGAGAATCCTCTTTTCCAGAGCTAAGGCCCAGCAAGCAACCTGTGCCCTGAGCTTGGCATAACAACAATCCTTTGCACTCACCCTCTGGATGAACTCAGTCACAGCAAAATCCCCAAACTATTTCACACTAACACCAGGTGGTCTCTGAGCTTAGAGTACCTGTAGTACCCATACTTTCTTTAAAAGGACTGTGACCATGTTCTGGTCATGAAGTCCTGCTGTAAATCAAACTTGTCTCATTGTTGCTATTACCCCTCCACTGTCAGGGCTACAGCTCACTTCGTAGCCATTGGTATAAGTATTAAGATTTGTCCACACTAAAGTGGGCCTCCTACTGGGACACCCCACCCTTATATATGCATCTAGTTTTCCTCCTCCAACAGCATAAAGAAAGTTTTTTGCTTATAATCACTGTTAGTTTTATTTTATTTTATTTTTTAGTTAACTGTGGTTTGTTTTTTTTTTTTTCAGTTGGGCAATGGGGGCTAAGTGACTTGCCCAGGGTCACACAGCTAGTAAGTGTCATGTGTCTGAGGTCGGATTTGAACTCAGGTCCTCCTGAATCCAGAGCTGGTGCTCTATCCACTGTGCCACCTAACTGCCCCCTTTAACTGTGGTTTTGATAACTTGTGTGAGCTCTGTGTTTTTTTTCTTTTCCCCAGAGTTAACAGTGGTTGCATGACTGTAACTCATTGGTCAGGGTTGACAGTGATAAGAAAGAAAAGTCCCTTAATTTAAAATATGCCTTGAGTTCAGTAACTTTATGATCTTTTGTTTTTCTTTAGCTCTGAAAGAAAAAAAAAAAGGACTCCCTACACAGGAGTTAGTAAAGTTTCAATCATTCTAGCTAATGGAAGAAAATAATACAATCAGATTTAGAGTCCCAAGAAACCTTAGAGGTCTTCTAGTCCAACTCCTCAATTTACAGAGGAGGAAACAGAGGCATGGAGAAGTTAAGTGATTTGCCCAGACTCATAAAGGCAGTCAGTGGTAGAGCTGAGATTCCAACTCACGTCATCAGAAAGGAGTGAGGTAATTTGTAGGACTTATGGTTTATGTGGAACCACCCACATGTCCTTAAACAAAAAGAACTATAAATGTAATCTACAGGCACAATTTCATTCTACAATTCAACATTTATTACATGCTACTGTTTACAAAGCACTCTGTGTGCATGAAGGGAAATATACAAAATTTAGATAAGCTCCCTGCCTTCAAAAAGTTTACAACTGAGTAGCAAGATATTACAAATAGAAAGAGAGCTACTATAAAAAGAAAAAAATAATACATCAGTACATCAGAGAGGTGCAAAACAAAGTGCTATGTGTGTCTGAGGGAGAAAGGTCATGCTTGGTAACATTCAGTCCCGTCCATTCTTTGTGGCCCCAGGGCCTATATCAGGCCAGGCCTTTTTATCCTCCACTGTCTCTTGCAGTCTGTCCAAGTTCATGTTCATTGTTTCCATGATAATATCTGTCTCATCCTCTGCTGTCCCTTTTTCCTTTTGCCTTCAATCTTTCCCAACATCAAGGCCTTTTCCAACAAGCCCCATCTTCTCATTATGTTGCCAAAGTATTGAAGATTCAGCTTCAGTATTTGACCTTCCAGTGAATAGTCTGAATTAATTTTTTAAAAGTACTGACTGATTTGATCTCCTTGATGTCCAAAGGACTCTCAAAAATCTTCTCCAGCTTTGTCTGAAATCATCGATTCTGTGGCACTCAGCTTTCCTTATAAAGAACCTGTTCTTTTTTGCAAAAGGGACTGGACGCATTAATGTTCTAACTAATGGAGTAAATCAGATCATTGTGCAGATCAATCAAGAGATTGGATAACCCACTTAGGGGAGGAAGCAATGAAGAAACAATATTGAAAGAGGAGGAAAGCCAGCTGGATGAACCATAAAATCACAGATCTAGAACTAAAACTCAGAGATCATCTAATCCAAATGCCTCATTTTACAGATAAGAAAACTGAGGACCACAGAAATTAAGCAACTTGACCAAGATCACAAAGGTAATAATGACCATAGGTTAGACTATTGCCTTCTGTACATTCTTTACCTTTTTGGTGTGGGTCATTAAATATGACAGCACTTAGAATAAAACACAACACTCATCCCCTCTTTGCTGCTCTTAATTCAGTCCAAGATTATAGCAGCTCTTTTGGCCCTTACATTGTTGACTCATACCGGGCTTGTAGTTTGCTAAGTTTACCCCAATTCTTTTTCAGATGAACAGCTCTCTAATGCTGCCTCCCCCAGCTTATCCTTATGAAGCTGATTTTTGGAACCAAACTGCATATTTAGCCCTATCAAATATCATCTTAATTGATTGGGCCCAGTGTTCTCGCCTCTTAAGAGCTTTCAGTATCCTGACTCTAACAGCCACGGAATCAGCTTTGTGCTGTCTGAAGATCTGACAAGCATGCCATCTACACCTTTATCCCAGTCACTGACGAAAATGCTAAACAGTATGGGGCCAAGGACAGATCCCTGTGGACACTCCAATTGGAGACTTCCTTTCAAATGAATGTGGAGCCATTAACGATGACTTTTTGAGTCCAGGCATGCAGTCAGTTCTTACTTTATTTTATTACAGTTAAGTAAATTTAGAATTGATCAGAAGGTAAACCCTCTGATTATCCCATATAAGGGTCTTTACCTTGGAGAAAAGAGGAATGGGGGCAGGGATGGTGGGTGACACGATACCTGATTTCAAGTATGTGAAATGCTTTCATATGGAAGGAGAAAATAGGATCATAGATCTAGATTTGAAAGGAACCTAAGAAGGCATCTAGTCTGACCTCCACATTTCACAAATAAATAAAGTAAAGACCAATGAGGTTAAAAGTACAGTGAATAGAGCACAGGCTCTGGAATCTTAAAGATCTGAGTTCAAATCCTGCCTCAGGCACTTACTACCTGTGTGACCCTGGGCAAGTCACTTAACCTCTATTGGCCTCAGTTTCCTCATCTGTAAAATGAGGATACCAATAGCAACTACCTCCCAGGGTTGTTGTGAGGATCAAATGAGATAATATTATAAAGCAACTTGCAAACCTTAAAACACCATATAAATGCTAGCTATTATTATTATTGTTAGTATTATAAGTAATTTGCCCAAAGTTAATAGTGTCAAAGACAAAATTCAAAACCAGGTCACAGGATTCCAGAGTCGGAATCAGGACTCCTCCTTCCCCCATATTATGCCGGTCTGTGTGGACCCAGACGACAGAACTGGGAGCACCGAGTGAAAGTTAAAAGAACTAAATTTCAGCTTGATTTAAGGTTAAACTTCTTGACATCTCGACCTGCCAAAAGTGGAACAGGCTGCCTCCAGGGGAAAGAGAGGTCCCTTCCACTCATATTCAAACCCCAGTGAGTTTGGAACCTATGTTTCAGAGGGAATCGTCAGTCAGATACAAATTGAACGAGAGCCTCGGGGAGCTCTTCCAGCCTCGAAATTCCATGGTCACAGGATTATAGCTCTAGAACCAGAAGGGCCCTTGGAGGTCATCTGTTCCAACCCCCTCATTTCAACAATGAGGAAATGGCATCAAAGAGAGGCTGAATGCCTTGCTCAAGGTCACACTGTCGAACTCTTCAAGGCTGAGTTCTGTCCTCTACACCTTGCCTCCTCTCCAGAAACATGAAAGGAAACAAAAGCCCTTACCTTTCAAAAGGGGCTGGAAGGTTGGAATCTCCTGTAATTTGATGACATCTGGATCGCTGCTGATACTCCGTGAGGCCTGGGTTCCTTGGGCTACTACAACAATGTCATCCATCTTGGCTTTCTGCTTGGTAGGAGGAGTCACTGAAAAAACAAAGACAAATTGCTAAGATGTTGTTGGCAGGACGCTTCTGCAGCGCCAAAGATAGAGTCATTGATATATAGACTGGTAGAGATGGGAGGAATCCTAGACACAGTCAGATTTACCAGAAAGAACAGAGGTCTTGACATTGGAAGGTCTGAGGCCAAGTCCTACTTCTAACATCCTACCTTCATGGGTCAAGGGCATGAAGTTGCTTAACTTTTCTGAGACTTTTTGTAAAAAATCCACAAAATACACTGCCTCACCATGTTGTTATAAGGAGAGTATAGTGAGTCCCAGAGGGACTCAGTGATCTCTCAGCTTGAAGACACAAAGGTAGTTAGCAGCAGGACTCAAACCCAGGTTTCCTGACTCCCAGGACAAGACTCTTTCCACTACATCACACTAGTCACTACCACCCTCAGCTTAGTAATAATGAAAACATTTTTACTACTCATTGCTCAAAGCAATGGTTTTTATTTTCGCTTTCTCATAACATCCCTCCAACATAAGCAGGGATTGTTATTCTCATTTTGCCAGTAAGGAAACCAAGATACAAAGGTTGTGGTCTGTCCAAAGTCATCTGAGCTCCAGAAGGCTGGGGACAGAAAAAGACTCTTGAGTCTTCAGGCTCTTTACTTAACAGGGCAATTTTGGAACAGCACTATATAATGGAAAGATAAGGGATAAGTAATAATCGCACCCCATTCAAGCACCCCTTGCAGCAGGAGTCCCCAGAAGTGCTGCCTCAGTGTTCATTAGAACGTGGCAGCAGGGGATAAGCTAGTTCCACAAACACAGGCCTGACCATTTCATTTCCTCAATAAGTTACAGTGACTCTTTAGTGCCTCTCTAGGATCAAATACAAACTTCTCTGGCATTTTAGGCCCTTTACTACATGGCACCAACCTACCTTTCCAGCTATATTACATGTAAAGTATAAAAATAATTTATCATATTTATATAATTTATATAACCATGCCGGTACATATAGATGTGATACATGTTACATGCATATACATGTTTATATAATCACACATATACACACACTACATGCATCAGCATTCACACACATGTGCACGCCTAACAAACACATGTGCATCTATGTGCATGTGCATGCATACATGTGTGCATGTACACATGTATTACTCCCCCCTGACATACTATACAATCCAGTCAAATTTACTGTTCCTGACATACAACCAATTTGATCGTAAGCTCCTTGAGAGCAGGGACTGTTTCACTTTTCTCTGTATCTCCAGCAGTGTCTGGCACATAGCAGTTGTTAATAAAGTTTGTTGACTGATTCAAAGCTCAGCTCAAATGCCACCTCCAAAACAAGGTCTTTGCTCGTCTCCCACACTGTTGGTGCCTCTCAGCAAAAAATACATTGAGAGAGAGAAAGAGACACACACACACATACATATATGTGTGTATATGTATGTGTATATATAGTCTCCTCCAAGAAAATGTAAGGCTCCTTGAGGGCAGATGCAGTTTCATTTTTGTCTTTGAATGGCCAAGTCACTTAACTTCTCAGGGCTCCAGGCAACTTTCTAAGACTATAAGCTATGGAGAAGTTTCAGACTTGCATTGGTAGAAGGAGTTTCCTCAGTCAGGAGATCCTTATATCAGTGAAATCACTGGTCTGTCCCTATCCCTGTCCTATCACTTGCACAGTGCCTGGCACATAGCAAACATTTTATAAATGCTTATTGATTGATATAAAGCTTTTTTTCCCCTCCAAACTCAAAGCCTCAAAACAAAAAAAGGAATTATAAACCAATATCTAAAGCTGATTCCATAAGATCTCAGAAATACTGTACAAGGGAAAAAGCCACTTTAAATAACATAGGAAACCTTAAATATAAGTTAAAAAACAAAACAAAACAAAACAAAGCACTAAACAACTGAATCCATAGATTACTACCAGCAAAAAGAAACCTATGCTTAAAACACCAAAGCTTGTAATGGTTAAGCTTCACAACAACAAGAAATTCCACCAGCATCCAGTAAAAACACTTTCAAGTATGAAAGGCAATGTGAATAATCCAGGGGACTCCTCAGTCAGGAGAAATTGGAAGAAGAAATGGAGAAAGTAAAAACACTTAAGCTAGAATCCAAAGTAAGAAATCCTACAAAACTGAACCTAATCAACAACAAAAAAGTCCTTCAACAAAACAGAGGTGATCAAGGCATAAGGAATAAAGGGGAAGAGAGAAGAAGGGGGGAGGAGGAAAGAAAAGAGGGTCAGAGAAAGACAGAAATAAAGGAGACTTGAGAGAGGTAGAGAAGGGAGACTGAGTGAGACAAGTCGGAGGAAAATCAAGAGGGAGCAGAACCCACAGAAGGTAATCAAGTCTGTTGAATGTTAGAGAGGGGTAGAAAAGAATGAGAAATGAGAAAAGGTCATAAGATTATAACTTTGGAGAGAACAGTTTCAGTTGAATGATGAGGTCAGAAGCCAGACTGCAAAGGGTTAAGAAGTGTTGAGAGAAGAGAAAGTGGAAGCTACAAATGGAAACAGCTTTCTCTAAGAGTTTGGCTTTGAAAGGAAAGACATATAACATGATAAGGGGTGATATAGGATGATATGGGGTGATGAGGGTGTGGTGAGGGTTTTTTCCTCGTTTGAAAGACTCAAGCATATTTATAGGCAGCCGCCAAGGATCAGCAGAGCCACAAAGAGACTGAAGATTGGGGTTTGGGGGTAAGGATAACAGCTGGGGCAATCTGCCGGAGAGGATAAGAAGGGATGGGTCAAAAGTACATGTCGATGAGGGGTTGGTCTTGGTGAGGAACAGAATCATCTCTTCTTCAGAGAATGGAGTTAAAGAAGAAGGAACGGGACTCAGAAATATAGAGAAGAAGGAAATAAGTGCTCATGGTGAGTAGTCTATTTTTTCTTTCAGTAAAGTGTGAGTATGGGTTCTTGGTTGAGAAGGTGGGTGAGGGGATCGTGTATGAGAGGGGAGGCAAGAGAAAAGTCTCAAATAGCCTCTTGGAGGAATGGAATAAAGAATCAATTTGGGAGGAGTAAAAAGATTGTCTTGCTGAAATGAGAGTTCAGTTGAGATTAGATAACAGGAGAAAGAAAAAGAGGGAAAGAGAGAAATTAACAATTTAAGTAAATTCAAAGAAGCTGGTTAGGATAGGCAAATGGCAGTGGAATGAGACTGAAGGAAGAACTAGTGGGAAGAGATCAGCACCACTGCAGTGTATAACTATGGAACAAAGGAATGATTGAAAGGAGAAGGATGAGTAGGTCAGATTTGGTTGTGACGAATAAAATAAAAGACTAGACATTTTCTCCAGTCCCCACTAACTCAAAAAACAAACAACTAAAAACAGAGGAATCATGGGCCAGAGGTAGAATAATTTTTGATACTCCCACAGAACAAAAAAGGAAGAAGCCCAAGAAAATCAGGAAGACCAGGGTTCAAATATTCACATTCTTACTAGCTGTGGCCAAGTCACTTATCCTGTGTACCTCAGTTTCCTCAACTGTAAAATGGGGACATCTATCTCTCACAGTTGTTGTGGGGATCAAATAAGATAATATTTGTAAAGGGCTTACACACATAGTAGACAATTAGTAAATGCTTGCTATTTATTTTTGGCAGTAGATTATGCTAATCCTTAACTAACTCACTCAGCACCCCTCCTCTATCAGCCTCCATGATCCAACAGGGTGTACCCAATGAAGTTTACCTGTGGATCCATCCCAGGAATTTCCCTCCTGCTTCAGTCTCTGCGAGTCCATGCTAGCCTGCCCTTTCCCCAGTATCCTGATACAACCGGCAGCGAACCTCAACTCTTGCAGAAGAAAGAAAAGAATGCGGGAAGGTGAAGATACATTTCCTTTCTGATTGAGATAGCCCCCTACTTTAGAGAACCTCAAAGCTTTCAGAAACTCCTCCCAGAATATCTGCTCTAACCTCCCTCAAGTGAGGGGCAGGGGAGGAAGTAGATATAGCCTTGGTGAAGCCAGAGAACTTAAGCAAAGGGGGACCTGGGGCAGGAGGCCAACATAAGTGGCTGCACCAAGCCTGAAGAAAAAAAACTGAAAACATCTGGGGCCAGCCCTGTTCCCCAAAAAAATATTTGGGTCAGGGACTGAGGCACCATAGGAAAAGGGTCCAGCCTGGGGGGGAGGGGTGGTAAAGCCAACATCAAAGAGGGAAGTCAGAAAGCGAGAGACGGGTATATAACAACAGCAAAAACACCAAAGATAGCAGAAAGAAGAAAATTCAGTTAGTAAAACCTGCAGCACAAGCAGATTAATGAACAGAGAAAAGAATAAAATTAGAAGGCAAGCACCAAGACACTGAAAGATTGCAAATGTCTATGAATAAATATTACAAAACAAAAGAAACTGAGCCAACCCCTGAGGAAACACGGAACCGTGTGGTTTCCCAAGAGAACATGAAGCCACAGAGGGATGTTCTCAAACGGTTGAAGAGAAAAATCAGAATCTTAAGAGAGTTTAGAAGGGAATAAAATGACGGCCCGAAGAGCAGAAATAATTAGTAAAATTAAAAAAAAAAAAAACAACTTGAATCCACAGTAGTAAACCTCACCAAAGAAGTCAAAGGGAGAACAACAGATTGGAAATACAAATAAGTTAAGGATAATTAAAACTGATGCTTCAAATTCCAAGACATATAGTGGTTAAAATTAACTATTTTGATGACAAATTGTGCAAGTGGCGAAGAGAAAGACCATATATAAAGGGAAGGAAATTCAAATAATGTAAGACTTTTGTATCCACCAGTAACTACACAAGGGATAGAATACTATATTCCAAAAAGCAAAGGAACTCAAGATGGAACCCAAAATGCAATGCCATATGAACCTGTGTCTAATCATCAATTAAAAAAAAAAAAGGTTGGACATTCAGTAAAAGAGAGAAATTTGAAGCATTCTTGAAGGGGGAAAAAGACATTTTCAGCTTATTTGACTTGCAAATACTCAAAACAGTGGAAACACAAGAGTGGCAAAGAAACAATTCTCAAGGAAAGTACAAATAACTAAATAAAATATCCATCTCTACAGTCTATTAAAAGAAAAGACTAGAAAGAGAAAAACACATAGGGGGTTAAAAACAACAATAGAGGAACAGTCTAGAGTTTCCTTTTGAACAGCAGGCAAAGGGATAAAAATGAGGGCAGAATGTAAAGAGGAAAGAGTGATGGTGGAGAAGAACCATGGACTGAACCCCACAATCTCCACCACGTACCAAAGAATGTAGTTTGTGGGATTAAACTGCCGAATGGGCGCGTACATAAGAGAGGGAAGTTAGTGAAGCATAGAAGAGAATGTGTGATATATCATAATCAAATCCATGGTTATCAAAAAGAGAACTCTTAGGAAAAAAGGGGGTACAGGCAAATAAGTGAGGTAACAAAGTGAGAAATTAAAATGGGAAAGAAAAGGGGAGATGTTGCATCAATGGGGGAAAAGTCCCAAAGAAGAACATTTACATGGGGAGACATACATATTCTCTAATGGCAGATTGGGGACCTTACCATGGATCTAATCTGTGGGAACATCACTTCCTCTGACAGAATGTTCTATCTCTACAAACAACATCCTGCCTTAGGGGAAAGGAAATCTAAGCTCCAGGGAGTAAAGGGCTTCCAGAATAACGGGAGATCATGTACCCAGAGGGGAGACTGCATGGCAAGTAGAAAAGAAAACGATTATGGGAAGGGCAGAGAGTAGAATTGGATCCAATGATTTAGGCAAAAGGAAATTTCACTAATGGGCCAATACTCATTTTCTCCTTCAGGAAGTGATACTTTCAAGACTGAGGCATAACGGAAAAAGGGGGTGAAGGGACAAGGTCTACATAGAAAAAGGTTAGAAAAGAGAATTCAGACTTGGTACTTTAGAAGCTCAAATTCCATATGAAACACAAAGAGATTAAAGAAGTTACAAATAACATAAAGACTATGAATTAAAGAATAAAAAAAGGAAGAAAATTAGTAAAGAGGTCGAGGTAAAGAAATCTTTTTTTTTTTTTTTAAAGATAAGGACATAGAAAAAGAAATTGGAGGGAAGGATAAGGGGGGAAGGTTTGAATGAATCATTTAACTACGGGGGTGGGGGTGGGGGGGAGAATTAGATAACAAAACAGAAGAAAAAAGGAACTGATAAGTTAACTGGGGCAAAACTAAGGGAGAATTGACAGAGAGGTGGTGAATATCCCGTGAAGGCAAAAGGGCTTCTGGGAATGGGGTTCCTTTAAAGTAGATTAAGGAAATTAATCATAAGACAAAGTACTCTCTTAAAAAGGGGAACAAGAAAGCTGATGAGAGGAAGTGAAGCAGACCAGAGAGTGAGCTGTAAGCAAAGTGAGCATTGTGGATAGAGCTTCTTAAGATACAGCCATACAGGGCAGGGAATCACCAATTAAGGAAAATATACACCTAACTCATAACTACAATGTAAATAGATTAAACAGTCTGACAAAATAAGTGACAGATTGAATGAAAAAAACAATACTGCACAATCTGTTGCTTACAATGTTTTAATATGTATTATAAGCAAAGACATATCAAGAATAAAAATGAGAGGCTAGAACAAAATGTACTATGCATCAACTGAATCCAAAAAGCCAGGAGCTGCAATCATACTATTAGACAAAACTAAACCGAAAACTCATAATTTAAGCGACAAAGAAGAAAACTACATTATGCTGAAAAGTTCCACAGATAACAAACCAATATCAATATTAAGCTGATAAGCTCCAAATACCATGACCTATAAATTCATAAGGGAAAAATTAACTTAACTGCAAGAAAACATAAATAGTAATATAATAATGACAGGAGACATTAATGTTTATCTCTTTAAGAGGTAGGCAAATCTAACAGAAAAACAAGGTAAAATATAGAACTGAAAAATTGTAGAACAAATTAAGAGCTAAAAAGACTAATGTAATGACATCTTTTAAGGGAGACTACCAAAAATATTCATATTTCACATGGAACTTTTACAAAAGATATTGCATATAAATGTAAGAAGGCAGAAATATTAAACACACTTTATAGATCATAATGCTAGAAAGTTATTAGTTCAGAAAACACCAAGACAAACATAAAAGGAAACTTAATAATGAAAACCCACCCCACCAAATCCTACCAGTTGCTAAGTTGTCAGCATCATCTGCACATCTTTCACATCCTTAAGAACTTTAGCGCCTTTCCAGTAGCCCTAAAGCTAAACTACTTTATTCAATCGCCCCTAATTAGAGAATGAGCACACTGAGAGCAGGGAACTGTCTTGCTTTTTCTACTTGTATGCCCAGCATTTAGCACTGAACTTGGCACATAGCACCTAATAAATGCTTTTTCATTCATCTTCCCTTTCTCTCCACTCATCAACACAAACAACTTATTTCCAATAATCATCACCTCTCACCCAGGCTAATTCAACACCTCCTAACTGGTCTCCTGATGCCTCAAAGTTCTACAATCTCTATGCATCCTCCACAGAGCTGCCAAACTTATGTTTTTGGGTTTTGTTTTGCTTTTTGGCTAGGCAATGCGATTAAGTGACTTGCCCAGGGTCACATAGCTAGTTAAGTGTCAAGTGTCAAGTGTCTAATGCTGGATTTGAACTCAGGTCCTCCTGACTCCAGGCCCTGTACTCTACCCACTGCGCCACCTAGCTGCCCCCAAACTTAAGTTCCTAAAACACAAGGCTGATCATATCACTTCCCTGATCAAAAAGTTTCAGGAGCTCCCTATTGTCTCTAGTATAAAATATGAGGGAGCAGCTAGGTGGCGCAAGTGGATAGAGCACCAACAGGGAGTCAGGAGGCCCTAAGTTCAAATCCAACATTAGACACTTGACACTTGACACTTACTAGCTGTGTGACTCTGGGCAAGTCACGTAACCCCCTCGCCTAACCAAAAAAAAAAAAAAGAAGGAAGCCTGAGATAAAATATGAGCTCCTCTGTTTGGTATTTTCAAGTCTTTCAAAATCTGGCTCCAGCCAATTAGTCAATAAATATTTACTGAAGTCTACTACTTTGGAGACACTCTACTAAGCACCAGAGATACAAAGAAAGGCAAGAGACAGTCCTTGTTCTTAAGGAGGTCACAGTCTAATGGGGGCCAGCATATTAACAATGAATAATAGTAGTGATAATAATAATAGCAATAGCTGGCATTCATGTTGTGCTTAGCATGTGCCAGGTGCAGTACAAAGCTCCTTACAGTATGCTCTCATTTGTTCTTCACAACAGCCCTATCGAGGTAGGTGCTATTATCCCCATTTTACAGATGAGAACACTCAGGCAAACAGAGGTTAAGTGACTTGCCCAGGGACACTGAGCTAGTAAGTATCTGACAGGTCTTTCAGACACCAGGCCTAGCATTCCATTCACTCTGCCACTATCCACCCCCAACTATGTACAAACAAGCTCTATACAAGAGAAATAGGAAGCAATCACCACAGGGAAGGCACTAGAATTAAGAGTCTCCATACATGACACCTCATCTCCCATCTCTAGTGTGCCTCCCTATCCCAAAATTACTTTGCATTTATCGTGAATATATTTCACATTTAAGACAGAAGCACGGTAGAGTGTAAAGAGATGGCCCCACAGTCATAAAGACTTGTATTTAAGTGCCATCTCTGACACAGCCTGTCTGGGCTAGGTGACCCTAGCTACTTAATCTCGATGAGCCTCAACTTCAGAGTTTTTATGAGCAAAGTATTTTGTAAATTGTAAAACTTTGAGAAGTACTGTGGTACAGAACAGTGACGACAAACTCAAATAGAAAGGAGGGCCACTAAATCTCCCATTTGGATCCTGCGGGTTGTATATTGGCTTAGTTTTAAAATATAATAGTCGTTTTAATGTACTTTTGTTTATTTGTTAAATATTTCCCAATTACATTTTAATCTGGTTCTGGCCATGTCATGGGCTGGGTGTTTGACATCTCTGGTTTACTAGATAGACAGCTAGTCTTCCTAACAAAAAGCCCTGGGTTCAAGTCCCACTACTGGCAAATACTGGTTTGTTCCCTCAGCCAGTCACCTTCTCAGAAACCCAGACAACTCTTTAAGATTTAGAATCTAAGTTGCAAACTTAGATTTTACCAACTACATTGGTAAAGAGTGTTCCCTCACTGCATCAAAGTCTGGACTCCCCTAAAAAGGCCTTCTATCAATGAAAACCATTGTTATTGCTATAGGAACCTGAGAAAATCTGGTTGTCAGGGACATGACATTTCAATGCAGGAGAAAGGGAAAAGGTTGACACTTATTAAATAATCCCTGGAACCTTTAATGCTCTTCTGAACTGGTAGAATGTTTCTATAAATTCACAGGATCTCTGAGTAGAAAGGGTCTTCGAAGGCTACCTCGTCTAACCTATACTTGCACAGATATCTCCTCTGACACATCTAGAAAAGGGGTTCTTAACCTGGTTTTAGAGATAGATTTCAAGAGTTCCCTTAACTTGGATGAAAAAAATAACATTTTTATTTTCACTAACCACTGAAATTTACCATTTCTTTCAGTTAGGAATTTAAGGGGAAAAAATAGGATTCTGAGAAGGGACCTACAGGCTTCACCAGATTGCCAAACGTGGTCATGATACAAAAATGGTTAAGAACCTCCTGTGATTGATACCTGTCGGCCACAGCTAAAAATTCATCTGACCATGAAAAAGAAATCAAGTCATGTTAGCAAAAAAAGTTTAGCCATGACCCATAGCAGCAGGAATCTGTGGTGTGGCGGGAAAAGCATGGGATGTGAAGTCAAAGGGCCTGCGTTCAAATCCCAGCTCTGCCACTTTCTTTCCGAGAAAGCAAGTCAGCAGCCCTCTCTCTGCACCATGTCTTCTGTAAAAAGAAAAGGGCTGGGCCGGAGGATGCGTTCGGTCCAAATGCTCCTCCTACGGCACAGTCAACCTCTGGCCACGCGCGCTCCATTCCACCAGACGAGTCCGTGGGACCCCACCTCACTGGGGCCGATGGATGGAGGCGCCGCAGGGTTACCTAGCAACCCCTTCCGCCTCCACCCCGAGAGATGGGAGGGGGGAGGTGACAGCGGTGACAAGCGCGAGGACACCGACCTGAGGCGCTCAGGTCGTGGGGTCTGCTCTCGGCTTCGGCGCTCTGTTCATTACCCATGGTAGCCTCGGACGCTGGGAAGCAGTGATGTGGCCACGTGCGGGGGCGAGGGGGCGAGGGGGCCCGGGATCCCCCGGGCCGGGCGGGGAGCCGGGCCCGCCCTCAGACGAGGCGAGGGCGGCGGGAGATGAGGGCGCCCGGCTTCCGAAAGCGAGGCATCAGCCGGGGCCGCCCCGTCACCCCCAGGTTAGGACGGGCGACTCGGCGCGTCCCCCCAACCCTCAGCAAGGTGCGGCGGCAGCGGCGGCCAATGGAGCAGCGTAGGCGGGCGCAGGAACACCTCCAGAGGCAGCCCTGGAAGGGGCATGCGCCCAATTTAGCTCAAGCTCTCGCTCGCTCCTTCCGGGTTGAGAGGCGGCCGCACCGGCTTCAGGAACGGGTCAGTTCCGGCGGCTTAAGGAGGAGCTGGAGCAGACGGGAGGAGACCGAGAGACAAAAGGGACGGGGAGGCCGGCGCCACCTTAAAAGACCAGCGCCGCTTGTAAGGACCCGAGCAGCCTTAAATGGCCAGCGCCTCCTCAGAAGGCTAGGGACACCTTGAAGAACCGGAGCCGCTTTAAAGGCCCAGCACCGCCTCCGAGGGCCAGAGCCACCTTAAAGGACCCAAGTCGCCGAGTGCCGTTTTTAGGACTAGCGCTCTGAGCAGCCTGGAGGCTTGCGCGAGTACTCCGCAGATGACAGCAGGAGCAAGAAAGCGTTCGAGGTTGGGCAGGAGAGCTCAAAGAAAAATCCTCGGGAAAAGCCGGCTGGGCAGAAAATGCAGGGAGGTGGAAGGTAGAGGAGCTAGGTGTCCGAGGGAAGAAATCACAGAAGCTCGGGTTGGAAGGATCCAAGCAACCACGTTGCGCACCTTCTCCGACCGCGATGCTCCAGCCTGTGCTCCAAAGCCTCTAGTGAGAGAGAACTCACTAGGTCCTGAGGCAGCCCATTCCCTTCTTGCCTCAGTTTGCCTCTTTACGCCTTCCACGTATTTCGCCCATTTCTATGCTTGGAGGCCAACCAAGCAGAAGCATCTTTACATCCCTTCAAGAAGACATCATCACGTGTGAGCAGTCTGGCTGTTGAAAGGGACTGTGGTGTGCAGAAAAAGATTAATCACCTTATGAAAGGTGTAAAGTATTGCCCCTTTAGAGTGTGAATTGGTGGGCAAAGGGGAGGGGGGAAGAATCTGTGTGTTTTAAAGAAACATTGTTTTCCCCTTAATGGGTGAGGAGAGAAAACATCATTCGTAGGATCTGATAAGGAGCTGATGATTGGGCCTAAAGAAGACTTTCTGAGAAAGACTGAGGCTTGGGGACTTTGTGGTCCCTCAGCTCATCTGCATATGGCCTTTTAGAGCTTGAAAGTTTAAAATTCACAAAGTGGTAATTCACGTAACCCCAGATTATGTTGTTGTTGAGTTGAAAAAGTTGTTGAAACTAAAAAGGTTGTGTCCACCTCTTCTTGACCCCTTTTGGGGTTTTCTTGGCAGAGATACTGGAGTGGTTTGCCATTTCCTTCTCCAGTGCATTTTACAGATGAGGTACTGAGGCAGAGTTTAGTGACTTGCCCAGGGTCATGCTGTGCTGCTAGTAAGTGTCTGATGCCAGCTTTGAATTTACAAAAATGAGTCATCCTGACTCCAGGCCCAGCACTGCCACCTAACTGGCTATCCAGATTATGAGAAGATTGGGGCAGCTAGGCGGCGCAGTGGATAGAGCTCCAGTCTTGGAGTCTGGAGGACATGAGTTCAAATATTGCCTCAGACACTTGACATTCACTAGCTGTGTGACCCTGGGCAAGTCACTTAACCCCGATTGCCTCATCAAAAAGAAAAAGAAACAGATTATGAGAAGGTTAAATAAAGTTTCAAAACTGACCAAAATTTCATGAGTGTTACCTCCTCAGGCAAAGATGAGTAGTACTGATGTAGAATGAGTAAGAACAACAAAAGAAGGAAAAAGCAATAAACAAAAGGAAAAAACAATAAAAGGAAACTAAGTGCTACACAATTGTAACCAAAACTTGGCTCTAGAATTGAGAAAATACAACTTTTCTCTTCATTGCATAGTGGAGAGAAGGAGATAGAATATTGTGTTTCCTGTCAGACATAGTGGATGTATTAATTGATTTTGCAGAATTTTTCTTTTTTCAGTCTTTGTAACATGAGAAGGCTCGAAGGATCATGAATCTGGAAGTATATCTAATCCAACCTCATTTTTACAAGTGAAGAAACCAAGGCCTATAGAGGTTAAGTAACTTGCTGGGATTCAAATTCAGGTCACATAACTTCAAGGTCAATTTTTCACTTTCCAAACTCTTTCCACTATACCCTGCTACTTCAGTGAGGATGGTAGAGAGATATCTTTGAAAATGGAAAAGAACAACTTTGAGTGAATGTATTATTTTGACTATTATAAATACACAAATTAAAAATAAAAGGCATATAAAGAAAGGCACTATCTGCATCCAGATATAGAACTGATGAATAGAAGTATGTATAGAATATTTTTACAAATAGGTGTGTATATATATATATATATATATATATATATATATACACACACCTATTTGTGTCTGATGGTAGCCATCTCTAGGGCTGGGGTAGGGAGGGAAGAAAAAATACATTTACATGATAATTCTGTTGTATATTTGAAAAGAATAGCAAGTTGTGTGTGGTAGGTTTGCCGTTTTGTGTACAGTCATCGTTTTATTGTAGTCTGTTATTGTATTGAGAAGCAGCCTTATTTACTGCAGCTTAAATTAGTTTTGGTTTGGATTGGTTTAGAAATGACACAGAGTCTCAGGTTTGATTTATGTAAATAGTAAAAGTATTTATTATTAAAATAATAAAAGGTAAATAAGTGACAGTATAAATCTCAGTAACTAAGCAATAATGTTATGTCTCAACAGTTAACATAAAAGTCTCAATCAATAATAACTTAAGTATCAAATCGGTATCAAATCTTACCACAATCAATCATCACTATCAGGGGAATCATCTACATCTGGATCACATGGCTGGGGAGTCCCTGGATCAGCCTCCGAAGTCTAATGGGGAAAATCCTGGTCTATGCATCGACACCATAGATGAAATTCCAAAGATGACTCAGGACTACCTGCCTTTAATAGTTCCTTCTAACAAAGAAGGCAGTTTGCCAAAAAATACATGATCTGTAGAATAGGAGCTGCTCTCAAAACATCCTTGAGAGTATTCCTGTTTATGAATATCCAGTTCCTGGAGGAGTGGCCAGCCCTTCCTGGGAGCATATACCATAAACAGTCCTTCAGTGTCTAGCTAGGAATAAGATTAACATGAAAAAGTCAGGTTAAATTGCAGGCATACTGAGTGAGGTCGGAATGTCTTTTTGAATTGATTCATTACAGTTATATAAATGCTTGTTTTATTCCAGAAATTAAAAATAAAGAAAAATAAAATTAATGTGACAGAAAAACAAAAGGTATCAATTAAAAAAGTGATACTCAGACAGGAACACATACTCCACATGTGCTCTGACCAGAGCAGAGTGAAAAGGATTAACAGTTGTGTTCTGGACCCTGGCTTCTCTAAGTTTTGATTCATCAGCTATAGGTTGTGAGTTATTTTCATGTCAGTGAATCACCAAAGGAAAGTACCTAGAATGCTACTGTGCATTTTGGAATTTGATAATACCACAACTTTTTGAAGAACAGCAATGGGGTAAGGAGAGGAAATTTCAGTGCATTGTCATCCAGGGCAACATAGATGCCATTGTGATTAATATATCCAAGGGAAAGGTTATCCTCACAGAATTTCAAATCAGTAAAGAATCTGACATATCATCAGTGTGTGAAGTGGAAAGAGCCCCAGATTTGGAATCAAAGGATCTTAGTTCATATCCCAGTTCTGTTGCTTCTTACCTGTATATGACCTTGGGCAAGACATTTCACATCTCTGGGCCTCGGTTTCCTCATCTGTAATATAGAATAGATCTGTACTCACTCTCCCATCTGTGTCTCATACTGCAGGTCAAGTCACCAAAGCAAAGTTGGCTACATCTCCTTTTCAGGATTATAGAGGCAATCCTGAGGCATCATGGAGTTGCCTCATACTATTTTTCGTGAATTCCACTTAGTGTGTTCCCCAAATATCAATCTCCTGTTAATATCTCCCCAGTAGCAATTTACCAGATAAAATCAATTACCAGTTAGAAAATACCTTTGTATGCAATGAAGCCAAGAGAGAAAATACCTCTCCATCACACATTTTCAGAAGTAGGTTCACCAAGATTCACCATGAATTAGTACCAGGCAGAACACATTACATGTGCTCTAAGGTGTATGTAATCGCCATCCCCCATTACAATAAAATAAAAGAGAAGCTAATATTCAGGGTTTATTACAGCTCATAATCCTCTAACTCCCACACACCTCATTTTACTGACAAGGAAATTGAGACCCAAAGAGATTATAGTGGTTGGTTCAAGGTCGCACAACAGAACCAAAACTAGAATGATAGTGTTCTCATTTACTGTTCTTTGATTTTCCATTACATTAGGCTGCCTTTATCCTAATGGACTGTAAAAATCAAAATGTATCATTCTTAGGCTTTTAAGGTCTTCGAATGTCTTTTAGTTTAACATTGTATCAGTATTGTAATGTGCACCAAATTTTCATGTTTTTTTTTATGCTATACATTCAAATTTATTTAAAGAATATTGAATAAGAATTCCAAATAATAAAGCATTACAGAATCAAGAATTATTAGGTTATCTTGTTACCTGAAAGCAATTTGGTTGGGCTGTACCAAGGGTTGGCAAATTGTAACTGGTGGGCCAAATCCAGCCCACTGCCTATTTTTGTACAGCCCAAGAGTTAAGAATGATTTTTACATTTAAAAAAAAATTTTAATGTAATAGTTTATTTTTCCCCAATTACATGTTAAAACAATTTTTAACATTTTTAAAAGTTTTGAGTTCCAAATTTCATTAGTTATTTTTAAAGAAGACAATGTAGGAGGTGAGAATATAGATCCAATGGAGTAGATTTTTGTCCCGACCCGCGGGACATCAACGGAGGTCCGGACCTATAAAAGAAGAAGGGGAGCAGGGGACACAGGAAATGGAGACAAGACAGGCTTTCTGATCAAGTCTCCTTTATTGAAGGCAAGCTCAGGGTAGTTATACACACAGTAAGAGGAAGTGGGGGAGTTCCACCAACGGTATAGGGGCAGGGTATTCCAGGAAGAGGTATAGCTTTGACCGCAATTTGTTCTTATCACAAGGGTGCCTTGGCAGCTGCAACACTAGTAATTTTCCAACGGTCATACTGGGCCTTTGGTCCCTTACAGATTTTGGGAGAGGGGAGTGGAAATGAGAATGAAAGAGCTCAGAATCCATCCACATGTGATTAACATCTGCCAGTTATTTAATCCACATTGGATCTTCAGCCACAATCAATTATGATATTATATTTCTATTCATCCCTCACATATCTTTCCACAACTACCCTGTCACATGCTATTAGCCATGGCTTCCACCATTTAAAAAAATAGCACACATAGCATAGAAAAAGAAAATAAAACCAACTTGTATTCATATAACACTTCATAATTTCTGAAACATTTTTACACATCTCTAAATGTTACTTCATGACCAGATAAATACAGGATATATGCTCATTCTCTGTGAATGTTTATAACCTATCATGTAATGTAGTCTTAATCAGTTCTAGCCAAGGCAAAGTTAAATAGGCAAAATTTGATTTGGGCCCCATCTTATCTCTAACTGACCTCATTTTTGAGCAACATCCCACCAAGCTCCCCCTATTCCTCTGAGCTATTCCTATTCCTATGAGCTCCCCTCATAAAGCAGGGACATGCTGGAGCCAGCTTGAACGGGCTTGAGAGAGTAGATTGTTAAATTTTCAGGGTGAGCATTTATACCTTAGAAATTGACAAACACCAAAAATCAGGGCTTGGTTTATTGTTTTGATTGTCTCATCTTAAGAAAGTGATGGAGATAATGTTAATATTGCAGATTAAACTTAAAAGTGTATCCTGTATACATTTTCCCCCCAGAGAGCTAGTTGTTAAACAATTACTAAAACACTTCTGCATTAGAGTTCATTAAGTCTAAACCCTTCATTTTTACAGAAGAGGATGCTAAAGCACGGATAAATTAAGTGACTTACCCAAGTTCACACATCAATGAAGTCAGCTTGCTTCTAGTTTTTACCCAGAATTGCAGTACTGTATTGAGAGAGTCTAATTTAAGAGAGTTGGCCCAATATAATGGAAAGAGTACTGGATCTTGAGTTAAAAAAAAAAGCATTCAAATACCAGCTCTGCAATTCAATACTTACGTGGCTTGGGGCAGGTCACTTAAACACTCTGAGCTTCATTTTCATTCCCTGTAAAATGAAGAAGTTGGTCTAGATGATCTATAAGGTCCTTTCCAACTCATAAGTCTATCTACCAACCTAGAAGTCTTTGTGTCCAGCAGCATCCTACATATATAAAAGAAGTAAAAATGTTTTCTTTTACCTTCCCCCTTATTTAGAGAAACAAGAACTAAAATTTCTGTTTCAAAGCTGTTTCAAAAGTCTTTGAGCTATCAAAGCTTAAAATTGCTGTAAAACTTTTGGGACACCCTGTACATGAGTCATTGGTTGGATCAGAGATTGTCCTTTGGAATAATCCTTTCAAGTGCTTTCCTTACACCTCTAGAGTGAGAATTTTCTTATTCCTATTGTGCAGATGAAGAGACTGAGGCTCAGAGAGGTTAAGTGTGCATAGCCTAACTAGTAAGTGTCATAGTTGGCAACCAAACCTAGTTCTTCTAACTGTTCTTTGCAAGATTCTTTGCATTACATCACAGTATAATACATGATAATAAGAGCTAACATTTATATAATGCTTACTGTGTGCCAGACTCTGTGCTAAGTGCTTTGCAATTATTAACTCATCTTATCCTCACAACAACCCTTAGAATTAGATGTTGATGTTATCCTTATTTTACAAATGAGGAAACTGAGTCAAACAGAAGTTAAATAATAACAAATGAGGAAACTGAGTCAAACAGAGGTTAAATAATGGGCCAAGGATCACATAGCTAGTAAGTATCTAAGGCAGGATTTGAACTAACATCTTCCTGACTCCAGACCAAGCTCCTTGTATACTGTGTCACCTAGTTGCCCCATAATAAATGTATAAAAGATGTCCAAACAATTTGTTTTGTTTGAAAAAAATCCAGTTCTGCCATGGACTCAAGAATACCTAGCCAAAGCCCCCAGTATTACATCATTGTTATTAATATTATGCATTGGACATGGTAATAATACGTGGAAATAATTAATGAAAATGATTACAGTTTCTAGAATGCTATTGATTAACAATAATACCTGCCTTGAAGTGTCAGGCCACAGTGAGTAAGTAGGAATAAAAAAGAACCAGAAGGAAGAAGGATAAAGGATTTCTCAGAGAATGACAGAAGTAGTCAGTACCACATCTGGGACAAGTGGAACCAGAATCTATAAGAACCAGGTTTGAATAACAACAGTTGTGGTATCAGGAGAACAGAAACCCGTGAGATAAGTTGGAGCTGCAGAGAATAAGCTGAAATAAGTGGATAGATGGACACAGACCTATACTTGCTTTGGGACCAGAGTAGCGACAGGCTTTCAGGCAGCTTGCTCAGTCTTTCCCAATTGGTGTCGTGAGTCTTTTGTATTGACTCAGAATCATTCTGGAAAAGAGATTGTAGGGAATTATTCTGTTGCTATAAGTAACATGCTACAGGAAGGTGTACAATCACTTTTTCCCAACTGCGTTGACTTAGGGGGATACTAGCCCCTTCTGTGGTCGTTACTGTTCTGAATGTAGCATTTTGGTTCGTCGCTGTTTCCTATATCCATGCAGACAAATAAGGAGTTTAAATGAGCTTTGCATGCAATATCTGACTTAGCCACCAGATGGCAAGCTACATGAGCTTTTCTTTTAGTCTGGCAACACATGTGCTCTTCCTGTGGACATGCACTGTGCCCTGACTTTTGAGTGCTGGAACTCTGAACAAGTTGATCCCTGCCCCCATCTTGTCAAACACTGTTTCCTCAGGTTCAGTTTGGAGGCAGCCCTTGCTAGCCAGGTTCCAATTTAACTAAGGTAAAAAAAAAATGCTGATGAAATATGAAATTACTCAGATCCCCAATTCTTAGGGGTATCCCGCTGTCTCAGAGCACTTCCAATGACACTCAAAGATTAGTACATTGTCATCAAATAGTTTTTAATAATAAAATAAAATGCAAAAGAAATATAGAAAATTTCTTCCCTATTGCTGCATCCTCCCAGATCTTCAATATAGATGAGAAAGCTCCTAATCAAATTCACCCAGAATTCATGAGAAGTAATAGGGGATGGGAGAATGTCCACTCCACCCATCTCATGGTTTAAACACAAAGCAGATAAGATGATGTTTCTCTGAATTCACCACTGGATCGCTTCAGTTGCTTCTGGGTGATGCTGATCATGACTCTGAATCTCAATGCCCATTTCAACCCTGCTCCAAAATCCTGCTTATGCTAGCCACTCGTACCAGCACTTCCATCTCAGAAGAAGAAAGGAAAGGGGAGAGGATAAATAGAATGTCCTTATTTTTCTGTTGTGCTACCTCCTGTCTCACAAAAAAAAAATCATTCTAATTCCACATGGGAAGATGGGAAATCCTTTTCACATATCAGGGTATCAAAAAATGTGCTCTCACTCTCTCTCTCTTTAAATCATTTCCTTGGACCCGAAGGAAAGTCATAATTCAATGAAATAAAAGGACAAAGCAAATTCTCCTGGGTTACATGCATAAATATTGTATGTTTAAATGTTGAGTAGAAGCCTTGGTTGCTTAGACGTGAGTTGGCATGAATACCCTAGAAATGAGCCAGATCTAGATATTGCCAGATTTATCTGATAAAACATGGAGATAATGTTATTAATGTTTCTGAGATTAAACCCATTCTATCTGTCCTCAATCAATACAGAAGTCACAATTATTTATTGCAAAAAGTAAATCCTGCAGAATTCCCACCATCCTCCTATTTGAGGCTTTGCTAAACCAGCAACTGTTTAACTCACAAACTTCCAAACTGTTTTCTTTACTCAGTAGGATATTTCTAATTACTTTGATGAATCTGTGATTTTATTCCCTTCACCAGTATAGATATGACTTACCCTATGAAACGCTTGTCCATGTTTTCGCATAAATCCTTCATAGCAGGTCTGTCCAGTGTGCTAGAGGCCCTCCTCTTTTCTTTCAGTGTGTCAAGGGTAGCAATGCATCACGCTAGCTATTCATCTTTTATCTCTCATTCTTACTATATTGCCAGCCCTTCTCTCTTTCCAATCATACATGTTCTTAATGTTGTCTTTTAGCCAATTATTGTTGTAACATACTGCAACATATTTAGATTCACTACCATGTTTTATTCTATCGCCTTTTGGATTAATTTTATTCTTCTGAGATCCTAATGACATATGGTACATCAGCATATAGCAGTACTGGGAGAATATTTGTGTTAAAAGGTCAGCCAACATGTCTGCTTAAACAGAAGTGGGCACCCATGCTCCCACATACCAACCTCGGCAACAAATTAAAAATAGCACCAGCCCTAATAATAAACAAGAAATCCAATGAAAAACTACATTAAGTGACTTCACCCACCATAAAACTTCAAGAAAAGTCAACTAGAAGCCTTCAGGCAACACAAAGGGGATCAAGAAAGAAAAGCTAGCACCAATATAGCTTTCTGGGAGAAGCTTTCTGGCCAGACAGTCCAGAGACAACTGTTACCTGTAAGTCTTTATCTAGAGGCATCAAGAGTGGAAGTCCCTTTGCTAGAAGTCTTTTTCTCCCCTTAATAAAGTCCTCGTGAAGTTTCTCATATATAATATAGCTTTCTCCTAGGTTCATTGTAGGATCCTGAAGCTATATTTCCTCAATGTTTCTAGTTTGTCCTCGGCTCCTGATGCAGACACTGCTTTCAGCCAGGGACTCTGCTGGGTTGTCCATGGAAAGTATAAAACCTTCCAAACTTTTAAAAATCAAATGGTCTTCCCCTGGTCAAAAATGGGAGAACAGGAAAGAGTGAACAGAGGTTCTCTCATCCTTTTTTCTCCAAGTGATTCTCTCTCATGGGCATGGCTATTGATTTTTGTGGCTTTATTTTGTAATCTGCAATTTTGCTGAAGCAATTAATTGTCTCAATTTGTATCTCTTCTGATTCTCTAGAATTTTCCAAGTAAACCATTATGTCATCAGCTAATGGGCGGAGTTTTATTTCCAGTTTGCCCATGTTTATGCCTTTAAATACTCTCATCTTATTGCAATTTGCTATTAATTCTGGAACTATATCAAACCTTGCTTTGCTCCTAGATTTATTGAGAAAGCTTATTATGCTAAAAGCTTAACTTAAGGTTCATAGATTTCAGGAAGAGTCTGTGAACTTGGATGGGAAAACAAAATTGTATCTTTATTCTTATTACTGTCTAACTGAAATAAAGCATTTCCTTCAAGTATGCATGTAGGCAATAAATATTATTCTGAGGAGTCCAGAGGCTTCTGCTGACTTCCAAAGAGGTCTATGACATGCAAAAAGTTAAGAACCTTTGTTCTACCATATTCCCATTGCATATGATGCTTTCTTTGGTTTTAGATAGATTTTTTTTTAACCTAGACTACCAAGGGAAATAATGAAAAAAATTAGAATGAAGGAGGAAATAATATTTTCAGATCTCATATTATATTACAATCTAATAAAGGGGCAATTATCAAAATCATCTCATTCTGTTTTAAAAATAGAAAAGTAAATCAATGTAAACGACTAGAGAAGAGAGAATCAGAAATAAGGGATCTCAGTGACCCAAGTACTGGGTAAACCCCAAAGCATAAGTTACTTTTGAAAGAACTCCCCATTTGATGAGAACTGTTAGGGAAAACTGCAAAGCAGTCTAGAAGAAATTAGACTTAGATCAACATCTTGTACCATATTTCACAATAAATTCAAAGTGGATCTATGATGTGAATATTAAAAATCATGCCATATCATATACCTTTCACTGCTATGGGTAAGAGATGAATTTTTAACCAAACAAGTAATAGAAGCAATTACAAAAGATGAAATAGATAATTAGGATTACCTAAAATTGAAAAGGTTTTGCATAAACAAAATTAATGCACATAGAATAAGAAGGAAAGAGGTCAAATGGGGAAAAAAAAACTTTCTATCAAATATCTCTGACCAGGGTTTAATATCTAATATATCTATGTAGACAACTAACAGAAATGACCAAATGTCATTTACCAGTAGATATATGGTCAAAGGATAAGGAAAAACAGTTCTCAAAATAGGAATCACAAAGAACACTCTAAGTCACTAAAAATAAGAAAAATACAAATTTTTTTTAAATTTGGGGGTGGAGCCAAGATGGTGGAGTAAAAGCAGTGACTTGCTTGAGCTCTCCCCCAAACCCCTGTAAAAAATAGCTCTAAACAAATTCTAAAGCAGCAGAACCCACAAAAAGACAGAGTGAAACAAATTTACAGCCCAAGACAGCCTGGTTGGTTGATTGGAAAGGTCTATCCTGCCGGGTGGGGAAAGGAACGCAGTTTGGCATGGGCACGCAGGCAAAATAGGCCTCAGGGAACCTAGACCAGGCCTCAGAGGACTGAATCTCAGACAGCTGTGGGGGTTTCCAGACCTTTCAACCCCGGAATGCCAAAGACAACTTTCAGTGGGAAAAGTCTGTAACTGTGGTGAGAAAGAAGCACAGTCCTAGCCCCAGTCCCCGAGGTTGGCTCCTGAGCAGTGGCTGCTTCTGGAGCTTCTGGCCCACTGAGAGGGAACTGAGTGGCTGGTCAGAGGGGGATTGCAGGAATCTCTCTGCTAGTACAGGATTCTCTTGCTTTGCCCATGCTTGGATCTGGGTCTGGGTGGCAGTCCTGGGACAAGGAGGAGTGCTGGCATGGTGGAGCTTACAGTGGTGGTGGAGAGGAAATCCTCCTCACAGTTCCAAGACAGAAAAGAGTGCTTGTGGCCACTCTGCTCTAGTTTATCAGAGCACAGGACAGGAAAGGAGTAAACAGCTTGCCTTTGATCATAGCACCTTGGAAGAACTGAAAATTTTCAGGTCCCTAGAAGTAGCTCTGAAAACAGCTGCACAAAACCCCTGAAGCTTGGGACAATGCATTCCCCACACTGGAAACAGACCCCTACCTTAACAAAGAGTTTGAAACTCAAATAATTGTCTGGGATCGTGGACAAACAAAGGCACAAAAAAAGTCAGACCATAGAATCTTTCTTTGGTAACAAAGAAGATCAAAACATACAACCAGAAGAAGACAATAAAGTCAAAGCTTCTACATCCAAAGCCTCCAAGAAAAATATAATTCAGTCCCAGTTCATGGAAGAGCTCATAAAGGAGTTTGAGAAACAAGTGAGAGAAGTAGAGGAAAAACTGGGAAGAGAAATAAGAGTGATGCAAGAAAATTATGAAAAACAAGTCAACAGCTTGCTAAAGGAGACCCAAAAAAATACTGAAGAAAATAATACCTTAAAAAATAGCCTAACCCAAAGGGCAAAAGAGGTCCAAAAAGCCAGTGAGGAGAAGAATGACCTAAAAAGCAAAATTGGCCAAATGGAAAAGGAAGTCCAAAAGATTACTGAGGAAAATACTTCCTTAAAAATTAGAATAGAGCAATTGGAAGCTAGTGACTTTATGAGAAATCAAGACATTGTAAAACAAACCCAAAAGAATGAAAAAATAGAAAACAATGTGAAATATCTCATTGGAAAAACAACTGAGCTGAAAAATGGATTCAGGAAAGATAATTTAAAAATAATTGGACTATCTGAAAGCCATAATCAAAAAAAGAGCCTACACAGCATCTTTCAAGAAATTATCAAGGAAAACTGCCCTGATATTTTAGAACCAGAGGGCAAAATAGAAATTGAAAGAATCCACCAATCACCTTCTGAAAGAGATCCCCAAAGGAAAACTCCTAGGAATATTGTAGCCAAATTCCGGAGTTCCCAGGTCAAGGAGAACAGCAGCCAGAAAGCTGCAAGCAGCAAGCAGCCAGAAAGAAACAATTCAAGCATTGTGGAAACACAATCAGGATAACACAAGATTTAGCAGCTTTTCTACATTAAGGGACTGCAGGGCATGGAATATAATATTCTATATATAGTCTATATATATTTAGAATATATATAATATTCTGGAGGGCAAAGGAGATAGGATTACAACCAAGAATTGCCCCCAACAAAACTAAATATAATTCTTCAGGGGGAAAAATGGCCATTCAGTGAAGTAGGGGAATTTCAAGCATTCTTGATGAAAAGACTAGAGCTGAATAAAAATTTGATTTTCAAATATAAAGACTCAAGTGAGACATAGAAGAGGTAAACGGGAAAGAGAAATCACAAGAGACTTATTAAGGTTGAACTGTTTACATTCCTGCATGGAAAGATGATATTTGTAACTTATGAGTTTTTTGTCAGTGTTAGGGTAGTGGGAGGGGAAAAAAATTATATGTACATATAGATAGATAGATAAAGAGAGGGCACAGGGTGAGTTGAAGATGAAGGGGTGATATCTGGAGAATAAAATTAAGGGGTGAGAGAGGATTATACTGGGAGAAGGAGAAAGGAGAGGTAGAACGGGGTAAATTAGCTCACATAAAAAAGACAAGAAAAGGCTTTTACAGTGGAGGGGAAATAGGGGAAGGCGAGAGGGAATGAGTGAATCTTATTCTGATAGGATTTGGCTTAAGGAGGGAATAACATACACACTCAATTGGGTATGGAAATCTATCTTACCCTACAGGAAAATAGGGGGGGAAGGAGACAAGAGAGCAGAGGGATGGTAGAGGGGAGGGCAGTTTGGGGGAGAGGGTAATGAGAAGCAAACACTTCTGAGGAGGGACAGGGTCAAAAGAGAAAATAGAATAAATGGGGGGTGGGATAGGATGAAGGGAAATATACTTAGTTTTTCACAACATGACTACTATGTAAATTTTTTTTTTTGCATGACTACACATGTATAACCTGTATTGAGTTACTTGCCTTTTCAATGAGGGTGGGTGGGGAGGGAAGAAGGGAGAAAATTTGGAACCCAAAGTTTTGAAAACACATGTTAAAAAAAAATGTTTTCACATGCAACTGGGAAATAAGAAATACAGGAAATGGGGTGTAAAAATCTGTCCTGCCCTGCAGGAAAATTTAAAGGGAAGGGGATAAGAGAAGGTGGTGAGAGATAGAAGGGAGGGCAGATTAGGGGAAGGGGTATTCAGAATACATGCCATCTTTGGGTGGGGGGAGGGATGAGATGGGGAGAAAATTTGGAACTCCAAATCTTGTGGAAGTGAATGTTGAAAACTAAAAATAAATAAAATATAATAAAAAATAAAGTAAAAATAAAATAAATTCTGAGGTTTCACCCCCAGCAAATTGGCAAAGAGGACAAAAGATGGGAATAATTAATACTGGCAGGGTCATGGGAAATTGGCACACTATTGCATTGTCGGTAGAGCTATGAAATAACACAATCATTCCAAAAAGCAAATTGGAATTATGTAAATAGAGTAGTTAAAATGTCCATACTCTTTGGCCCAGCGATTTCATTGGTACGAAAATATTCCAACAAGGCAACTGATGAAAAGAAAGACTCTATATACACCCAAATATTTATGGCAGCACTTTTTGTGGAAGCAAAGAAGAAGTTAGATAGTTATTGATTGAGCTTTATATGTCATATAGAGCAGTTCGGTGGCACAGGGGATAGAGTGCTGGACATGGAGTCAGGAAGACCTGAGTTCAAATCCCAATTTACTTACTAGCTGTGTGACCCTGGGCAAGTCACTTAACCCCCATTGCCCAACCAAAAAAACAAGCAAGCAAAAAAAGAATTGCATAAGACCTAGCAGTTTTAACTATAAGCAAGAAGAGATCTTAGGATCCAAAAGTCACAAAAGGCA
The DNA here is from genome assembly GCF_900497805.2 of Vombatus ursinus. Lineage (NCBI taxonomy): Eukaryota > Metazoa > Chordata > Mammalia > Diprotodontia > Vombatidae > Vombatus > Vombatus ursinus. The sequence goes on from NW_020951209.1 coordinate 3,041,544, forward strand.
GACTAATAAGCAAAAATAACTTACCCTGAAAAGATGAGAATAATCCTATGGAGATACCAGAGGAGATATGATAAAGCATGTTGTCTACCTCCTGACAAACTAGTAATAGATTCAAGCTGTAAAAAGAGACACATATTTTTAAACACAGCCACTATGTGGATTCATTTTGCTTGTCAATGCTTATTTTTTATGTTTTTTTCCTGTCTTTAATTAGGCCACACTTTAATGGGGAAGGAATTTGGTAGGGAATCCAGTAATAGAAATGCCAAAAAGAAAAAGAAAAAGAGGATCACTGAAACATTTTAAAAAACAAACAGAAAAGAACAGGAGAAATCTTAGGTGGAAGCATAGACAAGCAGGTCAGTTTTTTGGTTTTTTTTCTTTAGGCAATTGGGATTAAGTGACTTGCCCAGGGTCACACAGCTAGTAAGTGTCAAGTGTTTGGTCTGAGGCCAGATTTGAAGTCAGGTCCTCCGGACTTCAGAGCCAGTGCTCTATCCACTGCGCCACCTAGCTGCCCCACAAGTAGGTCAGTTTTGAAAATAACATATTACATGTAACTGGAAAAAATAAAAATACCATTAAAATCAATTTTTTTTAATCTGGGGAAAATTTTTATTTTTCTGTTTTTTATTAAAAAATAAAATATTTAAAAAACATTGAATTCATTTATATTTTTAAGCAAGGTATATGGAATAGAAATTTGTGATTTCATATATAATCCTCTTTATACTCTATTTTATATATGAAAATGTTTTTTTGGTGCTTGTTAAATTTATAATTATGTATGTGTGTGTGATATGTGTGTACATGTGTTTAAAAGAAAAGAAAAAAAATGGGCTTATATAGCCGTGAGGGACTGTCTATGTTGGCAACTACCAGGTGGGCGCTGTGGCAAGATTAGGGTAAGATCTGGGTATTTTGGAAGTCGAGGCAGGGGCTGTGGTAGGCGGAGTCGTGGTGGACTGGGATGGGCTGGGTACGGAGAAGCCCTGAGGCAGTGGCCAGTGGTATGTGAGATAAGCTGGGTGCAAGGAAGTAGCCGGAGCTTGTGCTCCTGAGGCAAGGGACGGTGCCACGTGGGAGTGGGACGGCAGAGGACTGAGTTCCCTTTGCTTAGTCCCCTCCCTATATGCAACGTCAACCCCAGACGCCTCCTTCCTGTGACCTTCCTGACTTCCTGGGTCCCTTTGTGTAGCACTGACCCCAGACGCCTCCTTCCTGTGTCCTTCCTGACTTCCTAGGTCACGTACTCTGTCTATGCACTAATCCCAGACGTCTCCTTCCTGTATCTGGTCCTAGCCTCCTACATCACTCCCTCTCCCTTGGTATGCTAAACTCAGACAGCCCCTTCCGGTATCTGACCCTACAATCATTGGCTAGTAAGTGGGCTGGGGAGGAGGGGCTAGTAGGTTCTTAGGAACGAGCGTGGTCAGATCATGCCCTCTCTTGGCTCCTGCTCTGTTGCTCTGGCCTTCCTGCTTGGCCTTGCTGTGATGGCTTGCTGTGATGGCCTCTGAATAAAGCTCTGGTGTTGGTGCCTCCCGATGGCTCGTCTCTGTGTGTTTATCCGGTTGAGGACCGAAGACTGATGAGTGAGTATGACTCTGGCAGCCTGCTCCTTATAGGAGGAGTGTTCGGCGCAGCCGGCATAAGGTCGGCGCGGCCGGTACATATAGCAGCAAGTATCTTGGGAACATCAGTCTCTTTCCTGATCCCTTTTTATCTTTTTACCCTCTTGCTCTCTGCTTTAAGATTCACTTATAATCCCTATGCAGATAATACCCCAGTCTACATATACATACCTGATCTCTCTCTCTTGAACTCAGTCCCACATTTCCAACAGCTTACTTTCCATCTTCACATGGATGTTTCATCAGCATATCAAACTTAATATCTAAAACCAGAACTCACTACCTGTATCCCTGAACCTGTTCCCTTTTTAAATGTACTTATTTCTATTGATGGCTCTGGTATAATCTATCCTTCTTACCCACATATTCATTCAGTTGCCAAGTCCTTTCAGTTCTATCTGCACAACTCTTACTTCTGTCTCCTTTCCAACCACACTTATAAATATAAAGAAAATAAACACATGAATACGAGTTCAGCCCCTCTCCACCTCTCACCTGTATATTGCAGTAACTTCCTGGTCCCTCCTCTCTCCATTCCATGCTCCACATACCTGCCAAAATAATCTTCTATAGGAACAGATTTAATCAAGTCATTTCCTTCTCAGAAATCTTTAGGAACTCTCTATTGAGTGTAGGGTAAAATACAAACTCATCAGCCTGGATTTTTAAGGCCTCCTACAAACTGACTTGCATCTACCATTCCATCCCTATTTCATATTTCTCTCTGTCTGGAATTATTCATTCTGTGTAGACCTTGAGCCCCAAGGGTCTGAGTAGGTTGCAAGGCATTAATGATTTAAAACACAAGTATACTCCTTAGTCTTCAATACCTGAACTGGGATAGGCTAAATGCACTGAGGCCCACTTTGGGTAGGGGTAGGGGTAAGAATCTAATATTAAAAGGTATAGAGGAGGAAGGGTAGCTCTTTGAATTTGACAAAATCTTTATTTTTCACAAAATTTATTGTTGTTATTAACTTAGGCTCATCCAGGTAGGTGGGAAATATGAAAAATCTAATCCTATATATCCTTACTGAATGTATGCTTATATGTCTTTGTTGGATGTTTATTTATGTATTTAGCTAAAGGTTGTTGTGTTTTGTTTTGTTCTTTTAATATGCCTCATTGATTCAAATGCCTCACATTGAGAACTTTGTATTTGAAGTCAGCACATTCCTGTCCAGAGACACTCCTCCATGCAAGAGTATGACCTTATATTGTTAGCATTTTTCATTGATGTGCATTTCTTTCACATGAGTTTCAAAAATGTCATAAACTTGGAATATTTTAGTATTGCCAATAGTGCCTTTTGGCAAATTTTATTGATCAACTTACCATCACAGTTCTCATTTATTAAATGGCTACTATATGTCAGACACTGTTTAAGGGTTGGAGGTAGAAATGCAAAGAATGAAGTAATCCCCATTTGCAAGAAACATATTCTAACAAGAAAGATAAATACATACCTAATTATTTACAGAATAAATGTGAAGAAAAAACACAAATAAATACAAAATAGTTAGATATAAGGTAATTTGGGAGGGAGAGCACTAGCAGTTGGGGGCATTAGGAAAAGCTATGAAGGTGGTGCTTGAACTGGGTCTTGAAGGAAGAGAGGAATTCAGTGAGGTCAAGAGGGAACACAAAGGTCTAGAGACAGAAGATGGAGTGTCATCATCATCATCATCAACAAGCATTTATTAAGTGCTTACTCTGTTGATTATTTCCAGTTTATCCTATATGTAACATGTCTTTAAGTAGCTGTTTGCATTTTATCTGCCCCATTAGACTATGAACTCCTTGAAATCAGGGACTTTGACCTTTCTTTGTATCCCCAGTGCTTAGCACAGTGCCTGGCACATAATAAGTGCTTAATAAGTGCCTGTTGACTAACTAGTGACTGAGAATTCATTCACTAAACATTTTCCAAGCACCTACTATGTGTTAGGCATTGTGTTAAATGCTGGGAATACACAGAGGCAAAAGCACTCTGCTCCCAAGAAGTTCACTAATGGAAGAAACAATGTACAAACAAGTGTGTACATAACAATAGTAAGTATACAGTGTAAATGGGAGGAAAACTCAGAGGAAAGGGCCCCAGCATGGAGGATTTGAGATGTCTTGAAGGGAGCTAAGAAAGCCAGGATGTGTAGGTGAGGAGGAGGAGCTTTCCAAGCATAGGAGGCAACCAATGAAAAAGTGCACTTGGAAGGTGGAACGTTATGCATGAGAAACCATAAGAAGACCAATAGATCTCAGAGGAGATTAAAGTGTAAGAAGCCTGGAAAGGGGGAAAGGGGTCCAGGGTGTGAAGAGCTTTAAAAGTCAAACTGAGGATCTTATATTTTATCCTGTGGGTAATAAACAGCCATTGGAGTTTATGGAGTAAAGAGGGTGACATTGTCACATGAAAGATCAATGGCACCTGAATGGAGAGATGGAATAGGATAGACGAGAGACTTGATGCAGGAAAAACAGACAACTTTTGCAATAATACTGTCATGAGATTATGAGGATCTGAACCAGAGAGAAAGGAGAGAAGGGGATGCATATTGGAAATTAGAAAGTAAACTAGAGAAAAATTGGCAAATGGTTGGATACATACAGTGAGCACAAGGGAAGAGGTCAAGATGTCACTGAGATTGCCAGCCTGGCTAACTGAGAGAATAGTGGTATTCTCAACAGTAATACTGAAGATGTGAAAAGGAGAGGGTTTGGGGGTGGGGTACGGAAGAGGGCTGAATTGTGTGGAAATTTTTAATTAAGTGAACTTTAAGGTAGGAGAGCTTGCTAAGCAATTGTGGTAAAAGAAAAGTCTGGAGATGGCAATGGGAAGTAACAAGTATTTCAACTCTCCCTCCAGAACCAGTATGTCAGGGGTGCCTGAGCGTTGAAGAAGGTGCCTAGAGGTACAGTTACATCAGGTGGGAGATAGTCTTATTGAAGACTAATAGATGAAAGGAGTGTCAGAGCAAGAGGTCTGGGATTTTGTTTACTATATGGCACAGTATTTCCCACAGTCCATGTTGGAAGGAGTGGGCTGGAGCAAAATATATTTGCAGAAGAGTTGATGGGGGGAGAAGGGTAATGAGGGAACAGAAGTTGGGGATTGAGGATAGTTTGCTCTTATGTGTCCAGTGACTGAATAATACAGGGTTGGGAAAGAAACAAGTGGTGGGAGATTGTTAGCTATAAGGGATAGAATTAGAAGGCAGATGAATAAAAAGGCTTATGGCCCTCAAGATAAAGGAGTATACTGTAACAGTAAAGCTCGTGGTGAGCTAGGTTGGAGAATGTCCCTTTCAAGGGAGGAAAAGTCCTGTCATTGCCTTCATGAGGTCATTTCTCCAAGCCTCGGGCTTCTGCGACTGAAAGTGTAATTCCCCTTCTGTCTCTTCCACCTCACAGTTCGTGCTGAGGGTTTGAGTTCCATTGATTTACAACCCATTTACACTCCCTACATGTTCCCGTCTGACCAATTTAATATTTATTTGTGTCACTCAGAATCACTATTAGGGCTTTAGCCGCTCTTCCTGAGCTTTTGGGTAAGGAACTCTGCTAACAACATTCCAAGCAAACTAGCCTCTCCTGGAACTTAGCATTCTAGCTTCTGTCTCTGCATTTGCACAGGCCTGGAATTTATTCTCTAGACGCTTCCACCATTCAGAATCTTTATTCCTATGTCATCTCTTGCGTCTGAAGAAGAGATGAGAAAATGCTGGTCCTGCCGGGCCATATGGGTATGAAACATTATATATACCGTCAGAGTGGTTTGATGTATTGGTTAGTTTGCTAAACTGCTTTTCCTCCCTGTTTTATTCTTTGTTACAGAAGATAGTTTGGCTGAGTAAAATTGAGAGAGAGAAAGAGAGAGAGAGAGTCAGAAAGGAAAATAATGTAAAGACAATAAATCAATAAAATTAAAAATTTTTAAATGAAGTGATCAGGTTAGATTTCCAAAATCTCTCCCATCTCTAAATCCTATGATTCCATGATTGGGAGAAGGGAACAGGAGGGTGGAATTACAGAATCACGATAACAATTTTTTTTTAATCTCTTTTCATTGATTCTAGATGGGTTGTAAATCAGTGGAACTCAAACCCTCAGCACAAACTGTGAGATGGAAGAGACAGAAGGGGAATTACACTTTCAGTCGCGGAAGCCCGAGGACAAATAAAAGGGAAATCCGGCATCCCGCCCATTCTCTGAATACCACCTTTCCCTCCACGATTTGCGGGCAGTGATTAGCGGCCCGCAACCTCCAGTGAGGCGCCTAAACCTCAGCCTTGGCCCTCGCCCAGCATCTTTCCCAGTCTTCCCCTGGCTTCCGAGAGAAAGATATAAGGCAAGTGGCTTTTGTCACAAGGGCTCTAACAGCTGGGTTCGGGCTGCAACACCAAGCCCCAGACTCTGCTTTGGCGTGGATAGGAAAGGGCTAAATTTTGCTGCTAAACAGCTCCGGGTTGCAGGGCTAATCATTCAGCTTCAGCCCTTCCCCCCTGCAAACTTTGGGCTGTTGTGACGGAAGCAGGAAGCAATTGCGTAGGATACAACTCCCCCCACCTCCTCTCCCCCTCCGACTTCGCAGGCAATCTTCCGCAGGGAACTGTTTTGGGGACTTTGCCACCCTTCTTAGTGACCGAGGGTATTTCAGCAACTAAGTTCTTCCTGCCCCAGGCTGCGCGCAGCATCAGGCTTTCCCTGGAATCCTTGGGCAAAGGTAACTGCGTCTCCATTCCTGGCTTTATAAGACCGCGCCCCCCTTCCATCTCCAATGACACTCACTAGGATCTGAGAAGGAAGCACCCCACTCCTTCCCTTGCTCCTCTTTCCCAGATCAGGCACCTGTCATTTCCAGGGGATCTAGCATCACACTCCATCAATTATTTATAATCTTAAGAGTTTTCATGTGGGGCCAGGAGGGGTTGTTGTATGAGTATGTGTGTGGAGGTGCGGAGGGGGTGGAGAGGAGGTGGGGTGGAGGTGAAGAGGTGGGGTGGAGGTAAGATTTGTGTGGGGTGGAAGCTGTTAAAAGGTTGATTTTTGCTCCATATATGGAAAAAAAAAACTTTTCTAAAAATTAAATCTGTCCAAAAGGGGCCTGGAAGATAGTGAGTAGCTCATCACTGGAAGTCTGCCAGCAGAATTTGGATGATCACTTTTTGGGGATGTCATAAAGAGGATTCCTGCTCTAATGTGATTTGTACTATAAAGTCTCTGAGGTCCCTTCCAAGTAGATGCTGGGATTCTGCAAACTACTTCAGCAAGCAATAGCAACAAGAGAAGAAGTCTAGGGATCAGAGGATCAAAGATTATGAACTGGAATACAATGCCCAATACCTGAGGCCTAAAATGGTTGTGACCTTCTTAAGGTCATACAAATAGTAACCTGCCAATAGGTATTTATTAAGCACCTACTATGTGCCAGGCTCTGTGCTAAGCATTGGAGATACGAAGAAAGGTAAAAGACAGTTCCTGCTTTCAAGGAGCTCACAGTCTAATGGAGGAAGCAACATGCAAATAACTATATTCAAATGAGACATATACAGGATAGATTAGAGATAATCAACAGAGGGAAGACAGAATTAAGGGGGATTGGGCAAAGCTTCTTATAGAAGGTGGAATTTTAGGTGGAACTTCAAAGCAAGAAGATGAAGAGGAGGAGATAATTCCAGGTAAAGTAGACAGCCAGTGAAAATTCAATGGAATCTGGAGATGGGGGATCTTGTTTGAAGTCCAGCAATGAAGCCAATGTCACTGGATTGAAGATTATGTATGTGTATGTGTGGGTGCAGAATGGTGTAAGGTATAAAGGGTGAGGTTGTGAAAGGCTTCAAATGCCAATTTTATATTTGATCCTAGAGATCATAGGGAACCACTGGAGTCTATTGAATGGGGGAAGGGTGACATGGTCAGACCTATGTTTTAGGAAGATTAGTTTGACTGCTGAGAAGAGAAAGGATTAGAATGGAGAAAGACTTTGAGGCAGGGAGACCAACCAGGAGGCTATTGCAGTAGTCTAGGTGTGAGATAATGAAGATCTGCTCCAGGCTGGTGGCTGTGTCAGAGGACACAAAATGGAATATATATAAAGTGAAGAAAATGGACCCCGCATGTATTAAGAATCAGGCCCATAGTGTGGCTAGAAGAGAGGTGTAATAGACATCTCTAGCCTCTTCTCCCATCACCCTTCTCTATAGAAGACTTTCATTCTTGCTGGGAGGGGAAGCAGGAGGTTGGGGCAAAAGGCCTCTCTGCTCTCTTCAGAGAGGGTGAGGTACCAGACTACTGTTATATCTATTTGCTCCCTTAAATATTGTTCATCCAGGGGACATGATCAGGTTCCATCTAATTTCTGATCACTTTGATATTTTGGGGGTAGGGACGACCCCAAACTCCATATCCAAAGTTTGATCCCTTTTCTACCTAATACTATTTTCATGATGAACACATAGTGAATAGCAAATTTTCCAAATTGTAGCAAAACAGAAACCAGAGAAGGTATACATAGGGGAATATATACTAGACAATAGAGATCCCATTTGGATTGAGATAACTCAGTTCAGTCAAGAGAAAGAGTCTTGGATCTCACTCATGGGAGAAGTTCACCGAAGTCTCTAGTGTAGCAAGCTGGGAATAGGGACATATTGGAGACTATTAGCTCTTTTCCTTCAGGAACCTGAAGTGAGGTTGCCCTCTTCCATCTTCTCTTAAATCTGAAAGCTGGGAGAGACTTGTCCGTAGAAAAAGACTTGAAGCTGTCTAAAGAGTCTTCAAAAGGGACTGGTAAAGGCTGGAGCTCTTTGCCTCTCACAAACTCTACTCCACCCTTCCCACCAGGCAGGGCATTCTTTTCTACCAATATGGATAAATCCCATACCAATGGGTCTTGAGACAGAGGTTACATTGACAGGAGATGTTATGAAAATAAACTCAACCAGATTTGGCCAAAGATTGGAAATGGGGGTTGGGGTAGAATGTGAGAGAGAATAAACCTCACAGTGTTGCATTGGTGTGTGCCTTTTTCCCAATAAGCTTTACAAGGAGATATGTAAAGAGACTTTCTGGCTCCTCTTCGTGCATTGTCATCAAAGAAAAAAAAAACTAAATGAGGGTCTGAGGTTAACAGGAATATTTTAATAAGCATATTTTTTTCTTATCTAGTTTTTAGCCTACTCCATCCATACAGAAGCTAGTAACTAAGTTATTATCTATAAAATGCTTATTGAAAACATTTTTATAGACCATGGGTTCTTATACTGTGGGTCCAGTCATACATCTCACACCCTGTTGTATTGTGGTATACAGTGCATTCCAGTAATTCAGTTCTCCAAAAATTTATTAAGCAAAGCTCTGTAGAAGGCCCTGTTTACAATCTAACGGGAAAGAGAACAAACTCATAAATATCTATGACTACTAAAACCTTCCTTTTGGCTTGAGTTTTAATCTGCTAGTAAAAGGCAATGATTCTTTGGTGGTAACACTTCAAATTAATTCATCCTAAGGTATCAATAAGGATCCTTAGATCTTGTTTGAGTTGACTTCTAATAGAGGTGATAACAAAGAGGAAGGTACATTGAGGGAAACACCATGGTAGCTAGAGGATCAATCTGGATTTGAACCATCATTCTGTTGCCTAACATTTATGTAATCTTGGGCTACTTACCTAAACTCTCTGGGTTTCAATTTCCTGACATGGAAAATGGATCTCTAAGGTCCCTTCCCATCTGCAATCTGGAGTGGGTTCAGGGTGTCATAGAAATCAGAGATTGGAGCACCAAAACCAGGTTTTTTTCTCCTATTCCAAAGTTTTGCTCAGGTCAATTTTACCTTGTACTCAGTTCACTAGTGTTTGCTTTTAAACAAGATAATAGATAACCAAGTAGTATTATTGGAAAAAGAGAAGCAAAAGAGAAAAAATAAAAGGTTCTGACCCCTAATTAGAAAGAGGTGGCAATGTATAGGCTAGCACAAGTAATATGCAGGACAGTCCTGAGAAAGAAAAATTGCCAAAATTAAAACCTTACCTCCTCACCCCAGAATGCAGTCATCATCATCATCATCATAATCTTTTATCTAACACTTACTTTGTGCCAGGCATGTGCTAAGTTTTTGAATGAAGGCAAATATTCAATTCTTCCCTTTCTTCCAGTCATGTGGAAGGAGAAACTAGAAAGAAAAATTTCCAATAATCCAAAGTAAATAAATATCTTTGCCAGTGCTTTTCTACAACATCTTTGTTTGGTTTAAGTATTAACAAGATGTAACAATATGTATTATGAAAGGCAGTATAGCAGAATTAATAGGAGGCCAGCCCTGACAGTTAAAAAGATCTGGGTTCAAGCTGCCCAAACATAGAATAAGATGCTTACCTCTCAGTGCCCCGAAGCAACTCCAATATAAAAGTCACAGACAAATTGACAATCTACAAGAGTGAAGGAAGTTTTCCCCACTGGGAGTTCTTTCAGTTGAAATATTAAAATATTCAGTTGGATCTGTGATCTCATTGATTTGGATTTTTTCTTCCAATGATATAAATTAAAACCCATTCATACCCACCTATTTCCTTTCCTTATTTTTGTAAATAATTTATGTAATATTGGAATTAATTGTTCCTTGACTGTTTGATAGAAGTTTCTTTTAAATCCATCTAATCTTGTTTTTCCCCTCTTTGGGAATTTCATTATTGGCTTATTCAATTTCTTTTTCTGAGGTTGACTTATTTAAATTCTCTTTCTCTTGTTCTGTTAATCTTGGTATTTTACATTTTTGTAAATATTCATCCTTTTCATGTTACTAGTTTTATTAGCATATGATTTCAAAATAGTTTCAAATATTTTCCTTTGTTTCCTTTTCATTTGTTGTGATTTTTTTCATTTTTAAGCATGGTAACTTGGTTTTCTTTTTCAAATCAAATTATTTAGCAGCTTATAAGGCTTACTAGTTTCTTAAAAAATCAGCTTCCAGTTTTGCTCATCAATTCAACATTTTTACTTTCTCTTTTCTATTTCTTCTTGGATTTTCAGAATTTGTAGTTTTGTCTTTAATTGAGCTTCATTTGTTGCTTTTCTAGTTTTTAAAGTTGTATACCCAGTTCATTGATGAAATGTAATTTTCTCCATAAGGACTGCTTTGGCCACATCTCAAAAGTTTTTATATATTGATATTTTCTTTGTTGAAATTATCAATTGTTGCTATGATATTTATTCTTTGACCTACCATATAAGTTTGCATCTTTTCTTCAAGTGTCCTTTACTCATTAAAATTTTTATTTTATTCTGGTTAGTAAATGATATATTCAGTATTTTTGTTTTTCTGCTTATGTTTATGAGGTTTTTGTGCCTAAGCATAGTTTTCTTAAAATGTGGCATATAAAACTGATGTACATATGTATACACACACACACACACACACACACACACACGGACACATACATAGACATATTCTTTTGTTTCCCATTCAGCAATCACCAGAGATCTGTTTATCAAATCTAACTTTTCTGAAATTTTATTTAGGTCCTTAATTTCTTTCACGTTTATCTTTTTGTTAGATTTGTCTAGATCTAAAGGAGGCATATTGAGATCCCCAACTATTTTAGTTTTGCTGTCTATTTTTCCCATAATTTGATTAACTTTTTCCTTTAAGTACTTAGATGCTATGCCATTCAGTGTGTGTATATATGTGTATATATAGTAATTGTATTATTTCATAATCTATGATGTCTTTATGCATAGTATAGTTTTCCTGCTTATCTTTTTTTAAATCATGGCAGTTTTTACTGCTCCCATGTCTGAGATCATGATTGTCACATCTGCTTTTTAAAATTTGCCTGAGGCATAATAAGTTATGTCTCAGCCCCTCATTTTAACTCTGTGTGAATCTTTATGTCTCAAGCATATGCCTTACTAACAACATCTTGATGGAGTCTGTTTTCTAATCCATTCTGCTTCCCTCAGCTTTGTGGGTATATTCAAATTCACAGTTGTGACTGTTAATTGTGTATTTCCTGCCATAATACTCTCTTTTACTTTATCCTCTCTTTGTCTCCCACTCTATTCTTTGCAAAGAAGAAGGTGGCAAAAGAAAAAGGAATGTGATCAACACTAGTAATCTATAATTGAGTTGGTCTTCCCCTACTCCTCTGACCTTCTTTCTTCCCGTAGTCAACACTGTTATGATTGGTTCTTGTACTTTTTCTTATTTTAATCTTCCCTTTGAAGTTGAAATTTGTTTTCCTGTGACTCTTCCCTTGCTCACTCCACAGTCTTGCATGGTGTGAGCAGGCCCTGTCTGATCCTGTTCCTGGCTGTCATTGTTGCTATCTGACCAAAGTTCTGGATGGGGTGGCTGGGACTGGGTCTGGCCCTTTCTTGCAATCCCAGATATACATGAAACCAGAAGGAAAGGGGTTTTCTACATCAATAGTGTCAAACTCAAACAGAAATGGATCCCTGTTGGCTGCATATTGACTTAGAAAACCACAAATTAACATTATCTTTATTGTATTGTATTTTAAAATGTTTTCTGTTAAACATTTTCCAATTAGGGAAGTACTTGGTAGTTTTATAGACACCTATAGCCTAAGCTGACAGTTTGACCTCCTGCAGTACAATAATGAAATCATAGACCCAAACCAAACATAAATCATGTATTGGTGCTAAACATCTTCTGGGTTTCTATAACTAATTTGTTTCAGGTACATTCCTCACAATCTAATAATCAAAGTAGATGAACTTGCTACTTTCTGTCATGACCACCAATAAATTGATAATTTTCTCAAGTCTGAATTAAATGGAATTTTTCTTAGCTATATTTGCTAAAGGAAGCCCTTTCTGATTATTTTTTTTACATTTGTTCCAGAGCTACAGAGTTCCAGAGAGTTCCATTAAGCATTGCTTCTGAAGCAATAAGAAAATCAGAGAGCTCATCATCTTTGAATTTTGAAAGCTGAGCCTTAGTTAAAATCATAAATGTCCTTCAGAATAAAGTTGGGGCTGACTTATGCTTTTGTAATGATTTGTACTTTGATGCCAATGCAATCGATCAGTCTGAGTTGCCATACCAAGAGCCTAGAAGATGTTGTGATTGACATCCAGTCATCTCTTGCTAATGGAATCAGAGGCATTGAGCCCATACATACAGAAACTCAAGAAGATTGCATTAATTTTGGCTGTTTGACCAAAAACATAACAGGTAAAAATGTTTTCTTTGGTTTTGTTTCCACCATATATTATTTCACATAAGTAAATATTTGGGATTACCAAATAACAGGTGGTGCCTAAAAGGTTAGGCAGCTAGGTGGTGCAGTGGATAGAGTACTGGGCCTGGAGTCAGGAAAAGTAATCTTTCTGAGTTCAAATCCGGCCTCAGACACTTACTAAGCTGCACGGTCCTGGCCAAGTCACTTAACCTGTTTACCTCAGTTCCTCATCTATAAAATGATCTAGAGAAGGAAATGGAAACCCATTTCAGTGTCTTTGCTAAGAAAACCCCCAAATGGGGTCACAGAGAGTTGGACACAACAGAAAAAATGACTCAACAACAAAAAGGTTGAAAACTAAATTCTCTACTAACTTAGACAATTAATTTTCAATAGACAGTTTTTAGAATATCCCATTTTGTTGTAAAACAAAAAGTGTGGTGATACAGAAAAAATTGTGAATAGTATCCTCAACTAGAAAAAGAATCTTTGAGCCTTAAATAAAAAAGAAAAGACATCGTGTCTTAAGGAGGTATTTGTTGAAGCTCAAAGCAAAATCAGTAACACTTTTACTAAAGCTATATAAAAAAATAAAGCCAAAGGTTATGAAACTTCAGAGAGACCTGGAAGGAGACAAAAGAAAAAAGTAATTTAAAAAAAATACTCTTTGGTACAATGTGTACAATAGACTAGTGATCCCAACACTTTAGGATCTAGAGAAGTCCCAAGTCACTTAATTACCAAAGACAGAACAGATGTGAAAAACTTTCAATCTGTTGAGAAGGAGAAAACTAGAATATTATCTTAGGTTTGTTTGACTGAGGAATGAGGAGGCAGAATCATGTGATAATGTGAAGTGAGGTGGTAAACCTCATGGGCAGGTGTTAAATGTATTTAATGTCTTGTTTGTTGAGTGACTAAGAAGGAGGATTAAGCAGTAAGTACTGACTGATAAATGGAAACCTGACTGCCTATAGAACCACCCCAAATATTCATTCTGTAAACATCTTTTCAACTCAATATGCATTTACTAATGTACCATATATAAGACATTATGTTAGGTAAAAAGTCAGAAATGCAACAATTTTTACTCTTGTGGAGTTTACATTTTACTGGGGGAAATATAACTCCTTTACAAATAGATGCAAGGTAGTTTGAGAAGAGAGATAAATCCACACTGGTATCACGGTTGGTTGTTGTCCTTCATTCTCAAAGAGGACCACAATGACATCATTATGTTGAAGTCAAGCTACGGTATATCTGACTGTGAAGGCTCTACCACAGGTCGGGCACAAATAGTCCACATAATAGTATTATAATAATGTAAGAGAAGGCTTTGTACAGAGGAGGTAGCATCTGAACTAAGCCTTGAAGGAATCTAGGGATTATAAATGGTGGAGGTGAGGTTGGAGGGCATTAAAGACATGGTGGACTGCTTCTATAAAGGCATGGAGAATGGAGGTGGAATATTGAGTTTGGTGTACAGCTGATAGAGCTGTTTGGCTGGAACATCGGGTGCAAGAAGAAGAGTAGTATAAAGTTGGAAAGTTAAATTGTAGGGTGCCAGGCAGAAGAGTTTGCATTTTATCATAGTGGTAATAGGGAGCCATTATAGTAGAGAAATGACGTGGTCAGGGTAAGAGCAGCTGAACAAAGTCTTGGTCTCTTCACCTGTTCCTCCAGGTTAGTTGGTAGATATTACAACCTGCCCCCACAATCAGAAGATAGCCAATGGCCAGGGTTTTAGTTGACCCTACCTGCTCCTCCAGTCTTTGTGGCTGGGGGCAGAGTGAGTGGTATTATATTAAAGTCCCTGGCCAGCACTGGACACCTTAGTGAATGTGGGAGGTGAGGAAGAGAAATGAGTTGAGAATGATTCCAAGTTACAACCTTGAGTGGGGTAGGAACAGCACTGCTTTTATTTCAACTGAGTTAGTTTCTCCTTAAAGAGGGAAAGGAGGCTGCCCTTGGTATTTGATTGACCCAGAAGACTTGGGTTTTAATTATTGGTTTGGGTCCTTTGCCCCCGAAGCATAAAAACTCCAACCTATGGATAATCAGAGGGCTCCAAAGGTTTTAGTAGAATTCTCATTGATTACCCTAGGAGGATGCCTTCCTGGACAAGTATTGCCAATTGCTATGGTGAACCTAGAGGTAAAGGAGAGTAGTGTTTTATTTAAATTTAATTAGGAATCATGCCCTTTTAAAAATCTTATCACATTTTAAAGTTTTTGTATTGCATTTTTTCACAAATGCCTCATTCTAATCCTGAGCCTGAATCATTGGTCTAGACTGAGCTAGGCCTGGGCCAGAATATAGGGTATCTGGAAGGACGAGGTATTCTCAACAGAAATAGGAAGGTTTGGGGATTGTAGATACCAAGTTCTATTTTTGACATGTTGAATTTGAGAGTTTGATGGGACAAACAGGTGGAGATGTCCAGCAGGCAATGGGTGACAGAGGACTGAAATTCAGGAGCTAGATTAGGGAAGGATATAAAATTTGGGAATAATTTGTATAGAAATAATAATGAAACCCATGAGAACTGATGAGACAACTTAGAGAAAGGACAGGACCCTGGACAAAGCCTTGGGGAGATATCTGTATTTAGTGGATGTATCCAAAACAGAAAAAAATGAAAGAATCAGACAAGAGTATCACATAAAAGTGAAAGTAATAATAATTAACAAATATTTAACACTATGATAATAAGTATTTAATAATTTAAATAATTAAGTGCCTTATTTCAACAGTAAAATTATTAAAAAGAAGATTATTAGTAATATGAGAAGTGAATACATATATAACACTAACAGGATACTTTAATGTTTAAAAAAGTAATAAAGAAATTACATATCTAAGTTGCTTATTTTTAAAACTCTAAATAACATATATAGACAGAATTAAATGGAAGAAAAGAACACATACTTTTCAAGCACACATAGAACCTCTACAAACCTGATCAGATAAGCCCTTTTCAAATTCAAAAGATTAGAAATTTTACATGCTGTATTTCCAGAGTACAATGCAATAAAATTAGAAATAAATAACAATAATATGAGTACACTACACAGAACTACATGGAAACTAAAAACAATGATTATATTAAAGAAGAAAATAAAAATGACTGAGCATTTAAAAGAGACTGTCTTCAATAGGTTCACATGTTAAAATCTATGGAATATTGTCAAAACCATTCTTCAAAGCAAAGTTTTATCCTTGAGTGCCTATATTAATAAGAGAAAAGGAAAAGAGAAATTAATTAAGCCTGTACCTAGAAAAGGAACAAAGCAATATTCTACAAGAGAGTTAAAAAGAGTGAATAAAATAGGAAATGAAAAAATAATTACAGTGACAAATAAAATGAGCTTTTTAAAAGAATACCAGTAAAACTGACAAATTATTAGCAAATTTAATTTTTCTAAAAGGGAAGAGAAAAGAGGATTAAAGGGGAAGTTGCAAAGAGGCAGATTTGGGCTTCATATGAGGAAAGGCTTCCTAACATTTGGAGCTATGGAGAAGTATAAGGGACTGCCTCAGGAAATAGTGGGTTCCCCTTCAATGAAGCTCCTCAAGCCAAGATTAGATGATCACTTGTAGAGTGTATTGTAATGAGAATTCTATTTCAGCTATGGGTTGTACAACACATTCACGGAGGTCTCTTCCAACTCTGAAATTTTATAATTCTGTACAGAAAGAGGCAATGAGGTGGCATGAACTGATTGCTCTGCTCCAATCCATCTTTTGGGCTCTTTCAGTGGTCATGGGCTTGGTCCTTTCAGTTCTTCTACCCTAGTTGAAAATTAGATATGGCCATTCACAGAACTTGGATGAATACATCCTTGTCAACTGTAGTCCTTTCAGTAAAATAGAAGACCACTGGGCCTTGGCAGGGTGGGGGTGGGGGAGAGGAGGCAGGGTTATTTATTTTTTTATATTAAGCACCTACTATGTGCCAGACACTGACCTAAGTGCTTTACAAATATTATTTTACTTGATCTTCCCAACAATCCTGTGAGATAGGTACTGTTATGATTCCCATTTTAGGAAATGAGAAACTGAAACAATCAGAGGTTAAATAATTTGTCCAGGGTCACATAGGAAACTGAAACAATCAGAGGTTAAATAATTTGTCCAGGGTCACATAGCTAGTAAGTTGTCTGAAGGTGCATTTGAACTGACGTCTTCCTGACTCCAGGCCACCTGGCTACCTCTGTCTTACAACAGTCCTGCCAGTATATCCTCTGGATCCCCAGGCATTGATATCTGCCCTTTTGCTTACTCATGTCAGATCCCCAAGTATTGCCATCTGATTTGCCAGTACACTCTAAAGATCCCTAGGTCTTGCAATTTGTTCTGCTTTTGAACCCTCCAATATATGTTGTCTCTCCCAATTAATAATATGAATTCCTTAAGAATAAGGACTGTCTTGTTTTTCTATTCCCCAGCACTAAATATGGTGCTTAGCACATGGTAAATGTCTAATAAATCCTTTTTTTTTTATTCGTTCATCAATCACTTAAAGGCAACAAGAATCATTTCATGAGACACTGGGTCATTTTCCCTTGCAATTCTCATGATAAGCATAAGTAAAAATATTATCATGGAGATAATTGTTGTATATCCCCCAAAAGGTGTTGCAAAGGACATAAAGGTAGAGAAATAATTGTTTGTAGACTATATCAAAGCTGCTCCCTGAAGCAAAAGCATAGTTATCTAACTTCAGTGTTCTGATAATACTATATGGTTGCAAATCATAGGATATTGTAACTCTGAGATGTGTAGGACAATGTAAGGATATACGGTGGGTGTTAAGTATGCTCCTGAATATTGCCACTTATATCTTGCAAGCAAGAAGGTGAAGTAATGGTGTAATCCAATCCAAGACATATATGATTGAAAAAGGAAGTTGGCCAATCATTTAGTAAGAGTGGGAGCTATCTGATGCACTGGCACCTGCTGAAGGTCTCTAATACATCGTGTGGATCTTCTGCAGAATATTTATAGGATACCATGAACAAGATAAGAAGGTTTAAATGCAATGCAAACTTTAGGGAGTGCCAGTATCCATGGAATCACATATTTCTGCCATGAGGAATGAAATATGTTTTATTGTCTATCCTTCAGGACTGTCATGGGTTGGTTTTTCAATCATTCAGTCTGGTTTCCATTTATAGATAAATTCATTTACATTATTGCAGTCATGGTGTATATTCTTTTTTTGTTTCTATGTATTTCAGTATGTTATCAGTTCTTGCAAATCTTCCCATGTTACCTCCATACACAGGACCACCATTTATTCAGTCACATGCTACTGGATGAATACTCAGTTTGTTTCCAGTTTTTTGCTACCACAAGTGAATAAAGTATATTAACATACTAGTATATCATAAATCAATTAAGATAGATCAGTATGAGAAGTATAAACAAATCTAGAAAGACCATTAAGAATTAGTACAAAGGAAAAATATACCATAAGAACAGAGTACACACAAATTACAGCCATATAAAAGGACTAAGTGATTGAGAGTGAATGGATAAGCAAAGCTGATGTAGACCTAGAGGAAATTACTGACACCATTATGGGTATTTTATGAGTTGAAATTAATTACTCAAATCTAAGTAGTTGCAAGTTTATTTAATTTTACTGATATTTAGTTCTACATTTGTAATAAATAATCTGATAAAAATGAACAATAAAATTCACTTTACTTTTATAAAAGGAAAAGAAATGATTTAACTGTCTTGGTTGTGAACAAAGATGATTATGTGAGAATATAAAATACATATGCTTTTTCCTGCTCAGTCTGCCATAGTAGCATAAGAAATTGCATATGCTTACTGACTTATGTAAAATATTTAATTTAAGTATTTCATTGTAGGGAACAAAGAGTGTAATTTGATCATCTTTGACACGCGAAAGGCAACTAAACAACCAAATTGCTACTTGTTTTATTGCCCCAGTGAAGAAGCTTGTCCGTTGAAACCAGCAAAGGGAGTTATGACTTATAGGATAGTGAAAGGTAATGTAACTTTTTAAAAAATTAAATAAGCCATTCATGTCTATTATTTTTTCTTTTTTAATTTTTAATAAATTTATTTATTTTTAGTTTTCAACATTTACTTCCACAAGATTTTGAGTTCCAAATTTTCACCCCATCTCACCCCTGCTCCCACCCCAAGATGGCATGCATTCTGAATACCCCTTCCCCTAGTCTGCCTTCCCTTCTATCTCTCCCCCCACTTCTCTTAACCCCTTCACCTTTTATTTTCCTGTAGGGCGGGATAGATTTTTGTACCCCATTTCCTGCATTTCTTATTTCCCAGTTGCATGTGAAAACATTTTTTTAAAACATGTGTTTTTTTAAACATGTGTTTTTAAAACTTTGGGTTCCAAATTTTCTCCCTTCCTCTCTCCCCATCCACCCTCATTGGAAAAGCAAGCAACCCAATATAGGTTATACATGTGCAGTTATGCAAAACACTTCCATAGTAGCATGTCTATTATTTCTTTACTTTACTTTATTTATTTATTTATCTTTGATTTTACTTCCATAGTTTGATAATGTGTTTAAATCCCCAAATATATGAATTTAATTGTCATATTGCTTCATTCTTATAAATTGAGAAACATATTTATTGTTCATCTTTCCATTCATCAGTAGGTAACATCCTTATCTGTCTCAATGTTTTCTAGTTTGAATTCCACTTTATAAGATACCATTAGTACCATTTGCATTTTTCTTAAAGTTGCATTTGTATATTTTATTTTAGATGAAACTTTTAAATTTCAATCTAGCTATATCCTTCCTATAACTTTTTCTTTTAATGGGATAGCTCAGAACATTGACATTTATTGCTACAAGCAATAATTCTGATTTGTCTTCTGACATTATCTTGATGTTCTTAATGTTTTCTGGATATATTGAAATCTATTTTAATCTCCTATGTCTGTTTCAACTATTATAACTAGTTAACAAAATATACTATATTTATTTGTTTTTTTAGATGATTATTATAATTCCGTGAAATTTAACCCTCTTTTTATTATACAAAGGATCTTTGACTTTGGAATTTTCAGCTGTCTCTTTTGTCACTTCTTATTTATCGTTTTTTCTCATTTGTGTTAAATGCTTTTTAGTAAATGTCAATATATTTGAGTGTGCTTTACATTTTGTGTTAATCATAATACTTAATTTGAACTCAAACTCTAATTTGATTACTTCTACTACAGTTAGAAAAATGTTGTTTCCCTTATTATATATAATACATATGATGTACATATATAAAATATTAACTACATGTAAAAAAGCTCAGAGCATTTTATTATTTTGTTAGGAACTTATTTGGAGCTCTTCATTTAGAACTTTTGAGGATATCTTTAAGCTATAGATTTAAAATGTAATTTTTTTTTGATGCATAGGTTTTTTTTAAAGTTTCTTTGTAATTCTGAAATCTAGCAATTATATATTTAAGTTAAGATTACTTCTTATTGGGGGGAATACCTGTATTCTAATTGCAGTGTTGTTTGATCTTGTCTACCTGGAAAACTTTCTCTAATTAATAATAATAGCTAGTATTTTTATAGCTCCTTATTTTTTATAAAATTTTTAAAATTTTTAGTTCCAAATTCTCTCCTATCCTCTTCCCCTTCCTCCACCCATTGAGAAGGCAAGAATTACAACATCATTTGTGCATATGAAGTCATGCAAAACATATTTCCACATTAGTCATGCTCAGGGAAAATAAGAAAAAAAAGAAAAAGAAAAAATATGGTTCAATTTATACTGAATTCATCAGTTCTCTATCTAGAAATGGGTAGTATTTTTGGTCATGAGTCCTTTGGAATTATGGTGAATCATTGTATTGGTCAGGGTTACTAAGTTTTTCACAGTATTATCTTTACAGTATTGCTGTTACTATATAAATTATTCTTCAGGTTCTGATCACCTCATTCTGCATCAGTTCTTAGAGGTCCTCCCAGGTTTTCCTACAGCACAATACTATTACATCATATTCATATACTATAACTTGTTCTGCCATTCCCACTTGATGAGTATCCCCTCAGTTTTCAATTCTTTGCCACCATAAAAAGAGCTGCTATAAATATTTTTGTACTAGATTCTTTTCTTTTTTGTTTGTTTTTTGATTGCTTGTTTTTTGGTGTATAGACCTAGTAGTGGTATGCACAGCTTTATAGCCCTTTGGACATAGTTTTGGACAGGTTAGACTCACTCACAGATCTGCCAACAGTACATTTAGTGTACTAATTTTTCCACATTCCCTCCAGCATTTGTCAATTTCTTTTTCTGTCCTGTTAACCAAACTGCTAGGTGTGAAGTATGGTACCTCAGAGTTGTTTTAATTTGCATTTCATCACTTAAAGCATTTTTCACATGATTATTTATCTTTGATTTCTTCCTCTGAAAACTGCTTTTTCAATATCCCTTGACCAATTATCAGTTAGGTAATCTATAGCTCTTTAAAGTTTGCAAAGCACTTTACATGCATTATCTCATTTGATCGTCACAACAACCCTGAGAGGTAGGTGCTGTTATTATTCTTATTTTACAGATGAGGAAACATGTTAAGCAACTTGTCCATGGCTAGTAATTGACATGGCTAGTAAATGTCTGAGACTACATTTACACTTAGTTCTTCTTGACTCTAGGCCCACTTTGTGGGCTATCTACTTGTGCCATTTAGCTGCCCATTAGTTAATTAATAGAATATCTAGTTTTCTTTGTCATATATATTTTGTCATTATATTTCTTTGTCATTATATTAATCCAACTAATCTGATATTTGCATTTTTAAAATTTCCAAATCTATTACTTTATCCTCCATATCCACAGTTAATTTTTTCAGTATTATTTCATCTAAACTTGTTCTTAAGTTTAATTTTTGATACCTATTATTCTTTGCTTGTCTTCCTTTATTCTCTTATTTTTCACTTACACTAAGGTTTTTAGTTCTTAGACGTCATTTTACAGTTTCCTTTGTTGTTCCTTCATCTCTTGTAGTATGTTTCTTTTATTGAATTAGATACCTCTTTTTATTTATTCTATATTTTTGTGATCCAATTTATTGAATCATTTCATATTTCTTCCATCCCTCCACTGAAGGTTCAACATGCATTTCTGAAGAAATTTTATCTCTAGGATCTCTTATTTTATAGGATTTATTTTTTAAAATTTACTATTAAAATTTTCTTTTCAGGGATAAGAGTGGTAGAAGGGGTAGAAGAAGGGTAGAACTGATTACTTAAGTATGTTAAATGAAGGGCACTATGCCCTGGGGTGGGGAGCAGGGAATCCTCTCATCATTAACAGGGGGGTTTCTTATGCTTTACAGTAGGATGGGAAAATCAGAGCAGGAAATCCATCTTCCCCCCTTTTTTCCAGCTGGACAGGGAATCCTTTCAGTATTAGGAGAGGAAAGGAATTCTTTTCACTTTAGGGAGTGGCAAAAGGGTGGCAGTAGGAATTCCTCAAGAAGTATAAATGAAAAGGTAGCAGAGAAGAGTGAAGATGAGGCTTTCAGTATTAAGGTTTTAGGGTTAAATTTGGGAGGAAGTAGGGTCAGTAAATTTAGGATTAGGATTAGGGACATTATTTTAAGAGGCATTTAGGGTAAGGTTAGGGATAGGAATTAGGAATAGTGTTAGAGTTAGCTTTATTCTTTGGGGAATTAGAGCTAGGTTAGAATTAAATTTATTGGGAGACATAAGGAAAGGTGATAATAGAACTAAAGATTAAGAGGGCTAATTCCCTGATCAGGATCTATGCGCAACATTTGCATCACAACTTCTCTTATATTGGCTCTGTATTTGTTGACCTAGTGTTATGTATAGTATGAGAACAGCCTTCCTAATACTATTGTTCTATAAGAAATGATGAGCAGGCAGATTTCAGAAAAACCTGGAAAGATTTACATGAACTGATACTGAGTGAAGTGAACAGAACCAGGAGAACATTGTACACAGTAACAGAAACATTGTGTGATGACCAACTTCGATAGATTTAGCTCTTCTCAGCAATATAATGATCTAAGACAATTCCAAAGGACTCATGATGGAAAACGCTATCCACATCCAGAGAAAGAACCATGGAGTCTGAATGCAGATTGAAACATACCATTTTCTCTTTCTGTTTTTGTTTTTTCTTTCTCGTAGTTTTTCCCTTTTGTTCTGATTCTTCTTTCACAACATTTCTAATGTGGAAATATGTTTAATATGACTGTACATGTACATGTACAGCCTATATGAGATTGCATACTGTCTTGGGGAGGAGGGAGGCAAAGGTGGGAGAAAAAAATTTGGAATTCAGAATCTTATAAAGTGAATGTGAGATACTAAAAAAAATGAATAAATTCTGCTTTCTACAAAGAGAGAGAGAGAGAGAGAGAGAGAGAGAGAGAGAGAGAGAGAGAGAGAGAGAGAATGACCCTCCTAGTTTATGGAGAATTGGGGAAATTGGGCGGGGAGATGGTAATGAATCATTCTGCTTGGTGCATAAAGAGTGGTAACATGCCTGAATTGTGCATCTGTACAGTATAGATCCAAAAGAAGAAACTATCATCAGGAAGCTAAGTGGCACAGTGTCTAGTATGAGACTTGGAGTCAGGAAGACCTGAGTTCAAATCCAAACTCAGTTATTTAATAACTGTGGGAGCCTGGGCAAGTCACTTAACCTCTCTTCCTCAGTTTCCCCAACTGTAAAATGGGTATAAAAATAGCATCTCCCTCTCAGAATTGTTTTGACTACAAAATTAGATAATATTTTAAAGCATTTTATAAACCTTAAAAGCATTATATAAATGCCCATTATTATTATAATTATAATATTTCTCCTCTGGGTAATTTTTACCTTTCCCCCCTATTTTCTCTCTCTTTCCTTCTCTATTTTTGCCCCTATTCATCCTTCCTTTCTCTTCTTCCCTCTTTCTTCTCCCCACTGTAGGATAGGGATGTAGTTAGTTATTGCTCCTCTTCCCTTTCTAAGATTTTGGTATAGCTGGCTCCCTTACCGTCTTACTAGTCACCCATCTTGCAGGAATTTTCTTCAGGTTATTCTTTCTGTATTCCTTTAAAATACATATTAAAGGGATTAAATTATATAAAGATTTCCACAAGTGAAGAACAGGACAATCCTATTAGTTGAAATCAAGTGAATTAAGAAACCATAGAAGAGAATTTTCTCACATAAGGTGTTTGAATGATACTTAATTTTCACTTTCCAAGAATAAGTATATACACACACACACACTCATATGCCTATTTCTTGATTAGAAACTATTTAATGAAAACATTTTTGGAACTCCTTTTTGAACAATAACAGAATAATTAGAATTATTTCATAGCTTCCACACACATTTGGATACATGTGATATGTTTGATTTTTAAACATTTTTATATTTAATATTTATATTAAATATTAATATTCGTATTTAATATTTTTATATAGTCATACTTTGAGTTGTCTGATATCAAATTAACAAAACAAAACCTAGAGGCTTCTACTTTTAGTGAATATTTATTAGATAATTTCTCAAATAGGACATTTTTATATCCTGCAAATTTACCATTGCCAAACTAGCCCCTGCCTCCTTCCCCTTTCCCCCTAACTAAAAATTCATTGGTTGTTTTTGTTTTGTTTGTTTTTTTACATTGAAAGGAAGTGGTCAGAATAAGTTAAGTCAGAACTGTGCTAGATGGCCCTTGAGGTCCTTTCTAATTCTGTGATTTAACAAGGACTGTTTTTGCTTTCTCTATCCATTTCTAGCACTTAACACAGTGCCTGACACATATTAAGCACTTAATAAATGTTTATTGATTGACTGATTGATTTGGTGAAGGCAATATGCGACCAGATATTTGTAGGTATAGGCTATTTGCAAGTCAGCTGTAAAAAGAATATTGAGAAATTGTATCCCTGATTCAAGGAAAGGGGACCATGAGACATCATTATTCATACCTTATTTAGTATTGATTACTCTTCTCTTCACAGTTCATCCATATCTGCCATTCAATGGATTTTTGTAAACTTCATTTTGATGAAGTAAAAAAGTTGAGTCAGAACTAAAGTGCTATCGAATTTTAAAGAATCTCCAGTCATTTATCAGTGGATTTTAATTATGTATTGTGTCAGTAATTCCTCCTGCTGACATTAGTGAAAGATTTCCCCACTCATTTTTCCAGCACTTTGCCTACTCAAGTTAGCTGTATGGCACTGGAAGGCAAGGCCACACTATTCCTTATTCCCATGAAATCTCATTTTCATTTATTATCTGTGAATGTCTCTATTTCATAGATTGATAAATGGTTAACTTTTTAAGCTTCTTTTGCAAGAAAATCCTTAAATATTCTTTTATTTTCTGTATACTTGCAGATTTTTCTCCTTTGCGCAAAGCTGATTTACCACATCCAGATGCAACCCCAAAAAGTTATTACTTGACTGGAAAATCTTCACAAGAAGTCATGGATCCTGCACAGCTGACAAATCAACTGACCCATACTAATATTTTGCCAGAAGCTACAGTTTCTCAGAAGCTTGACTTCCAGGATAACTTGGGGAAGGCAGTAAATAAGAGTGATGAACTGAGTTCACAGCTTCCTGTATCCAAAAATAAAGGGCATCTTCAGAGCTCAGAGCTTTCCTTGAAACAAAAAGTAGCTAATGTATTATCTGAAAATGTAATTGTATTTCCATCTAAGGCAGCTGCTACATCTCAGTCCATTGTCTCCACTACTCCAGTACCTGCTACTTTGCAATCTACTATCCCTCCTCTGATGCCTTCTACAATTTCCCAGAAATTAGATGTTCCTTTGAAAGTTACCACTGAGCCTCATCCTACAGTCTTCACTACTCTTCATCCTGTTTCTACTACTACTGCTACTCCCCCACAGCCCCCCACTCCCACAATTTCTACAGCTTTTACAGCCACTATAAGCCAGCCTACTGTAACAACAAAAACAGCTTCAACTACAATGCCCAGTGCAGCGGCAAGCATGAAAGTCATTTTAGAAACAGTGCAGTTTAAAAAAACCACCAATTATTCAATTTCTAACAAAGATGATTTTAAGTACTCTTTGACATTTCCATCATCAAGTGTTGATTCCTTTGCTGTAAATAAAACTCTTTCCCCTGAAAATGGGAGGCTTGGTTTGGACAACCCCCAACTCGATAATGTTCCAAGAAACAGATTTCATCTTCAGTTTGAAAAGTGGACACTCGTAGGCACATTGTTCTGTGGACTGTTGTTTTTAGTAATAGGTCTCATACTATTAGGCAGAAAGCTATCAGAATCCCTTCAGAGAAAAAAGTATTCCAGACTAGATTATTTGATCAATGGAATCTATGTTGATATTTAAAGAGGAAAAAAGTGCCTTTGATTCTTAGCCAAGCAACTAGAAAACCCAAATTATTCCTTATCTGTTAGCTTCCAGAAGATTATATTTTAGAGACTAGCCCTTGCTAGTGTCATTTAAAAAAAAAACAGAAACTGATTACATTTTAGAAACTAGCCCTTGCCAGTGTCATTAAGAAGAAAGAACAGAACTGAACCAGTTAACTTCAGAAATTTGATTAAAATATTGAGTATACTAAAGTGCTACCAAAATACCACAGAACAATTAGTACATTAAAAAACAACAACTCAGTTATAGAAGAAAAAATGTTGTGACTTTGGGATCCTAATAAAATGATATTTCTGATTCCAGATAAGATCAACTTTGTCATGAAAGTTCTTTGAATATAATTATATTTTTTGTATTAGCCTTTAAACACTATATAAAAAATTTGAACATTTTACCACTTAAATTTGTTTCTAATCAAGAATTAAATAAATCTGTTGACCCTGAGAAGTATATCATCATGTTCAGTTCTATATTTTTAAAATTATCCCTAT
Source organism: Vombatus ursinus (assembly GCF_900497805.2). NCBI lineage: Eukaryota > Metazoa > Chordata > Mammalia > Diprotodontia > Vombatidae > Vombatus > Vombatus ursinus. The sequence goes on from NW_020951209.1 coordinate 3,068,286, forward strand.
CAGCCAAGTTATTAATTGATTAAAATTTGTATCATGTTTTAATGACAAATATACCTAATTGTACATTGTGATATATTCTTAAGAGGTCATTTTGCAGGCTAGCTCAGCTTCATTACTTGCCAAAAGAGCTTTTGGGGCCATTTTAATGTATGGCAGTCAAGGGGCTACATAAATTACTTCTATCTTATTTGAGTTGTGTTTCATTGGGAAAATAAAAAGTTTTCCAAATTTATATATGGACTAACATTATTAACTTTGATGTTTATGAAATTTTAATGTAAACTTCACCAGTTGTAGGCTTAAATATGGAAGCAATTTTATAAATCTGGTCCAAACCCCTAAATTTATAAGTGAGAAAAAAGCAGGCCTAGAGAAGTTAATTGAATTGTCCAAAGTAATATAGCCAGTAAGTGGAAAAGTTGGAATTAAAATAGAGATCTGCCTCCATATCCATTTCTCCTTCAACTATACCATGCTGCCTCTCAATTCAAACTTCTGGAGAACTATGTGTCAACAGTTAATTGGGTGATCTTAGAGAGATGGCTTCATTTCTCTGGGTCTCATTTGTAGGATGAGGCAGTTTGACTATACTAGGGATTTCAAATCCAAGATGGTAATCCTAAATTTATATCATATGGCTTTTTATTCAAAAGAAATTTGATCAACAAAATTTTGTTGAGAAAAGCAAAGATTTAGATAGAAAGAGTTAAAATACATTAGAGAAACTTGAAGCAAATATGCAATTTGGATTTGAGACTTTTAGACTTAGATAACTTCCAAATTCCTTTCTAGGTCTTCTTCTACATTAGAAATAATGTTCAGGGCTTTAAAAAAAAAACAACCCTGATTCTTAATTTGTTGGCAATGCTTTGATTCCTCGGAATACAATAGTGCACATTGCTATTTACATAAAATGCTTTATCAAGAAAAATTTGCCATGTATTTTAGTTAATTGTCTTGCCTGTTTTTTTTAAATCTGTAAATATATATTTAAACTTTCAAGCATGAACACTAGAGGACAGTAGTATAATAAGTACAGTTAAGAGCACAAGGAGGAAACCACTCAAATGAAACCTATTCCTTTTCTTCTCTATATGGAGCGCCTATTGGAAGGGAAACTTGTTTACAGCTAAGACCCAATTAGTGTGAATAATGAATCCCGTGGTCACATTATTTGCATTCATACTGTATTTCAAACAAAACTTTTAAACTATTTTTCAGCTGAATGGCTTGATACAGATATTCACTGGCTTTTTGTAAACTTAAAGCAATTTCATGAAATAAAAAGTTGAATAAGAACCAAAATATCATTGAATTTTATTCTCTTTTGTGATTTGTTTGTGGATTTGAAGAGTATAATAAGTGTAAGTAACTCCTGCTGCTGACATGAATGAAAAATTTCTTCACTGTTTCTTGCAACATCCTGGCCACCCTGATCACTTCTGTGCCACTAAAAGAAGGGACAACTCAATAAGTCTCATGATTTTGTCTGCTTGCTATCACCACTGTAGAGGCTGAAGTAACAGTCGTCACTACTCCCTAGGGCAGGAATTCTATGAACAGAATTCAGAGGGCTTGTGAGCTGGATTGTGGGAAAATATTTCTTTATTCAATGTGATTGTTTTTCTTTGTAATTCTATGGCTAGAGTGCTGGATCTGGAATTGAGAAGAACTGAGTTCAAATTCTGCCTCAAACATTTATTAGCTATGTGTCCTTGGGCAAGTCACATAACCTCTATTTTCCTCAGTTTCCTCAACTGTAAAATGAAGATACTAATAGTTCCTACCTCCCGGAGGTTTTGTGAGATTAAATGAGATAATATTTGTAAAGTACTTAGCATAGTGACTGGCACATAGTACGTGCTATAAAAATGCTAAATAATTAAAATTATTCTGAGGAGTCAATGAATTTCACCAGACTGCTTAAGGGGTTTGTGATCCACTCAAAAAATGTTAAAAAAAAAAAACAAAAAAACAAACAAACCCTGCCTTCAAGATGGTTGAAATACGGAATTGCTTTTATCTTTAGATACAATGTGACTAGACCCCATTAGATTTTAAATGATAGGTAGTATCATGGAAACAACGAACATAAACTTGGAAAGACTTCAAGAAATAGTGGAAGATAGAAGGGCCTGGCATGCTATGGTCCATGGAGTTACAAAGGGTCAGCCATGACTGAATGATAGCAACAACAACAGCAAAAGTACAGAGAATCATAACTTTTACATAAATAAAAAAAAAAAAAAACTCTCGAGCTCATCTGTGCCAGGGAGCATTTTGCAATACACACACACACGCACACACACACACACAAGCAGCATGGTGAAGTAGAGAGGATATTGGATTTGAAGTCAGAAGTCCTTGCTACTTATTACCTGTGGAGACTATGCTAAATTGTTTCATTTTTCTAAGTGTCATTTTCCTTATATATAAAATGAGGGAGTTGTGTGGAACTTTCCTTAGCTCCCCAACCTCCTCTCCAAAATAGGAACAGAAACACCAAAGTAAAAGATTAACAAAAAAAATCTTTCACATCACAGAAAATAAAATAGATTTCAGGTAAATGGATAAGCAAAATAAATACATAAATAAAATTCTCTACATATTACGTATTAAAGGAACAGATGAGAAAACACCAAAGAAAAATAGTGGAACAACACGAAAAAAGCTCTAGGAACCAAACTGGATCTATCTCATGACAATTCAACATGGATAAGATGCTTACTAAGAAAAACCAAGAAGAATCTGACATTAATAAAGATGAAATGTAGATAGATAAAGCAATTTATTAAAGGTTTACTATGTACTCGATACTGTGCTAGGTGTTGGGAATATAAATACAAGCAAAAAGAAAGGTAGTCCCTGCCTTTGAGGAGCTTACATTCTAGTGGGGGAAGATAACACATAAAAGGGAGCTGAAAAGCAGGAAGGAATAGTTACTGTCATAGGACAAAATTCATAAATGGTCTGGGGAGTCATGTGCTGAGTCGGAGTTGAAGAGATCCTAGAGGTCACCATCATGAGAAATCAGTGAAGAGGGAGCAAAAAGATACAGCAGTGAAACTCAACAACTTCGAAACATCAGTGGAGAATATTAATAGAACTATGATTCACTGGGAAATAGAATTGTTATGATAGGGGACCAAAAAAAAAAAAAGAAGCAATAGAGAAAACAGCAAACCAAATTCAGCAATTAACACAATTGCAAGAATATATGATAATTCTATAAGCAAAAGTAACAGAATTAGAGGATAAAACCTGAAGAAATAATGTATGAGTTATTTGTCTTCCTACCTCATCTCCACCCCTGGAAAAAGTAAAGAAAAGGAAGAATATGAACACCATATTTCAGTAAATCCTTTAAGAAAATATTCCAGAATTGTTGAAATTGAGGACCATAGTATAGATGGACACAATCTATTGAACACCAAGCCTAGTTTCAATTTATCTAGACATGTCATCAAATTTTAAAATTAAAGTGAAAGAATGATTAAGTAAGCAAAGAGGAAAAGAAACATCACCTATCAAAAATATACTGATCTGAATTGCATGGTATTTTCATCCCAAGTGAAAAACAGCTGAGTCAAGGGAAATTGGGTTTCTTTCCCAAACATCTTATTTAAGAACAGCAATAAAAAAGAATCTATTTCTTTAAAAAATTTTATTTCAATAAAAATAAGCTCCTGGGAGTTCTACACAAGAAATGAAACCCAGTAAGGACCTTTGATATGCGAACCAACCACGAAGCAAAACTTTAATAAGGTGCTGTTGTACAGTTGTGTCTGACTCTTTGTGATCCCATTTGAGCGTTTCTTGTCAAAGATCCTGGAGTGGTTTTCCATCTCCTTCTCCAACTCATTTTACAGATGAGGAAACAGAAGCAAGCTGAGTCAAGTGACTTGTTCAGGGTTACACAGCTAGTGAGTGTCTGAGGCCAAATTTGAATTCAGATCTTCCTAACTCCATTGCCCCAACTAGCTGCCCATTTTAATAAGGTAAATAGAAGTGTAATAAGAATTGACTGAAAGTAAATGCTATACAAGTGATATGGCAGTAATCAGGGGGATCTCTCCCCTATCTCCTGGCCTGGGGCATCTCCCATGGACCATTTCTGTGCCTAGGCCCCTTTGGGTGAGCCCCATATTTGGGTCACCTCCCAATATGGGTACATATGCTTGCTAAAAGGCACGCACAAGCAGAGGCTCCTAGCCAATCTCTTGGTCCCCATGACCAGGAGATGCAAGTCTGGGTTAAAGAGGATTGGATACGGAGCCACATGGAATTGACCACTCAGTGAGTGAGTGAGATTTTTTTTGGGGGGGGGGGGCTAGGCAATGGGGTTAAGTGACTTGCCAGGGGTCACACAGCTAATAAGTGTCAAATGTCCCAGGCCAGATTTGAACTCAGGTCCTCCTGACTCCAGGGTGAGTGCTCTATCTACTGCATCACCTAGCTGTCCCCACACTCAGTGAGATTTAAAGAGAGAAGCAATCTCTTTTCCCATTTTGTTATTTGTTTCACCGGAACACTGCCATCTCTCCCTTAGACTGCCAGTGGGGTGGGGGAGAAGAGGATCTTTTCCTACTCCTCCCTAGTAGCATCTATAGTAGTGATAAGCATAAAACACTAAGAGCAGGTACATGTCTAGGTGAACCTGAAACTGTATCTCAAGTCCCTATTTTCCTCTTCTGCTTCGTGTTTCTTCCCCTAACCAAACAGTAACTCTAAAGTGAATGTTCTCAGTTTGGTAGCTATCTCATGATCTCAAAAGTCATTGAGAGTTCTGAGTGCTGATTGCTCAGTTGAAAATGCTTCCTATAGCTATACCCTTCTCAGAGGAGATTACCACTGTTAGGACAATGAGCCCTGCATGCACGGCTGGATGTGGACCTTGGGTGAATTATTTGCTCAGATAGGGGCAGACTGAGGTGAAAGTAAAACCTGTCCAGCAATCTCCCAAGTCTCCTGGGAATCTTTACTTCCCAGGAAAGTTAACTAAGGTGATATACCTCTTTAAGTGCCTCATTTCTTTTCCATATCTGTTCATGGATTAAAAAAAAAAAAAAGCCTATTGCATATCTGTTCATGGATTCCTACAATTCTTTTGTCATTTTTTTTTTTATGTTTTAAATGTTTGCCAGTGTATGCTCATTATTCCTTTGTATTTTAAGTATTTCTTTTATAATGCAGGAAGTAAATAGTTGTCCTATGACTGATATCTACTAAAGCAACTTTTCCAGAAAGGATTCTGTTAATATTTCTTAGGGAAAGTTTAGGTGAGCCAAACTCAAGTAGTGTTTAAAGAGCTTTTCCTAAAATAACTCCAGGTGGGCTCAAAATGAGCCTGAGAGTGTGACCCCCTTTACAGGGAAAGGAGAGGGGGAGGGAGGAATGTTACTCTCCTCCAGGACCAAACCTGGCATGCTTGAGCTGAAAGCTGGGAATCTTTGTGGGAAAGGTAACAAAAAGATAGAAAAACAAAAGCAATAGTTATATAATTTACAAATTATGGGGAGAATCGGAATAATGGAAACGTTGGTATGAATGAAGGTATTCATGTTGCAACCAACAAAAGAGTGCATCTAAATAACAGTAACTGAAATTTGATTATAGTTTTTGTCAGGAGACACTCCGTCTTCCAACTCTGGGCATTTTCAATGGCTGTCCTCCATGCCCATAATTCTGTTTCTCCTCATTTCTGAGTCTTGACTTCAAGTCCTAGATAAAAAGCCACCTTCTACAGGAAGCATTTCCTGATCCCCTTAATGTTAGTGCCTTTCTTCTATTGATTATCTCCAATTTATATTGTATATATCTCACATGTACATAGCTGTTTGCACATTCTTTCCTCCATTTGACTGAGAACAAGAGCCTTTTGCCTTTCTTTGTATCCCCCATTTTTTTTTTTTGCTTTTTGGTGAGGCAATGGGGTTAAGTCATTTGCCCAGGGTCACACAGCTAATAAGTGTCAAGTATTTGAGGCCGGATTTGAACTCAGATCCTCCTGACTCCAAGGCCAGAGCTCTATTCACTGTTCCACCTAGCTGCCCTGTATCCCCAATTCTTAGCACAGTGCCTAGCACGTAGTATGTGCTTACTAAATACTTGTTAACTGATAATTAGCTGATTTGATTGACAAATACCTCAGAGTTTCTTGGAAAGAATATGAAATGTTATTTTGATTAGCAACTAGAGGAAATAAACATGTTGGGGGGAGGGCAAAGGCTAAAAAGAAGAACAACTTGATTGTGAAATACAGTATGTCTAACAAGAGCTAATAAAAATGTATTTTCTTAACCAAAATAGCTGTTACTGAGAAGGAAGGGAGAGGGAGAAAACTGCCTTTGTATGTCTACTGAAGCTAGATTCCACAGAGAATAGCTGTGGGGACAGAACAATAGCAGTAGAGCTACCCCCAAATCAACAAGAGGTATAATCTAAGAAAAGAGCCAGCAATAAAATCCGTATTTTTAGATATTTATGCACAGATGCAAAAATATAGGTTACAAGAAAGATAAACTTAAAATCCTAATGTCAAGAGGCAAATTTTGACCTCATAAGTGCTACTGGGACTTGATGGGATGGGAACCATGAATGAAATATGGTTCTAGAAAGCAAGTGTGTGAAGGAACACTGTACATTAAAAAGATCTACTCAGTCAGGAAACCCAGAAAGGAGTGGGAGTGGTGTGAAGCATGGTGAAGACATTTGGTAGAACAATGAAGGTCTTTTTGATAATAACTCTTATAAGCTCCTTAAATAGCAGACAACTGAACCACATGGTTCTATGTTCTTGGAACTATTTGTCCCAAGCTACTAAGTTGTGAATAACCAAGATTCATGTGGCATAGAATGGTACATGCCTCCATGAAGCTTCCAACTTCTGAAGTGAGGAGCAGTGTAGACATGTGTTCCAAGGACAGGTCATGGCCCTTCGGGCACTTGGTGGAGGAAGAGAGTCAGGTTTTGGGAGGAATGATTAAACCCCAAATTCCAAAGATGGGGGCTACTTCCCCACTTATACAGCCAACAGACAATACAACCTGGTGGTTATGGTAAACGATGAAAAAACTGAATTTGTTTGAATAAAGTCTAAATTGGAGTTTCCTGTATTAGTTGCACAATGAGTCTTTGCCTCTCTGGAATGTTAGATTCACTGAAGGGAAGATGTTCTTGATTCCCTAGTAATCTCGAATAGTTTCCATTTTTAGCCAGGGAGACTCACTCAGGATAGTACTATAAGTTTAGGAAAGTGTTTTAGTCATCATGAAGCTATGATGCAGCATGATGAGTTATAGTTCTGAGGTTAGAAGACTTAAGTTTAAATCTTACCTCTGCTACCTAATACTCTCATGTATGTGTTTGTGTGTGTGTTTGTGTGTGATCTTGGGTAAGTTATTTAATCTCTCTCGTCCTCAGCTTCCTCATCTGTAAAAGGAAGGAGTTGAACTGGATGACCTCTAAGGATCCTTCTACCTCTAAATCGGTGGTATTATGATATAGGGTTCAATGGTGAAAGAAAGGGGCTTAAGTACGAAAGCTTTGTGTTTTTTTTCTGTTGAGTTAAATAAAGCCTGTCATTTAGTCAATGTTCTGAAGATCCTTTTATTTATTTATTTATTTATTTATTTGTTTTGTAGAGACGTAGACACAACCCAACTCTTGATGTTCCCAGGTAAAACCCAAGGTAATACCCAGGAGGCCAAAACAGACACTTACAGGAGAAACCTTCAAGGTTGAATCTAGTCCCTGTTAAAGCAAAGTGTAAATTCTAGGCCATTAGACTGTAAACTCCTTGTGGACAGAGGCTGTGTCTTAAACTTCTACATATCTCACAAAATGCGTAGCACCATGCGTTGGGTATGATAGGTAGATAGGTCCTGCTCTATAAATGTTTAACATGAACAACATTCAGGATTAGGAGTTTCTCACACCTGCTAACACTACCACTTAGCACTAAGGAATCAAATACGATCAAAAGAGAGATTTGTGTGAGAAACCCTCAGTGCTGAATATTGTCCATGTTCTGGCAATGGAACAGATCTATGGAGGAGAGAGCTGTTACAGCCAATGGGGGAATACAAAAGCTAAGATTGCTGGGTCCACTCAGAGATCAGGCCCACTGCTATCCACCTTTCAGCTTGTGATAACAGTGGTTGTATACTTCTTTCTTGTTTACAAAGTACAGGTATTGTTACTTCCATTTTACAGATAAGGAAGGTGAAGCTCAACAGTGAAATAACTTGACCTAGATCACACTGTTCATAAGTGTTGGAGTGGAGATTTAAATTCAGGTCTCAGGTTCATGTGAAGCTTGTTTTTTTACCATACCATACTGCCTATTAATATAGAGAATCACCCTCTCCTATTTTTAATAATCCCAGTCTCAGCAAAGGAAACCATTTCTTCTTGGGTCCTCAGCTGCGCAGGTTTCTGCAGTTTCTTTCCTGAGTTCAACTGAGTTACCTAAGAAGGAAGTGAGGGGACATATGGGACTGGACTCCTCTAATTTAGAAGCTCAATACCTCAATTTTTTACCCTTGCCCATAAAATGGTCTCTCTTGTAATTCCACTGAAAAATCTACTAATGAATCTCTTTCCTTGATTAAAAGAAAAAAAAACAACATGCCTTCTAAATTCCACTTACCACATTTCACACAGACACACAGACACACATAGACACACAGACACAGACACACAGACACACACACACAGACACACACACACACACACACACACACACACACACACACCATATGGTGACTACTACCCAATAACAGAGAGCACAGTGCATATTAGCAAACCTTCCTATTCTTCTCTTTCAGGATCTCAGGGCAACTGGTTGCCAATCACTACTTAGGTTTGACCCTACATGAGAGATTCCAGATTCTCTCTCCTGTCTTAGAGGTGGGATTTTTCCCCTATCAATCAAATCATTTGACTAATATACCCCTAATTTACTTAGCTATTGTCATTTCATCACTTTGAGATATGCCTTATTAAAACACCTGTAAATACTGTTATTACTTAGGAAAGACATTTAATTCAAGTGGTTATTTAATAGATGTATTAATACATGCATTATAATTGAGATTTTCATTCAATTCCTGCTCTGACACTTCAAGCTTGGCACCTAGATCCCCCAACCCCAATCTCCATCACCCATCCTGAGGTCTGGGTCATTGGACAGCAGCATCTGTTTGAAAATGTCTAATTTCCTTATAAAACTGAAGGTGTAAATATGGTTAATTCAAGGCTAGTTTAGAAAAGGATAGGGAAACTTGAAGTTATTTCTCATGGTTGTACCTGCATGGGCTAACAGACCATCAGAATTGAGGATCTCCAGACTCAGACATTGCCACTTCCAGTCACCTGAAACTTGCTGGACTTAGCCTATCTGTGAAAACTCCCAGCCCACTCATCTCCAGTCTCCAAAGGTTCTACCTGAATGGAGCATTCTGAATGTCATAAATCTGGTGTCCTTAGCAGGAGGGGCACTGATGCAAGCCCCCCAAGAGTCTTCTGTCACATTTCCAACTTGATCTGTTCTTTGTCTGACATCACCTACACAGGCACACTTTTAGCAAGGTATGCAAGTTAATATTAGTCAGGGTATTATTGATAAAGATATAAAACTGCAATACCACTACTAGGTCTATTTCCAAAGAGGATTAGAGAAAAAGGAAAAGAACCTATATGTTCTACAATATTTATAGCAGCTCTCTTTGTGATGACAAAGAACTGGAAATTGTAATGATACCCATCAATTGGTGAACGGCTGAACAAATTGTGGTATATGAGCATTGTGGAATACTACTGTGCTATAAGAAATGATAAGCTCATTGATTTTAGAAAACTATGATAGATTTGCACAAAACAATGAAGAGTGAAATGAGCAGAACCAAGAGAATGTTGTATATAGTAATAGCAATATTGTTTTAAGAACAAGTTTGAGCAACTAAGTCATTTTGACTATTATAAACAGCCAAATTTACAACAAAGGACTTATGAAGGAAGGTGCTATTTGCATCCAGAGAAAGAACTGATAAATAGAAGTATGTATAGGATGATTTTATATAGTTATATATATATATATATATACACATATATATATGTTTACACATACATATTTGTGTCTAATGGTAGCTATCCCTAGGGCTGGATTGGGGAGAGTGAATAAAAAAAGGAAAAAAGAAAGTTACATGATAACTTTATATTTAAAAGGAATAGCAAGTTATGCATAATAGATTTGCAGTTTCATGTGCAATCACCTTTTTTTATTCTACTAGTTATGGAAATGCTTGTTTTATTTCATTAATTAAAAATAAAGCAAAATTTAAAAATAAATATATAAAACTCATATACTTATTTTTCAGAGAAACAGCATGAAAGTAGTAGATTAACAATTGACCTTGAAGCCAGAAAGAACTGTATTCAAGTCTTGCGTCGCTGTGTGATCCTGAGCAAACCACTTAACCTCTGAGTGTCCCAGAAAACTCTCTAACACCGTACATTACAGAGAAGGTACAGATCTACATTGGTAAAGGGAATTCCCTCACCAGGAGTTCCCTATACCCATTAAATTCAATTAAATCATAGTTAACCATTAAATTGATTTTTAAAAAGTGTGTATGTATGTGTGTGTGTGTGTGTGTGTGTGTGTGTGTCCTTTACTAAAGTCCCATGCATTCTTCATCTTGGTGTAAACATGACAGTGAATTCTCAAAGATTATGCCAGCAATCACAAGCTCTGACTGATCCCTACAAAGCAGAAAAGACTTTTAGAAAGAGCCTGGTGATGGATTTATTCTATGGCTTTTATCCAAAGGTTAGACAAGTAGACTAGATTCACCAAAGCATTTTTTGACCCCAACAGTTCTCAAAGAAAATTAAACCAATTTCAGAGGGGCTGTGTTCTGCACTAATAAGGGACATACCCAGACTAATGAAATTATAAGCCATGGAAACATTGCAGAGTATTTAAATACAATGTTGGTATAAACAGCTAGGTGGTGCCATAGTGCACAAGAGTGCTGGACCAGGAGTAAAAAACTTCAATTCTAATCAAGCCTCAGACACGTGATAGCTGTGTGACCCTGGGCAAGTCACTTTACCTGTCTGCCTCAGTTTCCTAAACTGTTAAATAAGGATAATAATAGCAACTACCTCGTAGGGTTGTTGTTATATCAAATAAGATATTTGTAAAGTACAATGTTTAGCACATAGCAGGTGCTTAATAAATGCTTATTCCCTCCCTGCATAAGAAACAAGAAATTATGAGGACAGTTAAAAACATCCAGAAAATGAAAATGTGGAAACAATGTACCAGTTCATGACAGGATTATAGATTTAAAGCTATAAGGGACCTCAGAGATCATCTAGTCCAATTGTTCCCCTTTCCTACACACACACACACACACACACACACACACACACACACACACACACATTTTGCAGATAAGGAACTGAGGCCTATGGAGGTTAAAGGACTTGTCCATGGTCGAAAAGATAAAAAGTGGAAGAAATGGAATTCAAAGTACTCTAATTCCAAATCCTACCCTCTTTCCACATTGTAGCAACCACATCATCTGCTCTTTTTCCCCTAGATAGTGGGAAGCACCAGGTCAAGTCAAGTCAACAAGTATTTATTAGAGGTCTCCTATGTGCCAGGCACTCTGCTTAGCATTGGTAACACAAATACAAGCAGAAAGACAGTCCCTGGCCTCAAGTAGCTTACATTCTGATAGGGAAGACAACACATGAAAGGAAATTGAAAAGGTAGGGGGAGAAAGGGAAGAAGGTACCAGAGTGGCCCTGGAGGAAAAGGTCTGGAGAGTCAGAAGCAGAACCTTGAGAGAACGCCAACAATTGTCTGAAGTTTCACAGATTGCTTTCTCTTTTTATAATAAGCTTTTTTTTTTTTTGACTAGGCAATAGGGTTAAGTGACTTGCCCAGGGTCACATAGCTAGTAAGTGTTATATGTCTGAGGCTGGATTTGAACTCAAGTCCTCCTGAATCCAGGGCCAGTGCTCTATCCACTTCGCCACCTAGCTGCCCCATAATAAGCTTTTTATAAATCATTCTAACTCCTCCCCTCTACCAATTCAATTTTAATAAATCTGTCCCTCCCTGGTATACTGATAGAATACTGAATCTTTCCCCTTTTCCATTTGATAAACTGATTGTCTCATGCCTACACTTTCATCATAGCAATCCTTTTAACTTAGATAAGAGTATTATCATCTCTTTCCCACACACATTACTAACACCCCATTAAAACTCTGTTCATTCTCTTTCCCCTTTACCCTACTAGCATGACAATAGCCTTTGAAATACCTCTTTCCTGCCATAAGTTAACACATTCACTCATATTTTTAAATGTTCTACCTCATTCTAACTAGGTATTAATTCTCTGCATCTTTCTTCTTTCTATTCAGCATAAGAACACATTAACATTCTTATCTTCTCAAGAAAGTTTCCTCCTCAGCTTAGATATTAGATATTAATCTTGTCAGCTTATTTGAAAAGATCTGACTTTCCCCTGTACCTAGCAGGACAGTCTTCCTGGCATTACCTTTTCTTTCCCAGACCACATCATCTTTATGCATCCATATGCAATCTGGTGCATTCTTTCCCCTACTATTTTTTTACTCTTTCACTCTATAATACTAAATGAATATTAACTGTTTCCTGCAATATTTAAATTCCCTCCCACCCTTACCTTTATAGGCCTCCTATATCATATCTTCATTCTTGAAACTTCCAGAACATCCAGTCTCACTCCCTTAGTTCTTAACTTCCCACCACTCTTTAAAGTAGGTATAGTGCTTTACAAAAATTGCTTCATTTGATCCTCAGAACAACCCTGGGAGGTAGATGTTGTCATTATACCCATTGTACAGATGAGGAAACTGAAGCAGACAGAGGCAAAATGATCTACTCAGACATCATTAATTTATCCCTTAGCAGCTAATAATGTTATCTATGAACCACAATTCAGAATAATGTGTTGTTATTCAGTTGTTCACTCGTGTTCAACTCTTCATGACCCCATGGGCCATACTGTCCATGAGGTTTTCTTGGCAAAGATATTGGTGTGGTTTGCCATTTCCTTCTCTGGTGGATTAAGGCAAACAGAGGCTAAGTGACTTGCCCGCGGTCACACAGCCAGTAAGTGTCTAAGTCTCGATTTGAACTCAGGTCTTCCTGATTCCAGATCCAGCACTTCTATGCACCACCTAATTGTGTCATAAAGAGGAAATATCTGCCAGTACAAAACATGTGACCTTTCTTCAATCCTCTTTTACCTCAGTCTCAACCCCAGTAACAATCCTACGGTCTGCTTAAGAAAAACAAGCTCTAAGGGTTGGTAATATACACTTTAAAATGTTAGATTACATTTTTAATTGGAAAAGAAAATACCATCAAAATATTACTACACTGTAAAGTTAATGGGGCCCATATGTTGTCTACTAAAACTTGCAAAACAGTCAAAACAATGCATTAGTGCCTGCCAGTCTGAAATGTGATCTACTCCTTAATATTCCCTCAGGCAATGAAAGAAATGCTTGAAAAATGGTAACGTTTCTAAAATGCAGCTGGCTCTCTGGATGAACCACAGATCTCCAACCCTGGGGACTTAATGATCTAATTCTAACTCCAGGCAAGTCACTTAACCTCTTAGTAGTTTTCTCAAATTTTCTTAGCTCTGCATGAAGTGGTCATGAGACATAACAAAAACGATTTCATACCTTCTGTGCCCTTCCTCCTCAACGTATAGCATGGGGTACACACTCGGGTCTAGTGTGGGAATCATGGGGTGAGGGACTTTAGGCTCAACTCCTCCACGTAAAGAAAAAGCTTGAGGTTGGATTGCGCCAGATATCTCCTGTAATATGACCATGTAGGCAAAAGAGTTCTCAGTGGGTCAGGACAGCACGGGTACCTGAGCGTGGGTAATGGGGTTTCTAGTTCATAGAACTCCCTTTATGTCACCTCACAGACGAGGGCCGGAGAGGTCTGGGTTTAGATGACGAAAATTCTTTCCATTTAAAGTGTCGGTCTGTCTCAACAGCTGCAACACCAGTTCCCCGGCTCTCTCCCTGCATGAGGCTTATTTTCTCCTCAGTAATTTGCTAGGACAATGATTGATTGTGATTTGAATGCAGTCTTTGTTTCCTTAAAAGAAAGACTGAAACTCTGACTCTTAACTCTCCTGCTCAGTTCTTGCCAAGGGGAGACAAAGGTTGCTGTTTCTTAAAGTGCAAAGAGAGCTCCTTATCCCAAATCTTACTTGGCTGGAATCATTAATCATACCAGACAAGGATTTAGTGGCTGATTGATTTTTCCATTTGTATTAAAGGGGAATAGACCTGTAAGTAACAATAATAATGCTAAGTAATTGAACAAATCATTTGTAAGGAAACAGGGAAATAGCTGTGTAAGCTGCCTGTGATGAGGAAAAGAATTGGCTCTTTCCTCTGAGTTCTGTCCCCCTCCAGGAGGGGAGAATAGGAATTGGATAGTTTTGACAGTTAATGGAGGACTGCTTTCCTGCCAGAAATGGAGGAGGGGAAAATGAAGTTGTCAGGGGCTCAATGTATGTGTCATTCTCACCAGCCCACATGCTGAGCTCTTTGTAGGCTCTTTGGCTCCCTAGTTAGCTCCAATTGCCATCAACCTTCAGCAGCAGCCTACAAGGATCCCAAGACAAGGGCCCCAAAAGGTGCTTTGCAACTGGAAAATTGTTCAGTCCCTTCTCAGCCTCCCCTCTTCTAACTGCATGAGTCTGCAAGATGGAAGAATTTCTTACTTCCTTCCCATAAGTCTCTTCTATAACAAATTCTATGTCATCAAACTGTTGAATATATTTGACAAGTACTTAAAATAGATTCTATTTTTATCATATTGACTTTATAGTTTGTTTGTTTTTTCCCATTCAGGGGAAATTGTGGCCTTTGTGTCAGTGAAATGTGCAAGGGGTCAGACTGTACTAGGAAGTAATAAAATATCTATGAGGTAATTCAAACTTGTGTGTGTGTGTGTGTGTGTGTGTGTGTGTGTGTGTGTCTCCTATTAGAGTCACAGATGGAGACAGGCATGATGGGTGACTACCCAGGAAGGGAGACAGTGAAGGTAGCCTTTCCCGGGGTTCTTTAGGGAGTTCTGAGACTAGTTTAATCTCTAATATCTGGTCTGGGCTTGTGAGGATGAGAGCAGAGGACAGAACCAACTAACAGCTGTTGATTGTACATGGAAGAAGAGGTTGGGTTATGCTCGGCACTGAGGCTGGGTCACTAGAAATCAGAAGCAAAAGCCTGGGATTATGGCAAAGGGAGGGTCCTGGTCCCAAACCCCACCCCCATTCAGAACTGTAGCAGGGCAGCCAAAGTATCATCCAGATAGGAGCAAAGGATAGGAGGCAGGACCAGGCAGGGTCTGCAAAACACATTCAAGAGTGTGGGAGGGATTAAAGTCTGGCCCAGGCATAAACTTCCAGTGCAGGAAGGAAGCCTAGAAACTTGAAAAAAAAGATTAAAGCTCTGAATACATATATATTTAGTAGGCAAATATTTATTGACAAAATTTGAAGCAAAGATTTAACAAAACAAGAGAAATATAAAGACTTTTGAGGTAAAACAGTAAATATTCTATGAAGCCCAGTGTGCAGTAAAATATCCAGAACTCAAGTGAGCTTGAAAGGTTTAGTTAACCTAGGACTCCAAAAGTAGAAACTCAGAAAAAAAAAAAAAATGGTTTGGCCATTAGGGCTCCAAGAGTGGATGGGAGAACTGAAGCAAGAGATAAAAAATAAAATGGGAGCTCTTGAGTAAATGATTGAAAAGAAAACAAATAGTTTAAAACAGAAGTTGGACTGCATATAATCGCACTTTTTGATATGTTAGTTGGTGTTGCAGAACATTTTTTCTTTCTTCCTTTTTTGTACCTTATTATTAGGAATGTCATTATGGGAGGGGCTCAGGGAGGAATACTGTAAGAAATAAGGATGTAAAAATAAAAAGATATCAATAATGTTTTAGGTAAAAAATGAAAAAAATAAAATAAGAAAAAACCTAATAAGTAGGAAAGCCTTACTTAAGTAGAGGACTCCCTGAAAAATAGAATGAAGCAAACAGAACTCACTGATTCTATGAGGAAATAAGAAACATTGGCATAAAGTCAAGAGACTAAAAAAACATTAGAACATATGAGTTATCTTCAATCAACAACAATTGACCTGGAAAACAAGTTGAAGCGAGATCATTTAAGATACATGAGACTATCCAAAAACCATGACCAAAGTATCTAGGAACCATAGTTAAAATCACAAATGACTATGACACAACTATAAAGGAATGGAAATTTCAGAATATAATGTTCCAAAAGTTAGACACAAAAGGCTTAAAAGTAAGGGTAACTTATCTTGCAACACTGAGTATAATTCCATAGAAGAAAAAAAATTAGTTTTTAATAAAATTTGAGAGGGAGAGGTGAAGGGAATAAGCATTTATATAGTGTTTATATAGACACTATGCTAAGTGCTTTAAATGTATTATCTCATTTGGTCCTCACAGCAACCTTGTAAGGCAGGTGCTGTTATTATCCCCATTTTACAACTGAGGAAACTGAGGCAAATGGGGTGAACTGACTTGCCCAGTGTCACATGGGTAGTAGGTATCAGAGGTCGGATTTGATTTCAGGTTTTCCTGACTACAGGCACAGCACTCTATCCGTTACGCTATGTTTTTTAGTCCTTTCTAATTGCTGGAATGTATTTCTTGTTTTCGGTTTCTCTTGTCCCCTACGTTTTCGTTACAAAGATTCTATATAGCTTTGGTCTTTGAAAGCCCAAATAATGAGAAAGGGCTTACATTTTAATAGGGGAATCTTCTGACCAGGATAACTGCCAGAATGGGAAAGAGTCTATCCAGCTTCACATACCTACTTCAGAAAAATCCTGAATTTTACATAAGATAGAATGAAAAATAAATAAAATCAGAAACTAAAGTCAGTTCTACTCCAAAACTGCACAGAAAACCAGACCATAGAAAATAGGAAAAGGGGTATACAGACAAAGCCAGGGCCAGGGCAGGATAGCCTCCCAAAGAGGCCAGAAATGACCAGGAACACATTTAACCTGTGAAACTCCATGTCTATAGACAGCAAGAGCAGAAGGATCTCTTGGGAAAGGCTTTTGGATGGTCATATAGACACAGGGTGGGGACCTGGGAATCCCAGTGAGAAGCAACAAGTAGACACAATGCTTAATCTGGGACACTCTAGGCTTAGATGCTCTGAGATCCCTAACATTCTGTTCTGAGATGCCTGAACTCAAAGACCCGGGCTGGGATTGGGGAAGTGTAGTGTAGGTACGCAGAATAAATAGGGAAAGACCAAACAGGACTGATTAACTTACCCCAAAGTGCATCAAGGGGCAGAGAAGTTCAAATTCAGAAACTAAAGTTGCAGAGATGAGTAAATCAAAGAAAATACCAAGTAGTATCAAAAGTTATTGCAAATCTAACTCCACAACAACTTCAAGCACAAATTCAAAGGAAAAACTGGATTTTCCACAAAAGCTAAGTGGAATATCTAGAAGAAATGAAGTGAGAGTTAAAAAATTGAATACAAACTCTTGATGAAAAAGAATAGACCTAGAATAGACCAAATAAAAGTTATTAACTAAATTAGAATGAAACATTATGACAAATCAAATTATTGAAAAAAAATAGAAGAAAACATGAACTATCTGATACAAAAATAACTGTTCTGGAAAGATCAAGGAGAGATCATTTTACAGTCATTGGACTTCCTGGAAAAGTCATGATTATTTAAAAAAGTAGAAACTACATATTTTTAATTATGAAGCATTCATTTTTCTCTCTCCCATCTCCTCTATTCACTGAAGAAAGAAAAAAAGAAAGAAAGAAATGCTTCAAGAATCCAGAAAAAAGCAGTTCAAGTACCAAGGAATCACAATCAGGTTCACCAAAGAACTGGTAGCTTCTACTAAGAATAAGAGGAGATCTTAGAATAAAATATTCCAAAAGGCAAAAGAGATACATTACAACCAAAAAGAACTTACCATGAATGCTGAGCATGATCCTACAAGAGGGAAAAATGGATGTTAGGTGGAATAAAGGAGTCTCAAGGTTTTCTGATGAAAAGACCAGATTCAGTAGGAAAATTTAAATACAAATAAAAGCATGCACAAGAGTGCAGAGAGACCTAAAACTGTTAGTTTATTTGAGCAATTGGAAGAAGCTGTATGATGATATAATGTTAACATTTTGTTGTTTGTCTTTCGTTTTTAAAGAGGACTATGATATCAGAAAGATGCCATGACTTGCAAATGAATTGGATCTAAGTGAGGGAGGGCTGTGCAAGGTTGCCAGCCTCACTTTCTCCTCTGGAGCCAGATATATGACCCCCGATAATGTTCTATTAGGGAGAGAAATAATAAATATTCCTTCATAGTCAGAATGTCTTGAAAGGATGTTGAAGAAATTAAATAAGAAAAACAGACAACCTAGTTATGGATTGGTTCTCTTCAGAGAATTTTAAGAGGAAAAAGAGAAGGTAAAGTAAAAGGAGCACACTAATTTTAAAAAATCAGGACTGGCCATCACAATCTCAGACAAAGCAACAGCAAAAAAAAAAAAGGCATATAAGGATAACAAGAGAAACTACATTATGCCTAAAGAAACTCTGGAAAATGAAACATTAGTATTCAATATGTATGCACTGAATGGCATAGCATCTAAGTATGTACAAGAAAAAAACTAAAAGAATTTCTGAGAGAAATAGACAAAAAAAATAGGGATTTGGGTATGCCAAAAAATATAGAGACTTAAGAACTAAAAAATTTAAACTAAGAGACAAAGAAGAAAAAAAAGGTAAGGACCTAAATAGAATTTCAAAAAAGTTAGATCATCTCTATGATGATTCCAAGACATTCAGCCCTAGTCTGTCTCCTGAGCTACAGTTCCATGTCACCTTTTGGACATTTCCAACTAGCTGCCCCATAGTCATTACATTATCATGTGTAAAACAGAACTTACTATCCTTTCCCTCAACTTTCCAATTACTGTTACAAGCACCAATAATAATTAGTATTTATATGCCCCTTGAAGTTTTGCAAAGCACTTCACATGTATCATCTCACGTAATCCCACAACAAACCTGTGAGGTACTTCCTACTATTATCCTTATTTAAAATAGAAGAAACTGAGGCTGAAAGGTGACTTGCTCAGAGTCCCACAGCTGGTAAATGTTTGAGTCTAGCATTCTATCTACTGTGACAACTAGTCACCACCACCATCTTCCTAATAACCCAGGTTTTATTATCTTGGAATCCTCTTCCACTCCTCACTCTCACACATTTTATTTGTTACCAAATCTTGTCATTTCTACCTTTGCAACATCACTTGTATATATTCACTTCTTTCTATTCATACAGTCACAACTCTAGTTCAGGCCCTCATCATTTCTCTCTCTCTCAGACTATTTCAACAGGCTTATAATTGGTTTTCCCATCTCAAGTCTCTCCCTACTCCAATCCATCTTCCACTCATCTGCCTAAGTGATTTTTCCAATGTGTAAGTATAGCTATGTCATTCTTCAATCATTAAACTTCAGTGATTTTCTTAGACTCTTCATTATATGGCCTCTTCCTATTTTTGAAGTTTTCGTACTCTCTACTCCCCTGTACCCTCTCTATGATTCAGTTACACCAACTATTTGTTGTTCTTGCACACAACATTCAATCTCTCATCTCCCTGCCTTCAAGCTGGCTGTCATCCATTCTGGGAATCCACTCCTACTACACTTTTTCCTCTTAGTTTCACTAGCTTCCTTCATGACTCAACTCAAATTCCACCTGCAGGAGGACATACCAAATTTATTTACCCTGTATATATCATGTATGTACCCATTTTTAAACCACTTTTCCTTTTATTCCAAATCCAGCATTCTAAAGGTTATTTGAAGAAAGGATTCAAACTTAAATGGAGAATAAAAAAAATTAATCTTAAAGATCTGGTGTATCAAAGAAACAATAGATAATTTCATAAAAGAAAATGACGACAAGCTTTTTATGTTGTTTCTCCTTATCAAAATGTGAAGTCATAAAGGAAAGGCCCAGACTTTTACTTTTCTTTGTATCCCCATCACTTAGCACAGTTCCTAGCACAGAATAAGCAAATACTTAATAAATGCTTGTTGATTGACTGACAAAATTTTGGAATGCAGTCAAATCAATCCTTATGGGAAACTTTATATCTTTAAAAAATTCTCATCTACAAAAAAAGAGAAAGAATAAACCAATGAATTAGGCATGAAAATTTAAAAAAAAAGCTTAGAAAAGGAATAAATTGGAAAGCCCCAACCAAACACAAAACTAGAAATTCTGAAAATCAAAGGAAATATAAATAAAACTAAGAATAAAAAAGCAATTGCATGATAAATAAGCTAAGAGCTTATTTTTAAAAAGAAACTAGTGAAATAGACACACTATTAGTTAATTTGATTTTTAAAAAGGAGGAAAACCAAGTGTTCATACTCAAAAATTAAGAGGAATTTATCATACATAAAGAAGAAATAAAGGAAAGTATTAGAAAGTATTTTATCCAATTACATGCCACTAACAAACGATATGGATAAATATTTACAAAAATATAAAATACCTATCTTAACAGAACAAGAAATAGAGAATTTAATAACCCAATCTCAGAAAAGAGAAATTGAACAAGACCTAAAGGAACTTCCAAAGGAGAAAAAAAAAACAACCTAGGATCAAATGTACTTACAAGTGAATTCTAACAATCATTTAAATAACAAATGACTTTATGATTATATAGTTTGCAAAATGGAGGGATCCTGCCAATCTCTTTCTATGAGATAAATATAATCCTAACATCTAAACCAGGGACATATAAAGCAAAGGAAGAAAAAAAACTATAAAACTATCGCCAATGAATCTCAAAGGAAAAAAGATTGGATAAAATATTAGCAAAGAAGGTACTGTAAAATATTGAAAAAATTATATACTATGTTCAGGTTGAATTTATACCAGGTAGGCAGGGTTGGTGCATTAGTAACAAAACAATAAAAATAATAGACAATATTTTTAAAAATTAAAATCAAATTATTATATTAATAAATACAAGAAGTTTTTTTTTACAAAATACAATACCCACTTTTGTTCAAAATATTCAAAAGCAAAAATAATATTCAAAAGCATACAAATAAACTGGTCTTTTCTTAATATGGCAAGTTATATCTATTTAAATCTAAGAGTTAGCATTATCTGTTATGGAGAAACATTTTAGAGGCCTTTTCATTAAGATTAGTAGCATAAAAGGATGTCCTCTGTTCCTTCTATTTGATATTATTCTAGAAATCCTAGTTATGGCAATAAGATGAGAAAAAGAAATAGAGGGGAAAATCTTATTCCAAGAAGAAACAAAATACTGATTTTTATAGATGATATAATGATTTACATAAAGAACCCTAAAGATCCAAATGAAATTAATTGATACAATATCTTCAGTAAAATAGCAAGATATAAAATAAACCAACACAAACCATCAGTTGTCCTTTATATTACCAATGAAACCTAAAAGGAAGAGAGAAAAAGAAATTCCATTCAAAATAACTACAGGATAGGTAAATCTAGCCACTAAGACACATAGATAGGAATTATATGAATCTAACCACAAAATACTTTCTACAGAAATAAAAGAAGACAAATAAGTGGAGTGATGATAATTGCTTATGGTTAGGCTGTGTAAATATAATAAAAATGACAATGCTACCTAAATTATTTATAGATTCAGTGCCACAGCAACCAAACTAACAGTTACTTTACAGAATTAGAAATTTAGTAACAAAATTCACTGGAGGAACAAAAAATAAAACATTAATGAAGGGGGGGGAAGGAAGGGGACTTAGAAGTGCCAAATCTCAAACTATACTAGAAAGCAGCAATCATCAAAACTGTTACTGATTTAAAAATGGAAAAGTTAATCAGTGGGACATACTAGGTTTGTAAAATCTCAGTAAGCAATCTAACACTGTAATCTAGTATTCAATGTAGGGAAATATGTTCTGACCCAGGGGTTCTCAAACTTATTTGGCCTACTGCCTCCTTTTTTTTTTAAGTTTATTTTGATTTATCAGCAATCACTTCCATAAGTTTACCGCTCCCTTTAAAAAAAATTACTTAGTACCTCCCACCCCTGGAAATCTATTTCATTAACACTTTACCATTTTAAAAAAAATTTACATCATTTCAAAAAATATATAAAATATATATTTTTAAAATGACATATCTTAAAATTAATAATTTATTGTAAATTTGTGGGTTTTTTCCTGCATTGAAATTTTGATGATGTAATGCTGCATCATGTAACTGTATAGTATCTTATTGTAAACAAGTCATTACACATACATATTCCTGCTGATGCATGCTGGACTTCCTGACAATGCACTACAAGCTCACCTGCCAACACTTGCTTGTTGAGACTTGTCAGCAGACTTGACCACTGATTGGTTATAACCTGCATTTTGTGTGTTTATTTGGAAAAGAATGTAATCACCACAACTAATTCTGTTACACAACAGATCAAAAATGTACTAGTGGTTTTTCAAAATTTTCTAATCTTCTCTTCTTTCCTTATGCTTTCACCACCCCCTTATTTTTATTCAACCCCCCCTCACCAATTGACTGAGGTTACTATGGCCCTCCCTGTATCATTCCAGCTCTCCCCAGAGGACAGTATCATTCACTTTGGCAATATGTGCTCTAACCTCACTCTTCTAAGTCAAACTTGTTATATTTCCCCTTCAGGATTCTTGGGAGACCCTGGGGATTTAGAGGTTTCCATCTCTCTCACCACTGACTTAATACTCCACTGAATATGTTATGTGCCAATGACTAGCTTCCCTGCTCAACTGAACCACTTAACATTAACTAGCTTTTACAAAGAAATATTTCCTTCAAAGATAACAAAAGATCAAAAGCACAAACATCTTCCTGTAGCACCTTGAAAGTACAACCTTCTCATCCCACTCTGGTCTCTAGGAGAGTGGACTCTTTTTCAGCTGTGTTCCTACATAGGATTGGCCCCACCAAGCCATATCCAAATGGGGCATCATTGCCAGATGAGTTTTTATCTCAAGTACCACTGGGCTGGATCCCAAAGGTTACTCTTGAAATCATTTCTTGCTCCTCAGTGCATTGATAGTGATCTGGCTACTGTTACCAGGAATTTTACTGAGTCCGTCTCTAATCTGAGAGTGCTCAGAGCCACACAAAGCAGACCTAGAGATGGGAAGTGCCAGTAAGCAAGTAGTTTAATTAATCAGTTTTAGAATGAGGAACATTCTCTTAGTTAAAGTAAAAGCACAGGTTATATACTTAAACCACAGGTGGGTAAGGAGGAGGGTGAAGGTGGATTACCAATAATTGTTCAGTGGTTTCTCATGAGAAACTCACAAATCCCACAATACAACAACTCCGGAGTCAAGTTTTTGGGGGTCATGAGCATTTCCCCTAGGTTACAGAACTAGAGTTCTGTGACAGGAACAGGTTCTACAATCTTTGATTCATTTCACTTAAGGTCTAGTGATTGTGAGTGTTGTCAGAGTTTTGATTAATTAGTTTAAGCTCCATTGTGAGTTCTGACTCCCAAGCCAGAAAGGCAGCTCTTGAGAAAACTAAATTATTAGTATATTCATTATACATAATGTATCAATTAATATGAAAGTTATAATTTCCTTCTCACTACAATACCCGGATGCTGGGACATGTCTCTCTTGTCAGTTAAAATAAAAAAGAAAATACTGAGCCAAAGAACCCAAGTCTATATTTACAGGGCCACCACATGGTCTTGGAGAGAAAAAAGGCAAGAATACCTTTCCTCTTATAGCATTGTCTCTGATAGAATGCTGTGATCAAAGTACTGATGGGGATCCAATAAAGTGAAGCAGTTAAAGAGGAACAGTGGAAAGAGAACTGGCAAACCTCTTTTTAATACTTCCCATTCATTACTTGGGGGCAGCTAGATGGCGCAATGAATAGAGTGCAGGCCTGGAGTCAAGAAGACTCATCTTTCTGAGTTCCAATCTGGCCTCAGACTCTTATTAGCTGGGCAAGTCACTTAACCCTGTTTGCTTCAGTTTCCCCATCTGTAAAATGAGCTGGAGAAGGAAATGACAAACCATTCCATTATCTTTGCCAAGAAAACCCCAAATGGGGGCACAAGGAGTCAGCTACTACTGTGAAATGACTGAACAAAAATTCACCACGTGGTAAGCTTATTGAAACCAGTCATAGAATATCTACATGTGCTCCACAATCTCTTCCATTACACATTACCTCAACTCTCTTGGAAGCAGGCTTCCTTTTCTCTCCAAATATGAGATGCCATCAAAGGTGCTCTGTGCACAAGTCATTCCTTGTTATATCGATAAACCCCAGCTCACAGACTTCAGGGATAAGGCATCCCTGTTTGACAAAAACCTCTGGATCAGCTGGGTAGCAATCTGACAGAAATTAGATTTAGATCAGCATCTCATACCATTTACCACAAAAAGCTCCAAATGGAATATATATAATATATATATATATGTGTGTGTGTATATATATATATATATATATAATAAAATATAGGGGCAGCTAGGTAGTGCAGTGGATAGAGCACCAGCCCTGAAGTCAGCAGGACCTGAGTTCAAATCGAGCCTTAGACCAAATACTTGACACTTACTAGCTGTGTGACCCTGGGCAAGTCACTTAACC
This sequence comes from Vombatus ursinus, assembly GCF_900497805.2. Classification (NCBI taxonomy): domain Eukaryota; kingdom Metazoa; phylum Chordata; class Mammalia; order Diprotodontia; family Vombatidae; genus Vombatus; species Vombatus ursinus. The sequence continues at coordinate 3,093,089 of NW_020951209.1, forward strand.
CTAATTGCCTAAAAATAAATAAATAAAATATAAAACATCTGCAGCATCTTTTTTGAGTTATTTCCATAGAAGATGGCTGCAATTCTCAGGTTCTAGGGTGCCCTGTGTGTCTGGTCTCCTACTAGTCTGGGTCTCTGCTGGTTTGCTTCTTATTAACAGATATAATTAGCTCTAAGATGGCATAGTTAAAACAGTAGCTTCCAAAACATTACACCTTTCCTCATAAGTATGGTGCATGCTCTCCCACAAATATAGACAGCATCTGTGAGAAGAACAGGGGGCAAAAATGTAGAATACAAAGGTAGCGAGATGCAAACATAGGGAAAACCTACGACCAAAGTAATTCACAGCACCAGAAATGCAGGGTCTTGATGCACTTTCTCTCTTTGTATAATCTTCAAGAAAATAGCCTCCTGGATGCATCATTTCTGCCGGCTGGGCCAGTCATCTTGAGCTCCTTTCTCTTCCCTCTTGAGGTTTTGGTGGGTACAGAATAGTCTTATGTCATTCAAATTTCCTTTTATTTCGAGTGAGGCTCCTAAAGTCTGCTTCCTTCTGCAGCTCAACTTTCTAGAGTCAGGGACAGCTCCTTCTTGAGCAGGTGGCTGTATCTCTTATTTTGCTGCTGAAGATCACACTACTTGAAGTTGCTTCTAGTCTCAAGGGCCTGCCTTACTTTGTACATGTCTTTCTGGAGAGTACACACCTCTGGTCCTTCAGCTGTGCCTCAAACTCTTTCAGACTTTCAGATTTCTGTTCAAATTTCTTTTTCAAATTTTCAAATTTTCAAAATTTCAAATTTTCTTTCAGATTTCTTTTCAAATTCTTTCACACTGACTTGCCCTCTTCTGGATGGGGTTTCTCCTTTGTGGCAAGAAACTCTGCTACTAAACCCCATGGTGGAGGTGGGGGAGAGGATGACATCCATCGTCTCTTTCTCCTTTTCAGGCATTATACTTCATAGAATGTTCTGGGTATGGACTGATTCAAACTGCCTGGCTGCCAACTATTGGCAGGCTTGGTTATTTAAAACTTCCAGGTGCATGGCCAATTTTCAGTCCATTCCTTCTTCTAAACAGTTTCTATGTTATTGTCTTGTAGATCTTACATCAGCCCCCCGCTTTTTTTCTGTTGTACTTCACCCTTAGAAATATCCATTCCAGCGGATGATAGAGAGGATATTGCCCCATGGGAGGAATTTTCCTATGTCCTTCATTGTGCAATTCATTGTTGACCTCTGCTCTCCTCATGGTCATTTTTTCCTATTTGCCTTGAAATCTCTCTGGGTCCATGCCCTCCTACTTCTTTGGGGTGTCAGTTGCCCCCAGGTACTCAGATTCTCCTTCTCCTGAGGCAGTGTGAATGGTAACTCTAAGCACCAAATCCCTGCAGAATATACCCACTTAAATTCTCCATCTCACTTTATATAATATCATTGTTCTGCCATTGAAGAATGCCCATCATTTTTAATCAATAGGTCTAAATGAGATTGTTCCCTTTCTTTCTTTTCTTTTTAATTTTTCCCTTTGCCTTCTCACCCATTCTCCTGAGGGACTACAGGAGTTATTTTCTCCTCATTTTTAGCTTTTGCTTTGATTAGGGTGTAATCACATATTTCTCTCTGTCCTCTCCCCTTTTATTCACCCTTCCATTTATAATGTAATGTCACAATAAATAGTGATTCACCTGTAGGGGTCTTGTGAGGTTTAGTCCATGATGTTTCAGTCCTGTTTCTCTACCATCACTTTTATTGACTTTTGCTTTTGTGTCCTTCTGCACCTTTATTTTATTTTATTTTGTTTATTTATTTATTTGTTTGTTTTTGCTAGGCAACGGGGTTAAGTGACTTGCCCAGAGTCACACAGTTAGTAAGTGTCAAGTGTCTGAGGTTGGATTTGAACTCAGGTCCTCCTGACTCCAAGACTGGAGATCTATCTACTGCGCCACCTAGGTACACCCTGTCCTTCTGTACATTTAGAAAGAAATCTCTTATTGGCCTTTCCTTTATGTTGTTGTTTTCTTTGGTTGCTGTATTTGTTTACCCTTCTTATAGTTTCATTGTCTGAGTGTTGGAGAAACAAATAATTTCTTCAGGACTGGTTTTCTTTCTTAGAATGTTTCAAATGCCTCTTTTTACCTGATAATTCTTTTTTTCATTCACAGTTAGATTCATAATTTCAAGGTCGGTCACCTTGGGCAGCATCTTGAGCTCCTTTTCTCTTTGGAACATTCTCTTCCCTTTTGCAGTTTCTAGTGGGTGCAGAATAGTCTTTTTTGGTTTTGTTTTGTTTTTCTTTTGAGGCAATCAGAGTTAAGTGACTTGCCCAAGGTCACACAGCTAGTAAATTTCAAGTGTCTGAGACCATATTTGAACTCAGATCCTCCTGACTCCAGGGCTGGTGCTCTGCCTCCTGTGACACCTACATGCCCCCAGAATAGTCTTACATTTTCAAATTTCCTTTTATTTATATTTGAAGACCTTCCTCCTGGTTACTTGCAGAATTTGTTGTTTGTTATTAGTATTGTTAGGTTTAACCACTATATGTCTTGGAATTTTCAGGATAGGGTGTTTTCTGTCCTTGAGATCACCTGTTGATTCTTTTGATTGGTACTTTGTTTTCTGTGTTTAGAAGTTCTGGGCAGTTTTTTTGTATTACTTCTTGCATTATGATGTTCATGGGGGTTTTTTTGGCTATTGTTTTTCTTCTGAGGAGAAAGGGAATAAGCATTTATATAGCACCTGCTATGTACAAGGCACTGTGCTAAGTGCTAAAGTTGACTCACACATCCTGTCTTCAAGATTAATATGTTTAGCTTGTACATAGATCATGCTTTCTTTTAATAATATTTGCTTCTCTTCTTCCAGATTGTTTTATTTCTGTATTTTTGCATTTTCAGTTATTCTCTCTTTTGTTTCTTTGGTGAGGTGCCATTGTGAATTCCAGTTTTTCTATTCTGCCAATTATTTTGCTGTGTGGGTCACACATTCTGCTTTTACAATTCTAATTTATCTTTTAAAGTATTCAGGAGAATCCTTCTGTGGTTCTGTGCTCTCCCTAAGCATCAACAGGATCCTCTGCCTCATCAGATATTGGTTCATTTTCCTTTATGTTGCCATATTTATTCATCTATGCTTGGATTCTTTTACTTGATGTACAAGCCATATTCCCTTCTGTTATTAGTATCTTCCCTATTGATTTATCTGGTTAGGCTCAAGGTCTTTAATTTATTTTTTTTTACTCCTGAGATCTTTGGTTATTTCAATCTCCCCACCCCCTTTCTTATATTTCTCTATTGTTCTCTTCTTTCTGACTCAACCTTTGGATTGTGGTTTTTTCTGGGGGCTGAAACTCAAAGCAATCTCAACCTCTTCCCACACTGAGCAATTCACAATTCACGGGCCTCAGTCTTCGGTCCCAAGTGACTTCTGGGGGTACAAAACTGGCTCCACAGGGATATTTGGCTATTTTCTTCAGGATTAGAGGAGTGCCACACACACATATCCTTGCCACAGATGTGTGCCAGTTCTCTGACTGATCTCTGTTGTGGCATAGAGAGCTGGTGTGCTTCTATCCCAGCCCAGGCAAGCTTCTGTCACTTGGATTTCCACAGCATTGAGGGCTGTGTGTGAGAAAAAGATCAGCTCTTTTTTTATTACTTTATTTTTAGTTTGATTACAGGACTAAGCTCCCTTCTTTAGGAAGAGCTAGCCCCTAAACTGAGCCAGACTAACATAGATAGTCTCTTAAATCTAGATTACCTATAGATTTAATGACTAGATAGATTGAGAAGACTTTATCATTTAGTATCAGATAATTTAGAAGAATAAAAGCATCATAAGATTATAAGGTTTTTGAAAAGGCTAAGTCCCCTTTTCTAGCAGAAAGCGGGTGTGTGTGTGTGTGTGTGTGTGTGTGTGTGTGTGTGTGTGTGTGTGTGAGGAGGGTTGACCAAAGACTAATCAGAAAGTCAGCTTGACTAGAGGCCAACTTCCCCTTTCTGCCAGCTGGAGAAAGGTTAGCCAGAGGTTAAGTTAAGCCTCCTTTACTCTGCTAAGGAAGATATGAGGTGACTGCTAACCACTGACCACAAGTTCCTCTCTCCCAGTATACTTTCTGGATACAAAAGGCTCCTCTTTTTTGTTATAAAAATCATTTCTGTAAATCACTCCTTGTCTCTGACCTCCGAGGAGTCAGGTGGCCTGGTTTAATATGTGAATGCTAGCTTTGCAAATTAAACCATAGATGGCTCAGTAACTTTGTTCTCAGTTTCCTTTTTATTTCAGATAATTCATTTTAACAGGGGGAGGTGTTAGGAGTTGAGTTATGTTGCAAGCCTGTGGGTCAATTTATACAGCCCTGCTGCTGGAGCATGGTGAGCAGTGAGAAAAAGGGTGCTGAGTGTATAATTAAGGAATTATGGATTATTAACCTTTTGTGTTGTTAGCTTACAAGTTGTCAGGTTTTTTGGGTTTTTTTTTTTTACCTTGTCTGGCTTCTTAATGTCCTGCACCATGGAGATGAAATTGCTTTATCTCTTGCACATATTTCCTATTTTGGAGAGGTTTGACAGGTTGTGAGGATCAGATAAAAGTCTAGTTTTAGATTGTCAATCAATATTTCTTATAAAACTTTCTGGGGGGCAGTCTTTTATTGGAAGCAATAGAATGAAGGCTTCTTATTAATGCTAATTAATATTAATTCTTATTAATAATATGATCATAGGCAAGTCACAACATTCCTGTTCCTCAATTCCCTTAGCAATAAAATAAGGGATTTGGACTAGGTGAGCTTTAAAGTTCCTTTCATCTTTATGCTTTATCATTGGCTTTTTTTTTTTATTGCCCAATCACATTCTGCCTTTCCCTACTCCCATGTAAGGTTTAGCTCATCTGGATCCTCACCACTGATTCTTAAAACTCCTTTAATGGGGACATAAAGCCTTTCATTACACAATTATAAAATGTAAATAATCTTGGGAGAGGAGAAAAGAAAGAGTGCAGAAAGTATAGGTTAGGGTAAATATAAACATAATCTTAATCCCTTACTTTACAGTATTGCCTAGGACCCACTCTCCTAGGAGAATTGAAAAATACCTAGGAATTCAACTAGATCATCTATCTCAGAATTCCAAGAAATACACTAAAATGGAGTCAGATATTGGCTCAATATAAGGAAAAACTTCCCAAAAATAGAGCTATTCATAATTGGAATGATCTGCCTCTGAGGACAGTATGTTTTCCATCACAGGAAGCCTTCACTTGGAGGCTAAATAACCATTTATTTGATGATGGTATTATAGATGTGATTCATAGTGTGACTAAGAATGGACTATTTGACCTGTGAGATTCCTTCTAATTTTAAATCTAATATTCTGTGATACAGTATAACTGACACCCATAAAGACAGCTCTAATAAAGAATCTGAGAGGGTTTTCTGAGCAAACTCTTCTCACTTATGATGTCAATAAGTTCCTAAGCACAAAAGAAAAAAATCAGGTTTGTTGTGATCTTCTAGTGGTTATTTCCTAATAGTTAAGCTAATAGCTTTTTCCCCTATTGAATTTGTCATACTTACATAAATTTGCATAAATACAGTTTGGTTATTGAAGTAGGTTTGAGAAGCCAGTTACAAAGGTTGAAAAGAGTTTCTTCTGCCCATTCACCAAAATTGTTTTTCTTTTTAAAAAAATTAATTTTATCCAATTGATAAACAGTTATTTCTTGTGCCTCTTCCCCATATTGAAAAAGAAAATAAAAATCAGAATCTTTGTAACAAATATATGTAGTCAAGCAAAGCCAAAGCTATGTTGAAAAATGTATGTCTCACTTTGCATCTTGAATCCATTACCTCTGTCAGGAAGTGGGTAGCATGTTTCATCATCCATCAGTCCTCTGAAATAGGAAAAACAAAGACAAACTATGGTTTGTCATGGCATGGTTCAGAATTCCTAAGTCTTTCATAGTTGTTTGTCTCTAAAATATTGTTGCTATTGTATAAATTGTTTTCCTGGTTCAGTTCTCTTCACTCTGCATCAGTTCATACAAATCTTCCCAGGTTTCAAAGAAACTGTTCTTTTGATCATTTCTTATTGCATCCATTACACTCATGTGCCACAATTTGTTCAACCATTGATGGGCATCCCCTTAGTTTCCAGCTCTTTGCCACTACAAAAAAAGCTGCTACACATATTTTTGTACATATATGTTCTTTTCCTTTTTTTTGATCTCTTTGGGGTCAGTAGAGGCATCTTTGGGTAAAAGAATATGCACAGTTTAGTGACTTCTTGGGCATAATTCCAAATTACTTTTCAGAATGGCTGTATCAATTCACATCTCCTCTACCAATACTGTGAGAATTTGCCTGTTTTCTCAATGCTCCTCCAATCATTGTCATTTTTCTTTTGGTTTTGTTTTGGTTTTTTTTTTTTTTTTGCCAATTTTACCAAACTGATGGGTATGAGGTAAAGCCTCAGTTGTTTTCATTTGCATTTCTCTCATTATTAGCAATTTCAAACTTATTTTTGGAACCCAAGTTTCCAGTGCAACCTGGAGTGTTTTACTCACCTAACTGGTGGAGAGAATGATGATTTGATGCTAAGTACCTACATTATATGGAATTCACATAAAAGCTTGAAGAGGAGAGATATACTTCATTCCTGTTTGAGAAAGGACACATGCAGTTCCAAACTCTATTCTAGACTGACTCCAGGAAGGAGAGAAACAGACTTTGGAAGGCAGACATGGAAAAGAAGCCAGAACCTCAACAAGTCTCTGATTTCAGTCAACAAACATCTACTAAGTTCCTACTATATGTGCCAGGCACTGTGCTAAGTAAATGACAAAAGACAGGTCCCTACTCACAAGACACTCACAATCTAATGATGGAAACAACATGAAAGCAACTATGTACAAACAAGATATGTACAGGATAAATTGGAGTTGAACTCAGAGGGGAGGCCCTAGCACTAAGGAGGAATCAGGAGAGGCTTCTTCTAGAAGGTAGAATTGTAATTGGGACTTGAAGGAAGCCAAGGGAGCCAGGAGGCAGAGATGAGGATGGAGAGTATTCCAGGCATGAGGAAAAGCTAGTGAAAATGTCTTAGATGGAATGTCTTGTTTCAGGAACAGCAAAGAGGCTCCAGTGTCTCTGGATCAGAGAGTATGTGGGGGGATGATGTGGGGAAACTTTTCCTTGGGTAAAATTTCTGCCTCTCTCCTGGTTGAGAGAGATTTCAGCTTGCTGCTTTCTACCATGCTTATTTACTCATGTATTTTCTGGCATATTCTAATCTGAAAAACTCTGATATCTTCTTGCTCTTTAACTGGACAAATCAATTTATTTGACATTCACAATTTTGATGGTCTTTTGTGTAAATTAGCATTTTGTGGAAAGGAGTCAAGCCTGTGGGCATAAGCTTGGGTTACCCTGCTCTTTTAAGAGGTAGTAGCCAGGAAAGAGGCTTGAACCTAAGAATTGTGCCTCTAGACCATCAATATTTAGAGTGTCAAATAGATATAATTCTAAACTAGAAATTTTCTCTCTCAAAGAACAGAGTGGCCAGCCTTGTGGCCCATTCTCCTGCTTTTCTCAAGTTAGAAAACTCAGTTTTCCTTGCAGAGGAGTGGATAAGCTTTCAGAAACAATTTTTTATGCCTCCCTTTAAACTGCCTGTTTAGAAATTCCAGACAAATATTTGAATCAATTCCACACATATCTCTAAAATAGGACCTTTCTCAATGAAACTTGCTGCAAAGATTTTCTTCCTCAGTTAACTCTATCCCTTCTAATTTTAGCTAATTTAGCATTTAGCTAATTTTAGCATTGGTTTTATTTCTGCAAAACCTTTTTAATTTTATGTAAACAAAATTGTCCATTTTGTCTTCTGGGATCCTATCCATCATTTGGTTGGTAATGACTTATTTTCCTATCCATAAATCCAAAAGAATATTTCTTTTTCCTACAATTTGTTTATGATGTGATCTTTTATATCTATCATGTACTATTTGGAATTTATCTTTGTATGTGGTGTAATGTATTAGTCTAACTCTAATTTCTGACAGATTGCTTCTCAGAATTCACAACTGTTTTTGTCAAATAGAATGATCATTGTTTAAAAAAAGAGTAAAAGAGATAATAATTAGTGCTATTATTTTATTTAACATTCACAGTAATTAACAGATTTTATACCAATTTAACAAAATATTAAATTAGGTTAAAAGATGATGATTCAGATTGTGGGGTAAATGTCTTTTACTTCCAGTATCCTAATATTTTCACCTATAATTTACAATTATTCCCTTAAGAAATTGACATAGCAGGCAAGAAGAAACTACCAGAAAATAGATTCAGGACAGAATTTTGCCTGATTATATAGTGTAATATAATACAATAAGCTCCAAATAGATATGCAATCTACATATAAAAAGCCATATCACAATATTAGAGGCAGCAAGGTGGTATGGTGGATAGAGTGCTAGATCTGGAGTCAGGAAGACCTGAGTTCAAATCTGACCTCAGAAACTTCCTAGTTATATGACTTGTGAGACCTGATACAGACTAAAGTATACAAATTGAGAACAATATATGTAAATAAAGTAATGTAAATGGCATGATTATACATGTATGACCTGTATCGAGTTGCTTGTCTTCTCAATGAAAATGGGTGGGGAGGGAGGAAGGGAGAGAATTTGGAACCCAAAGTTTTAAAAACAAATGTCAAAAATTGTTTTTACATGCAACTGAGAAATAAGATATACAGGAAATGGGGTATAGAAATCTATCCTGCCCTACAGGAAAATAGAAGGGGAAGGGGATAAGAGGAGGGGGTGATCGAAGGGAGGGCAGATTAGGGGAAGGGCTATTCAGAATGCATGCCATCTCTAAAGGAGGCAGAATAGATATCTCTAGACTCTTCTCCTCTCACCTTTGTCCAAGGGAGACTTTAATTCCTGTCAAGAGAAGGAGCAGGAAATTGGGGCCAAAGGCCACTTTCCTCTCCTCAGAGAGGAGGGGTGTACTGTACTAAGATTCCATCTATTTGTTCCCTTAAATATTATTAGTCTAGGGTGCGTGATCAGATTCAAGCTAATTTCTGATGTCTTTGTCATTATTAGAAGGAAGGGGGATCCCAAGCTCTATATCAAAGGCTTGGCTCCTTTTCCACTAAATACCAGTTCTATAATGAACATATACAGTGAATATCAAGAAACCCCATTTTTCCAAATCACAGCAAAACAGAATTCAGAGAAGGTATACATAGGAGAATCTATACAAGACAATAGAGAGTGAATAAGCTCTCTCATTGGGAGTGAAGTAGTACTCTATCCAGAGAGAGTTCTAGATCTTACTCAAGGATGAAATGCCTTGAAATCTCGAGAGTATCAAGCCAAGGACAGGGACATGATGGAGACTTCCAGATCCTCTCATGTCTTCCCAGAGTCTTTTCTTTCAGTAACTTGAAGTGGGATTGGTTTCTTCCATATTTCTTTGCAAAGCTGGAAGCCAAAAGCACCTAAAGTGACTTGAAGCTTAAAGAGTCTGGAAAGAGACTGATACTTGAAGAATCCTAAAAAGGAGATAGAACTTGAGAAGTCTGCAAGAGGACTCCTATTCTCATTAACTCCATCCCACCCCACACAGAGCAGAGTACAGCAGAGCATTTGTTTCTAACAATAAGGAGAAAGTCCCATACTAATGGGCATTGGGCCAAGGGTTATAGACTAGTGTAAAAAAAATGGTGTCATTAAAACTTGAAAATAGAAACAATGAATAAAAAGAACACAGAGAAACTTGAGAAGATGTACTAAAATACAAAGCAAAGAAAGCAGAATCAAAAGATCAACATACACAATGAGTATGATAATATAAATAAAAAAAACACTAAATGACATCAGAATTCAGATTGAGGGCAAATGGCCAAACACCATCCTTTCTGGGGGTAGAGAAAGAGCAGATTAGAGGTGCAAAATGTTCTCATACACCATCAGATGGTGTGACTGCAGTAATTTTCTTTGCTCCACTCTTTGCTTTGTGATAAGTGAGGGTTATAATGTAGGGCAGTATTGAGTAGTAACAGTATGAAAAGCAATAAGCATAAATAAAACATTTTTTCAAAAAGAAACTGCCAAAGTTAATGAAAGCATCATCTGGACCCATAGGTTTAGACATGGGAGAAGGTAAGATAATCAGTTGTAAACACCAGTCTGTTGATAAACATTAATTAAATGCCTACTTTGTGCCAGATACTGTACTAATTCTGGGGGTACAAAAAAGAGGAAGAAGATAATCCCTTCCCTCAAGGAACTCACCATACAATTGGGGGGACAATAAGCAAATATGTACAAATAAGTGCTATATAGGATAAATAGGATTTAAAAAGTGAAGGCACTAGAATATTTTCTTTTCTATTAATTTATTTTTAGTTTTCAACATTCACTTCCACAAGATTTTGAGTTACAAAATTTCTCCCCATCTCATCCCTCCCCCTACCCCAAGATGGCGTGCATTCTGAATACCCCTTCTCCTAATCTGCCCACCCTTTTATGCCCCCTCCTCCTCTTATCCCCTTCCCTTTCTATTTTCCTGTAGGGCAGGATAGATTTCTATACCCCATTGCCTATATATATTATTTCCCAGTTGCATGTGGAAACAATTTTTAACATTTGTTTTTAAAACTTTGGGTTCCAAATTTTTTCCCTTCCTCTCTCCCCACCCACCCTCATTGAAAAGGCAAGCAACTCGATACAGGTTATACATGTATAGTCATGCAAAACACTTCAATAGTAGTCATGCTGTGAAAAACTAAGTATATTTCCCTTCATCCTATCCCGTCCCCCATTTATTCTATTCTCTCTTTTGACCCTGTCCCTCCTCAGAAGTGTTTGCTTCTGATTACCCCCTCCCCCAATCTGCCCTCCCTTTATCATCTCCCTGTTCTCTTATCCCTTTCCCCGCTATTTTTCTGTAGGATAAGATAGATTTCCATACCCAACTGAGTGTGTATATTATTCCCTCCTTAAGCCAAATACAATGAGAATAAGATTCACTCATTTCCTCTCACCTTCCCCTCCACTGTAAAAACTTTTTCTTGTCTGTTTTATGTGAGATAATTTACCCCTTTCTACCTCTCCCTTTCTCCTTCTCCCAGTATAATCCTCTCTCACCCCTTAATTTTATTCTCCAGATATCACCCTTTCATCTTCAACTCACCCTGTGCCATCTATCTATCTATCTATCTATCTATCTATCTATCTATCTATCTATCTATCTATC
>NW_020951209.1:3104371-3135931 GCF_900497805.2 Vombatus ursinus
ATCTATCTATCTATCTATCTATCTATCTATCTATCTATCTATCTATCCATGTAATTTTTCCCCTCCAACTACCCTAATACTGACAAAGGTCTCATGAGTTACAAATATCATCTATTCATGTAGGAATATAAACAGTTCAACCTCAATAAGTCCCTTATGATTTCTTTTTCCTATTCACCTCTTCATGCTTCTCTTGAGTCTTGTAATTGAAAGTCAAATTTCTATTCAGCTCAGGTCTTTTCATCAAGAATGCTTGAAAGTCCTCTATTTCACTGAATATCCATTTTCCCCCTGAAGGATTATACTCAGTTTTGTTGGGTAGGTGATTTTTGGCTGTAATCCTATCTCCTTTGACATCTGGAATATTATATTCCAAGCCCTCTGGTCCTTAATGTAGATGCTGCTAAATCTTGTGTTATCCTGATTGTGTTTCCACAAAACTTGAATTGTTTCTTTCTGGCTGTTTGCAATATTTTCTCCTTGACCTAGGAACTCTGGAATTTGGCTACAATATTCTTTACAGCTATTTTTTTTTTTAGGTATTTGGAGGGCTTTGGGAGAAAGCTCAAGACAGTCACTGCTTTTCCCTCTACAATATTATTAAGAGTTTTCTTTTGGGGATCTCTTTCAGAAGGTGATCAGTGGATTTTTTCAATTTCTATTTTACCCTCTGGTTCTAGAATATCAGGGTAGTTTTCCTTGATAATTTCTTGAAAGATGATGTCCAGGCTCTTTTTTTGATCATGACTTTCAGATAGTCTAATCATTTTAAAATTACCTCCCCTTGATCTATTTTCCAGGTCAGTTATTTTTCCAATGAGATATTTCACATTGTTTTCTATTTTTTTCATTTTTTTTGGTTTTGTTTTACAATGTCTTGATTTCTCAAAAAGTCACTAGCTTCCATTTCCTCCATTCTAATTTTGAAGGAATTTATTTTTTTGCTTTTTGCTTTTTGGTGACGCAATTAGGGTTAAGTGACTTGCCCAGAGTCACACAGCTAGTAAGTGTCAATTGTCTGAGGCTGGATTTGAACTCAGGTCCTCCTGACTCCAAGGCCAGATCTCTATCCACTGTGCCACCCAGCTGCTCCCAGGAAGTATTTTCTTCAGTGAGATTTTGGACCTCCTTTTCAATTTAGCCAGTTCTGCTTTTTAAGGCATTCTTCTCCTCATTGGCTTTTTGGACCTCCTTTGCCATTTAGGCTATTTTTTAAGGTGTTATTTTCTTCAGTATTTTTTGGGGTCTTCTTTAGCAAGCTGGTGACTTGTTTTTCATAATTTTCTTGCATCACTCTTATTTCTCTTCCCAGTTTTTCCTCTACTTCTCTTACTTGCTTCTCAAAATCCTTTTTGAGCTCTTCCAAGGCCTGGGACTGATTCATATTTCTCTTGGAGGCTTTGGATGTAGGAGCTTTGACTTTGTTGTCTTCTTCTGGTCGTATGTTTTGATCTTCTTTGTCACCAAAGAAAGATTCTATGGTATGACTTTTTTTGCACCGTTTGCTCATGTTCCCAGCCAATTACTTGAGTTTTAAACTCTTTGTGAGGTAGGGGTCTGCTTCCAGTGTGGAGAATGTACTGTCCCAAACTTCGGGAGTTTTGTGCAGCTGTTTTCAGAGATAATTCTAGGGACCTATAAATTTTCAGTTCTTCCAAGGTGGTATGATCAAGGGCGAGGTGTTTACTCCTTTCCTGATCTGTGCTCTGGTCTGTGAGTGACCACAAGAACTCTTTTCTGCCTTGGAACTGTGAGGCACCACCACTACAAGTTCCACCATGCCAGCACTCCTCCTTGTCCCAGGACCGCCACCCAGACCCAGATCCAAGCACGGTCAAAGCAAGAGAATCCTGCCTCAGCACCAACAAAGAGATCCCTGCAATCTCCCTCTGATCAGCCACTCAATTCCCTCTCAGGCTGTGGGCTGAGAGCTCTGGAAGCAGCCACTGCCCTTGGACTGCACTGGGACTAGGGCTGGGACTGAGCTTTTCTCACTGTGGTACAGACCTTTCCTACTGACCTTCCAAACTATCCTTAGCATTTGTAAGTTGAGAAGTCTGGAAACCACCACAGCTGCCCACGATTCAGTCCCCCAAGGTCTGCTCTAGGTTTGCTGAGGCCTGGTCCTTGCCTGTGCACCCATGCTGAACTGCACTCCTCTCCCAGCCCGGAACAACAGACCCCTCCAATCAACCATTCAGGTTGTCTTGGGCTGGAAATTTGTCTCACTCTGTCTTCCTGTGGGTTCTGCCACTCTAGAATTTGTTTAGAGCCATCTTTTTTTTTTTTTTTTACAGATATTTGGAGGGGTTGAAGGGAAAGCCCAAGCAAGTCATTGCTCCTACTCCCCCACCCTGGCTCTGCCCCAGGCACTAGAATTAAGAGAAAAGAAAGGAAAGGCTTCCTGTAGAAAATGTAATTTTAGTTGGGACTTGAAGAAAGCCAGGGTAGTCAGTAGGTAGAGATGAAGAGAATGAAGAGGGAGAATATTCCAGGCATGGGGGACAAGCAGAGAAAATACCTAGAGCCAAGAGATGAGTGTCTTGTTCATGAAACAGCAAGATCAGTGTCACTGGATTGAAGAGTACATAGTGGGGAATAAGTTGTAAGAAGACTGGAAAGGTGGGAGTGGGAAATACCAGGTTATGAAGGGTTTTGAATGCCAAATATAGAATTTTATATTTGACACTGGAGATGAGAAAGAGTCATTGGAATTTGCTGAATGGAGGGGTGGCATGGTCACATCTATCTTTAGGAAAATCACTTTGTCAGCTGAATGGAAGATGGACTGAAATGAGGGAAAACTTGAGTCAGGCAGACCCACCAGCAGGCCATTGCAACAGTCCAATTGTTAGGCAATGAGGACTTGCACCAAGGTGGTGGGAGCATCAGATAGAGATGTTGCAAAAGATAAATTGGCAACAGATTAGATAGTGTGTGTGTGAGAGACAGAGATAGTGAGGGGTTGAAGATGATACCTAGGTCAAGGATGATACCTACGTTTTGAGTCTGAGCGACTGGCAGGATGGTGTCGCCCTCTACAGTAAGAGTGAAAATGGGTGGAGGTGGGGGAGATTTTAGAGGGAGAGATAAATTCAGTTTGGGGCATGTTGAATTTAGTTTAGGTGTTCAGTTCAAGATATTTAAAAGGCAATTGGAGATGTGAGAATGGAAGTCAGCAGAGAGATTAGGGCAGAATAGGTAGATTTGAGAATCATCAGAGGGAGAAGAGGACTCAGGATAGAACCCTGTGGGACACCTATACAGAGACTGTGACCTGGATGATAATCTAGTAAAGGAGACTGAGAAGGAGTTGTCTGATAGATCAGAGGAAACCACGAAAGTGGTGTTTCTGAAATCTGGAAAGAAGAGAGAATATCAAGAAAAAGATGACGATCCAGTGACAAAGAATATAGACAGGTCAAGAAGAATGAATATTGAAAAAAGGCTATTGACCACCCCAGACTTGCATTTCTACTGAGCCAAGACTTCCGATAAAGCTGCATTTACTTGCTGGAAAGGATGAGAAAGTCAGCTATCCCTGTGGTTAGCAAACTCTCTCTTCCTTTTCTCTGAATTCCTGATGCAGACCATCATCATCCATCTCCTGGATTATGGCCTCCTGACTGATCTCTCTGATTCAAGTCTCTCCCCACTCTAATCCATCCATATAGAGCTAAAGAAGTAACTCACAACAGTTGTCATAGAGCCTGAGAGAAGCCTTGGGAGGTATGACAGAGTGCCCTCTCACACAGGACAGATGGGATGAACACAGGATTAACAGTAAAAAACAGAACAAAACAAAACAAAACAAACAAAAAAAACCCCAACAAAACCTTGGCTGCTGAATGGAATTAAGCTTTATCCACAATAACTCCCTTCCTTCTTCATTCATGCTTTATAAATATTTGTTGAATTTAATTTCCAGGCAGTTCCTAACTCTTACTATCATAAATTCTACTCTAGTGCCTATTTTTCTTGTCTAGCCTTGCTGTTCCAAAAAAGTATCCTTTAGCTTTCATCACTACCTACTGTATATCATCTATGACCTGTCACAGCTCAAAGTTCCATTTCCACTAATATTTTCATTATAGCCATCTTTGTAATAATTTCTTTTAAACATATACAATACCCAGTTCTGTGTATCTTAATTTAACCCCCATCTCCTAATATTGCCTGGAGAAGTCCTCAGTGACTTCCATATACAGGAATGATCCTTACACCAATTGACAAAGCAATTTCAGATTTTACAGTGATCACAATACAGTGATTGTTTAAGTGTCCAATCTTTCATTTAAGATAAAATATTCTTTATGTGTCATCATCAGGGCTCAGGAATAAGCAGGCTAATATTGTTGATCTAGGGAGACCTATTGAATCAGTGAGGGAAATCCATTCTGGATACAGGAATGTGGTCATTGGAATCTAGGGATAGTCACACAGAGACATCAGGCCAGAAAGCATGGCACCTGGAGATCAGTCTGAGGCACAAGCATAGGTACAAGCTATTGCGGAATTTTTCAACCCAGAAGTTGAGAAATTATTCTCAGAAGGAGGAGTAATTCTCCCACAAGGGCAGTAATTCTTCTCACTTTAGTCTGTTTGACTGGAGGTCAAACCAGGAGGCAAAGATAGAAGATAATTGAGGGTTTTAATAATCACCAGCTGGTAGGCTGCTGCCAGATGAATAGCAATAGAGAAAGAGAAGTTTTTACATATATGTGTGTATGTACACATATGTGTGTACATGTGTATACATATATGTATACATGTGTATACATATATGTATATATGTGCATACATATATAGATATGGATACACACGTATATATCTAGTTTATAGCTCAGGTACAGATGGGGGTATACATGGCAAAAGTGGTGAAAGGGAGAAAGGTCAAACTAGCTAAGTTCTAGCACTTTGCTTAGTTGAAAGATCCAGTAATAGGAATCAGGCACTAGATGACTTTTGGAGGGGAGAGTATCTTATCTTTGGGACAGCTTATTAACCCTGTAGTTTCATGACTATAAGGTCCAGTAGTCTCATTACTACCCTAAACCAAGTTTTTTTCTGATAGAAATTATCTTTTTTGTAGTTAATCACACCATACCATCTTGGTGGGACAGAAAATCTAGGTTGGACTGAGATAATGGAGGCTTCTCTTTGAGATAGAGTCAGCACAACTCTACAGGTTGTTGTTAAATATTGGAAGGGGAGAGAAGATGATTTCCCTAAATTCAGAGTATTCAGGTTCATCTGTTTTCTTCTACAAAGGCAAGTACTCAAGGCAAAATCAAAACAAAAGTCCAAGATTGGGATATCAGTTCAAGCTGGAATATGACAGGTGACCATTGGTAGTTCAAAGAGCAATAGTTGTTGGGTTTCCAAAGAAGGCAATTAGTGTTAGGGGAATCTGACAGCCTATGTCTAAGACCCAAATCCAGTGAGCCAGGGTTCAAAGACAGGACTTCGGTCATTGGGAAATTTGTTGGCGGGAATCACTAAGATTATAATAATCAGTAATATGACTGACTCATTCCTGAGGCAAAGAACTGCTAAAGAAAAGCTATCTCTAGCCCCTGACCAAGACCAGGACTGATTCAAATATGGAGTAGGTCTGAGTTTGCAGGTGTCAAGAAGAGAGGAAGACAGGGGTTGGGAGCAAGGCAGTGCACAGTTAGTTGTGTCTGGGGTGGGGTGGGATGTGATTGTGGATGTCTGTGAGGTGGAAAAAGGATAAAAGAGAAAAAATGCACTCCTCACTGACAATAGTATAAAATTAAGAAAAGTGGAGGAGCATGTCTAGCAGCTAAGGCATTTCAATGTCTAATTTTACTACTAGATTAGCCCCACTAAAAGGATATCAATTTGAATTAGTGCTATTTCTCTAAATTTTCAAACTTTTTCTTAAAATGAAAAGAACTGATCAAGTTTTTCAAGTTCTTCTATTTTAATTTCTTCATCTGGCAGAAAATACCTTTCTATATCAGTAATGCTGTGGTAGTGTCCACACTAGGAAAGGAAAAGAAAAAAACCACTTATAAAATGTATATATCCAAATGAGATTTTTTGAAGTATATACTGTGGAGTGGAGTGGAGACCTCAAGAAAGCAGGAGTGTATATGGGGGATGGGGCGGGTCTGATGCTGTAAATTCCCAAGTCTGTGCCATATGCAGAGTGATGATTGGGATTATGGGATGGCCTCCCAGGACCCTAATCAAATTCTGGAATGTGGGAGGCTATGGCCAGACCAATACACAGTTTAAGGAAGGGAGTAGGCCTGTGGGACTGTTAGAATTTAGAGGCAGGAGTCCCTAAGCTATGAAGCAGATAGAATTTCAATTCACAAGGGAACTAGGGAATACTGGTAAAGAATAGGCCTTGCCCACAGGCAGCTAGGGAACAAATGCTTCTTTGTTTTAAGCACAGCAGAAGCTTTGTATTGGTAACATAGCACCTGGTAGTCTCACAGACATTTTAAAGCACCCACCTTAGTGAAGGTGGGAGTAGTGGGGGACTCAGCCTCCTTGGAATTGATGGGTTCCTTAGTCCACATGGGCTGCACTAGTCACTGGTAAGGGTTAGTCTCCACAGGAAACTAGGAGACCATAGGAGATTGGCAATCACCAAGATTATCAGCATATATCCTAGATCTGTGCGTGACAACTGTAACATTGTAAACTAAATGAACCTACTTACATGCTCTTTGCAATGTTGGGTCAGTAAGTCATTGTTATGTGCAATTAGGATGGTTGACAGTAACTTCTCATGACATTTTCATGATTGGTGAAAATGATTCCCCGATTTAAGCAAGGAGCGAAGGAAGATAAGGGCTTGGCTTACCACCTTCAGAGATGCCCTGGGTCTAGTGGCACAAGAACTGTGGGAAATTTTGTAGAAATCCCACCAGTGGGAAATGACTGGGTGCCTTACTGAGCTTCAAGGGGTGACATGGTAGGTGTAGATGAAAAACTAGCTCGACAGGCAGGCTTTTTGGGACAGAGAGAAGACCCTAAAGCAAACTAAAATTTGAGCTTTACTCCTTCAGCTTCACATTATTATTCAATTATTATTACCTCATTTTATCCTCACATAAGCCTTGGGAGGTAGGTACTATTATCATCCCCATTTTACAGATGGAAACTGAGGCAGACTTAGGTTTGCACAGGGTCACAAGAGATAAGAGAGACAGAAGAGCTATTTTCTCTCATCTGCAGAGATTTATGGCAACAGAAGCAAAAAATAATCTATAACCATGACTCAAGATAAGTCAGGTTGAATCTTTGTGAATTATGATAGTATGGTTAACTTAGAGATTTTGTGGAATTGATCAAAAGGTCCTCGGGTGCATAAGAGAGTACAAACATGAAGGAAGGAGTGGAAGGAGCAGGTATCAGATGAATCTCCCTCTTATCTGACATGGACAAGGAAAGGCTGAAGACACAGAGTTTGGTGCAGAAATATGTCAGATTCAATAGGGAAACAGAGATAGAGGAGAGGACAACATCAGAAAAGGAATAGTCACAAGCAAAACAAAGTTCTCAAGCTTGAATGGGGGATCAAAAAAGGGGAAAAAAAACCCAAAATAGAGCTTAACTAGGTGCCCACCAATTGGGGAATGGTTTAACAATTTGTGGTATATGAATGTTACGGGATATTGTTGCATAATAAGAAAAAACAAGAGACAATTTTAGAATTTGCTACATAGCATGAATTGGCATAGAAGGAAGCAAAACAGGAGAACAATTTACAAAGGATAATAACATCCGTAAAGAAAGACTGACTTTTAAATACTTAAGAACTCTGATCAATGCAATGACCAATCACGCCTCTAGAGGATCTATGATAAAGCATGTTTCCCGTCTCTCATAAGATAGGTAATATACAAAAGGTCTCGAAGAAAACGGGTATTTTGGACATAGACACTTTCATTTTGTATGGCTTTGTTTTTTCCATTTTTTCCCTCAGTTTTTAATGTGTGGAACCAGGGAGAGGGAAGTTAGTAATAACTTCCAAAAAAGGAGAGCCATTGAACATTTTTTAAAAATACACAGAAGAGACCAAAGTTCAGAAAGTACAGACAAACATAATGAGTTTGAAAGTAACATATAGAATTTATTACATATTTTTTAAGCAAGCTGTGCAAAATGGAAACAATTTCATACAGAATTATTTTTCTGTTCTGCTGTGTGTATCAAAATGTTCTTTTTTGATATTTAAATACAGAAGAGGGGAAAAAAGGCATGCAGACCCTTCTCTCTTCCATAAAAAGTGAAGAGTATTTATTGTTGTATTGTGTTTGAAATGTGGGATATTATTAGGAGTGTTGTCTTTAAGCCTGGGGCAGATCCCCACCTCCCTCACTGTAATAATGCCCTTAGACCCAGACAACTACTACCTTAATGCTTATAAATATTGTCATCTGTACACCCCATTGTTTTAAGAGTTAACTTGATTTTAGATAGGAGCATAAAAGACCTTGAGCATCTGTCAAAGGATTTTGTGAGAACATAAAACCTTATTGGTGAAAAATAAACAAATTGAGATATTTGGGAATGAATATGAGAACAAGAAAAACTTACATGAATTTTTAACCTGAGAAACTTAAACCATAGTAATTAAAATGTTGACTTTTGGATTTTTAAAGCTTCATTCAGGTTGATATGTCATGTTATAAAAGACTAGACTATTACTCTCCTTCCCCATACCCCTAATCATCTTAAAAACCAATCAAACCAAACCAAACTATACTTAGTTTCCCTGTTTGTCTCCTTCAACTTTCTCTGTGACCCTCAAAGCCATTAAGATTTTGAAGGGACACTAGTCTCTTCTCCTATTATTAGAATATAATCATTTAATCATTTAATCCTTTCTTATTCAGATGTGTTTACTTTTCTAGGTTTCTTTTGACTCATGTTTCATTTCAGAATTTCTTAGCTCTGGTCTTTTATCAGGAATGCTTGGCAGTCCTCTATTCCTTTAAAGATCCTTTTTCCCTCGTAGAATTACATTCAGTTTTTTAGGATAAATTATTCTTAGTTTCAGATCTTTATCTCTCTTCTTCACAGTAGTTGCTACCAAGTCTTGAACATAAACTCTTTTATTTGGCGAGGGGTGGGGTGTGCTGCTTGCAGACTTTTTTCTTTGCTTTGAAAATTTGGAATTTTGGATTTTATATTCCTAGGTGTTTTAAATTTGGGGTTTCTTTCAGTAGATGATCAATGGAGTTTTTCTACTTTCATTTTGCTCTGTGGTATTTATAGATTTGTGCAATTTCCTTTTACAATTTCTTGAAACATGGTGTCCAACTTTTTTATTTGTTTGAGGATTTTGTTGGTCCTGGTTTTTAGGGAGTCTGATGATTCTTAAGCTACTTTTCTTCAACATATTTTCTAGGTTAGCTATTTTTAACAGTATTATACATATTTTATATTTTCTTCTATTTTTTTTCCCAATCTTTTCACTTCATTAGAATATTTCTTGTTGTCTCAAGGAGTCCTTGAATTGTTTGCTCCAGTTTATTTTTCAATTTTGGGTATATAATTTGGGCAAGGTTTTCTACCTTTGGTTCATTTATCATCTTTTCAATTTTTCTTCCCAAACTCTTTCATATCTCTTTTTAAAATTTATGTATTGCTTCATTTCTCTCACATGGCCAAATCATTTTTTTCTCTGAGGTTATGCTTATTTGTGGTGGGGTTATTCTCTTCTGCATTAACCTTTTGGGCTTCTCTTGATCCGTAGTATGTCTTCACTATGTCCAGTATTTTCTTCTGTGTACTCATATTTTTAACCTCAGGAACTCTTGGATGGGCTGGGAAGGACTTGTTTGGTCCTCTGTTCACTGGATGTAGCTTCTGTTGCCATCTAAATGGAATGGTTTATATGAAGCCCTAGAATCTGCCTTAGATCCCTGGCTTCTGTTTGACTCCGACTTCTTTCCCTTTAAAGATTCCCATTTGGGAGTTGGTTTCATACCCTGCTGTGGCCCTGCCAGGTTCTAGTGTGATGGAGGAGATCATGATGTTCTGAGGCCTTCTATATAGTTTTCTTGGAGCCAGCACCCACAAACTTAGTTGACTCTAATTCTGTGGTTCCCATTGCCATGAGGAGTACATAGCTAAGCCCTAATTACCTGCATATTGACCTAACATGGATGATTCTGTTTCCTACTTAAGTTCTGACAAAGCAGAACTAGAATCTGGCTTGAGGTACTCCATTATTGAATCTTCTGCTATCTTGGAATGCCAGAGAAATGTTCAGAGAAATGGCTGACTTTAGGTCCTTTTATAGAACCCTTCCTCTCCTTACCTCAAAGAGTTACTAGCCAGTTACCGGAGTTGGAGTTAATTTTCCTGGTGAGACTCCTGTACTAGTTTTGACTTGCTTTTGGTCATCTTTTTTGCATAGTTCTGGATTGGGTGAAGGAGACTACTTCTACTTCTTTTTTGTATTTCTTTATCATTGGTTCTTCTTGGTTGTTTTCAGGTATTGTTGGAGTTTGGGTGGGAGAACTGGGCTTCTTTATAATTTTTCATGATGCCATTTTAAACAGAAGTCCAAGAATGATGATTAAGAAGGACTCTTATTTCTTTGTATAGAGGTGATTGAATAAGGGTATAGTATGAGACATACATTTCCAGACATGACCATTCCAAAACAAATTTGTTTCATTTGACTATACTTTTATTATAATGAAACGGTTTTTATTTGGGGATAGAGAAGTTGGAGGGAGGAACGAGAGGATAGTGATAATGAAGCAAAAAAAAGAAGGAAAAGAAAAAAATAGCAATGAATTTTTTTTTAAACACAGAAGAAACTAAAGGAAAGTTCAGAGGGAAACACAAACAAGAAAATTTTGGAACAACCACTTCAAATTTAAAAAATGTTAAAAATTTAATGTGTTACATATTATATATATGCATATGGATATATTTATATATATAATACGTAGTAGATTGTTGGTTTCACATACAATCCTCATTTACTCTTCATTGCGTATAGAAATGTTCATGTTTATTGAAGATTTTCTAGTTCACAATTAAAAATTTTTTTCACAGAAAGTCTACATTAATTTCCAAGTTGAATTTAAATATTAGCTTTTCTGAACAGTTTTCTTTGGGTCACACACATGTATATATGCATACATAAATATGCATAGACCTTCCCTCGGCCAAATAGGATGATAGGAGTTCTATAGCATTTCCTTAAAGAGAATGGCTTGAAAACAACACAATTCAAAAATACTCGGTAGTTATGGGTTACTGATTATTATATGATAAATTTGGATTGCTAGACTGTCCACCCCAGGACATGAAAGAGAGAGAGGCCTTGAAGCCTAAACTCAATCAACTTCACAAATACAAGATGGGGTAGGTAGTTGCCCTGAAAAAGATATAGGAGTTTTAGTAAATTACAAGCTCAACTTGAGTAAGCAAGGTGTTCAGAAACCAAAAAAGCAGTGTGTTCTTGAGCTGGATTAAGAGATAAATAGCTTTCTGTAATCAGGAGATGATTATCCCACTATATTCTACCCTCATCAGACCTTCTTAGGAGTACTGTATTCAGG
Organism: Vombatus ursinus; assembly: GCF_900497805.2. Classification (NCBI taxonomy): domain Eukaryota; kingdom Metazoa; phylum Chordata; class Mammalia; order Diprotodontia; family Vombatidae; genus Vombatus; species Vombatus ursinus. The sequence continues at coordinate 3,115,939 of NW_020951209.1, forward strand.
CCTGAGTGCCATAGTTTAAAAAGGATATGGATAAATTTGAGAATATCCAGAGAACACTAAAGGTCTTGAGTCCATATTATATGATGATTATTTGAATAAAGTGGGCATGTTTTTCTTGAAGGAGAGAGGACTCAGGAAGGGCATAATAGTTGTGTTCAAGTGGTTGAAAGTCTGTCAAATAGAGGAGAGATTAGACTTGTTTCATTTTGCCCTAACGCAGACCTGCACAACTTGGCAATAGTTAGGGGCCACAATTAAAATAGGCTAAACTTCTTTGGCCCACAGATAGGTTTTAAGCAGCTCACTTTCCAAGTAAATGTATAATTAATGATTAAACTATTTTGCAAGTAATATTAAAAAGGGAAATTCAATCAATATCAATTAATTACAGTTATTAAGATATTTTATTTGTCACAAAATTACATTAATGTTAAAAAATTACTTTGCTAAGTGGCACAAGTTTTAATACATTTTTCAGGTTTTCTTACAGTTTGCATTTAGTTAATGGGATGCATTATACTTCTTGTCAGCAGTTTATCGTACTCAGGAATCATGTTTGAGATATGTTTCTTTAGAAATCTGAAAGCTAACCTTAGTAGCTGCCTTATTTTCTGAGTTTACTTTCTTAAAAAACCATTGTTCCCTACTGAGATTTAACAATTTTAATTTGTTTTTATTGGTGTCCAATTTACTTAAGTCAGGATGTTTTTATTCAAAATGGCAATGAAGATTGTATTCCTTCTGAATGGTGGCTATTACTTTTCAGCAAATAAGGCACAATATTTTGTCTTGCATGTAAGTAAACGAGTACCTATTTGTCCACTTTGAATTAAACATTCTGTTCTGATTCGATCTTCTGTTTCTTTTTATCACTCATTTTACAAAGTCACCTCAAAAACTTTATTGTTAGAACCAAAAAATCTCCACAGCAACTGCTCACATACAAAGAAATACTGAACTGAGTGTCTGACCTTGGAGAAAGTACTAGACGCTCATGTAACTTGGAGGGGCAGCTGTGCAGTGAGGGAGAAGAAGTCCTCAAGTTGTTGCTGCTCATCGCATAGCAGGTGTCAGCCGTGTTGGTGTGTGGCTGCACTCACTTGGTCTCTGTTCAATGCCAGTAACGACCAAAAACATAGTGAAAAGATATGACTCTTGCTCCTCTCAAACTAGAGAGAGTTTGATGGTGGTTGGTTGTCGCAGGTCAAATGACAAAACAGGAAAAAGTGCGCAGTGGCAACCCACCTGCCAAGTTACATGACAGGCACAGTAGTGACTAGTGGAAGGCAGGTTAAGCAGGCATGGACAAAATACTCGTTACATATTTACTTTCTTTTACATTCTCTACATTTTTCGTGGGTTCCCTGAAATCCTTCAGCGAGCTGAGCTGCAAGTAGCCTGCGGACCTTATGTTGTGCAGGCCTGCCTTAGTGAGAAGAATCAGAAGCATTGGATGCAAGTTGCAAAGAGGGAAATCTAGACTTGATGTCAGGAAAGACTTCTTAATAGTCAAAGTTGTCCTAAAGTGGAATGGGCTGCCTCAAGAGCCAGGGGGCTCCTCCTCCTTAAGGGTCCTCAAGCATAGGCTGGACAACTACTTATCAGATTTGTTAAAATGAGGATTCTTTACATGTATGGATTGGATTAGATGCCTTCTGAGGTCCTTTCCAGCTCTTGTGATCCCATAGTTTCTTGGCATCAGCATTAATAATTAGCAATAACATATAGTCTTCTAATCTAAATTCTCCTTGGTTTTTCTTTTCTTTTAGTCAAATGATCCTTTTTTACAAGTCTTCTTTGTGACTCTTAGCTAGCTAAACACTAATATCATCACTATTGATGTCATCAATGATGTCATGAGGATGAACACAGCACTCAGGCTAGACTATCCTAGGGATATATTTAATGGTTTCAGAGACGTCTCACTGGATCAATGCTTCATCTATTAAGCAATATATCTTGATAATCTTATTGATGTGTCTAGTTTTTTTTTGCTTCTTTCTGTTCTAGAGAGGTTCTTTCAGGGCTTTTATGATCAAGGCTAAGGAAGAAAGCATAACCTCAATCTGAGCCTTTCTGTTCCGTTCTGTGAAATTCATAGGGATCCTTTGCCATTTCCAGTCACCAGCCTCAGTGACATCATTACCACTATTTTTGGGAAATAACTTAGAAGACCAATCTTAGAAGCCAGAGCAGATATGGCATCAATGTTATCTGAAGGATACCTCAAAAGCATAATTTAGGATTGAACTTAGGTGGTGACAAAGATAGGGGCTCCATTTGGACACTAAGGGTGGCCATTGGATTTGAGATGACCAAGGAAGATGCACATCCACAATTTGGGATTTTCGTTGGATTTTCAAACAGATAAAACTTACTCTTTGCATCCCTATATAAATTATTGTAAATTAGTGCTATGGCTCTGACAAACATCCAGTGTGTCTCATTTCAGGGAAAAGTGCATTTTGGTGGTAAACAAGTTAATCACTCTCTGATTTTGTGAGTCCCCTGTAGGGAGAAAATTGCTATTAAAACATGAACATATTCAGGTAAAATAATATTTAGGAAAAATGTTCTTAGTAGCTATAATGTCCAACTGAGCAGATTAATGGAGCACCTCTTCTCCACCCACTCCTGTCCCATAAGGTGAACCTTCCCTTTTGGCTTTGAAATGCCTATTAACATTTGCAGCATCTTAAGGGGAATTGGCAAAAAATAAATTAAAATCTTCTTATTTTTGGAACAATGACTAGACTGTTAGATTTGAAGTCACAAAGTCACAAAGGTCTGTGTTCTATTACCATCTCAGGCACTTACTAGCTGTGTGATGGTGAGCCAGTCAAGTTTCCTCACAGGATTGTTGTGGACATGGGTAAATTAATATATGTAAAGAACTTTGCAAAAGTTAAAGTACTATATAAATGCTAGCTATTCTTATTCTTATTTTTTTTAAGTACACCAAAAGACTGGGTATTGGCAAGTAGAAGGAATCTAGGAAGACCTACAAAGTGTTAAAAAGATAGGGAGACAAACTTTTTCAAAGTATTCCTAAGTGAATTACTGTAGTCTACAAGTCTAGGATAAATGAAATTTGGTATTGAGTCTAAAAATAAATCAGTAAGTTCTGTATTGCCTTTCAAAGGTTTTAAGATATTTTCAACAATTAGACATCCAGAGAAATGTTTGCGAGTTTTTTTTTTCCAGACAAAAACAAGGTTTATTGAAGATTTGCCACATAAGCTAGACTCAAGGAATCTGAGCATCTATGGGCTCTAGATTCTAAGAATCAGAGCATCTTAATGGAGACAAGATAGACCTTATATACAGAAAGACTGTGGGAGGGATCTAGGAGTGGCCAAGTAGTCTATGAGGTAATAGAATTCCAGGGACCTAGACCACATGGCCAAGGGACAATGGAGCCTAGCTAGGATTAAGGGTGGGAAATGGCCAGGGGCCATACATAGGGAGAAGACAATGGAGGGGAGATTGGGTGTAGCCACAATGAAAGGCCAGTTGATGAGATTATAGCCTCAGGGGAATACCAGAGTCTTTGACCATGTGGGAAAGTCCAGGGTTTTTCCTTTCTGGGGCCCAGATACCAACCCCATCATTCCCCCCTCAAACAAACAGGACCCAAATTCTTTTGGAGTAAGGGGCGAAGGTCTCGGCTTCTGAAACTGCTTCCTGCTGGCAAGGGGCGTAGAGCTGTCTCTGTCTCAAGGGAGTCCCAAAGAGAAGGTTGACTGGAACTGAGCACAAACTGCATCCAGGGAACTATGTGGGGACATTGGCTAGTACTTGCTATTTGCTACCAACTGTAGGTGGAATAGCCCATAGTCTGGAAGACATAAATCTGACAGAAAAAACTGCAGGGCCCAGATATAAAGCAGGGACTAGATTCCCAACTTTAAGAGGATAAACCATCCTTAGCTTTGTTTGGATTCAGATAATTCAGTTTTCCAACCATGCAGTATCAAATCCACCTCATAGCCAGACTCAATAGCCAGGTGGGTAACATTCCCTTTCAAAGGAACATAATGGGGAAACTAAGCCAGGAGGATCCCATCTTAGACGGAGGCTAAAATTGTCCTCTCAGCTTTTCCCAATGCTGACTTACCACCAGTATCACCTTCTCTGAGTAGCTTGTGGCATTTCTCTCAGATGGTGGATTATTGATTATCCATGGATTATGACTCATCAGACAACTCAAAATAAAATCCTATGAGCTTTTACCTCAAACAGCAAGTTTTACTAACCACAGCTTAGGAAAAACCTTTCCAGGATTTACATCTCAAACTTAAACTTATCCTAATGTAAAAAGCCAATCATTAGAGATTTCTATACACCTGCAAATTCTCAACAAGCCATACATAACCCAAACAAGCTTTTTGGCTAGTTTACACATTAAAACAATAACCAACAATAGCTAAATTGTTTTAGCGGTAATCAAATTATGAAAAGTTGCTTGACATAACTGATGCAAAAAGTTCACCAATTTGAAACTTGAAACAAACCCATTACCAATCAGGCGACTTCAGTTTTGTCAAATGCGTTTCCAAGTTACTTTACAGAGAGAATCAACACCTCATCATTAACAGTTAAAACTACAAATTTAAAAGAGCATGCTTACCCAAGTTCAGAGGCCAGCTTCTTTACCTTGAGCAGGATATGCTGAACCTGGGTGATGTTTCCAGGCAAAGGCTGCCCCAGGACCCAAGACCACTGCCTGTGGGGCTCATGCTGTAGCTGCTGCCCCTCCTCCTTCCTTTCCCAGGTGGGGGAGGGATACCCTCTTGACTCAAGGGAAGGGAGTGGGAGAAAAGAGTGACCAGGGTTGTAAGGAGGAGTTCTAAACTCCTTAATGATCAATCACAAAACCTCCAGAATCTGCCAAGACATTTTTAGCTGTTTTAACTTTTCCCTGTAACCTCCATGACAGAGGATTCAGGGGTGTATAGGGAAGGGAGTAAGTAAGCCTCAGGGAACCAAAAAGCCACTGCAGTTTTCCCCAATCCCCTAGCGCTGAGGGAATTCATACACTTCTGGATAGGGCATCCATCCTTGTCCTCTATGCTGCAGAAAGTATACCCAAGTCCATGGCCTTGAACCAACCCAGTGGACCGAGAGCCTGAGAGCATCAGGCCGAGTGTGAGACAGCCTTGTAACTGTCCGCCTGAAAAGCACTTCCAAGCCTTGGTGCTTGGAGAGTGACCCCAACTGCAAAGCAATAAAGGGAGGGAGAGGAGGCTTACATACCTTCCAGTCTTGGCTGGAGAAGAACTTGGGGTTAGGCAGTTTCCCTGTACGGGCCACCAAAATGATGTGGTTTAGAGGTTCAGGGGTGCTGGGACCCCAAAATCACAACACATGGGTCCTGCCCAAAAGAATTCGACCCAAGCCTTCTTTCAGCCAAAGACAAGGTTTATTGAAGATTCGCCATATAAGCTAGACTCTTAAGGAATTTGAGCATCTATGGGCTATTGGCTAGATTCTAAGAATCAGGGCCTGTAAGTGGCACCCTAAAAACATTTGCATGTGAATATTTGGAGGGGAACAAAGCTTGGGGCTAAGTTTCTTTTAGAATAAATTATCAAGTCTAATTAAAATTTGTTGGTCAGGTAGGGATAATTTGGAGCTTAAGGATTCATTCAGCAAGTATATATTTAGTGACAATTATGTCCATATATTGGAGGAATGGTATTTATTTTATATAATCTAGGATGGTTTCCCTTCAAAGAGGCAAGAAGGCCATCCTTCCTATTTGGTTGATCCAGAGAACTAAAGATATAAAAAGATCAGTCTAGAAAAGGATCCACATGAACAAAAATATTTATAACAGCTCTTTTTGTGGTGGCCAAGAATTGGAAATCGAGGGAATGCCCATCAATTGGAGAATGGCTGAACGAGTTATGGTATATGAATGTAATGGAATACTATTGTGCTATAAGAAAGGATGAGCAGGCAGACTTCAGAAAAACCTGGAAAGACTTATATGAACTGATGCTGAGTGAAATGATCAGAACCAGGAGAACATTGTACATAGTAACAGCCACATTGTGTGATGACTGACTTTGATAGACTTTGCTCTTCTCAGCAGTTCGAGGATCTGAGACAACTCCAAAAGACCCATGATGGAAAATGCTATCCACAACCACAAAAAGAACCATAGAGTTTAAATGCAGATGGAAGCATACTATTTGCTCTTCTTTTTTGTTTTATTTCTGCTTTCTTGTGATTCCTGCCATTAGTTCTAATTCTTCTATATATCATGACTAATGTGAAAATATGCTTGGTATGAATGTATAAGTAGAACCTATATCAGATTACATGCCATCTTGGGGAGGTGAAAGGAGAGGTAGGGGGAAAAATTTAAAACTCAAAATCTTATGGAAGTGAATGTTGAAAACTAAAAATAAATTATATTTTAAAAAAAAAAGGCTCAGTCTACATGGAGTTGGCACTCCAACTTTGAGTTGTGGAACATCTTTCTGACCCTATAGGTGGTGAATGTGGATGAGAACAATGTCAGTTTTTAGTAAAGTGTGTCCTTTTTATTATAAATAAAATTATTACTTTTGTTCATTTGATTTTTTATTTTTAGTTTTCAACTTTCACTTCCATAAGATTTTGAGTTCTAAATTTTCTTCCCCTCCCTTCCTTTCCCCTCCCCAAGATGGTGTGTAATCTGATATAGGCTATACATATACATTCATGTTAAACACATTTTCACATTAGTCGTGCTGTAAGGTAGAATTGGAACCAATGGAAGGAACCATGAGAAAGAAGAAACAAAAAAGAGAGAGCAAATAGTATGATTCAATCTGCATTCAGACTCCATAGTTCTTTTTCTGGGTATGGATAGCATTTTCCATCATGTGTCTTTTGGAGTTGTCTTAGATCCTTGTACTACCGAGAAGAGCTAAGTCTATCAAAGTTAGTCATCACACAACGTTGCTGTGTACAATGTTCTCCTGGTTCTGCACACTTCACTTAGCAACAGTTCATGTAAGTCTTTCCATGTTTTTCTGAAGTCTGCCTGCTCATCATTTCTCATGTAACAATAGTATTCCATTACATTCATATACCACAACTTATTCAGCCATTCCCCAATTGATGGGTATCCCCTCAGTTTCCAATTCTTGGACACCACAAAAAGAGCTGCTATAAATATTTTTGTATATAGGAGTCCTTTTCTCATTTTTATGATCTCTTTAAGATACAGACCTAGAAGTGGTATTGCTGATTCAAACGGTATACACAGTTTTATAACCGTTTGGGCATAATTCCAAATTGTTCTCCACAATGGTTGGATCAGTTCACAACTCCACCAACAACACATTAGTGTTCCAATTTTCCCACATCTTCTCCAACATTTATCATTTTCCTGTTTTGTCATGTTAACCAATCTGATAGGTGTGATGTGGTACCTCAGAGTTGTTTTGATTTGCATTTCTCTGATCAATAGTGATTTAGAGCATTTTTTCATATGACTATAGATAGCTTTAATTTCTTCATCTGAAAACTGCCTGTTCATATCCTTTCACCATTTACCAATTGGGGAATGACTTGTATTCTTATAAATTTGGCTCAATTCTCTATACATTTTAGAAATGAGGTCTTCATCAGAGATACTGGTTGTAAAAATTGTTTCCTAGCTTTTTGCTTCCCTTCTAATCTTGGTTGCATTGGCTTTGTTCATTCAAAAATTTTTCAATTTAATGTATTCAAAATTATTTAGCCTTTCATAATGTTCTCTATCTCTTGGTTGATCATAAATTCTTCCCTTCTCCATAGATCTGACAGGTTCCTTGCTCTCCCAATTTGCTTATGGTATTAGCCTTTACATTTAAATCACGTACCCATTTTGACTTTATCTTGGTGTATGGTGTAAGATGTTGGTCTATGCCTAGTTTCTGCCATACTATTTTCTAGTTTTCCCTGCAGTTTTTGTTAAATAGTGAGTTCTTATCCCAGAAGCTATAGTCTTTGGGTTTATCAAACAGCAGATTACTATAGTCATTGACTACTGTGTCTTGTGTACCTCACCTATTCCACTGACCCACCACTCTATTTCTTAGCTAGTACCAAGTAGTTTTGATGATTGTTGCTTTATAACACAATTTAAGATGTGGTACGGCTAGGCCACCTACCCTTGCATTTCTTTTCATTTATTCCCTTGATATTCTGGACCTTTTGTTCTTCCAGATGACTTTTGTTATTGTTTTTTTTTCTAGCATTATAAAATAATTTTTGTAGTTTGATTGGTATGGCACTGAATAAGTAAATTAATTTAGGTAGAATTGTCATTTTTATTATATTAGTTTGGCCTACCCATGAGCAACTGATATTTTTCCAACTATTTAGATCTGACTTTGTGAGAAAAGTGTATTATAATTGTGTTCCCATAGTTCCTGGGTTTGTCTTGGTAGGTAGACTCCAAAATATTTCATGCTGTCTACAATAACTTTAAATGGAATTTCTCTTTCTGTTGGACTTTGTGAGTAATATATAAAAATGCTGATGATTTGTGTGGGTTTATTTTATATACTGCAACTTTGCTAAAGTTGTTTATTTTAAGTAGTTTTTTACTTGATTCTCTAAGTATATCATCATATCATCTGCAAAGAGTGATAGCTTTGTTTCTTTGCCTATTCTAATTTCATCTATTTCCTTTTCTTCTCTTATTTCTAAAGCTAACATTTCTAGTACAGTATTGAGTAACAGTGGTGATAATGGCCATCCTTGCTTTACCCTTGATCTTACTGGAAATGCTTCTTGGCTTATCTCCATTACATATAATGCTTGCTGATGGTTTTAGGTGGATGCTACTTTGTCATTTTAAGGAAGACTCCATATGTTCCTCTGCTCTCTAGTGTTTTTAGTAGGAATGGATGCTGTATTTTATCAAAAGCTTTTTTCTGCCTCTATTGAGATAATCATATGATTTGTTAGTTTTGCTGTTGATTTGGTCAATTATGCTGATAGTTTTTCTAATATTGAACCAGCCCCACATTCCTGGTATAAATCCTACCTGGTCATAGTGTATTATCCTCCTGATAAGTTGCTGTAATCTCTTTGCTAACATTTTATTTAAATTTTTTGCATCTATATTCATTAGAGAAATTGGTCTATCATTTTCTTTCTCTGTTTTGACTCTTTCTGGTTTAGGTATCAGCACCATATTTGTATCATAAAAAGAATTTGGTAGGACTCCACTTATTTTCCCAAATAGCTTATATAGTATTAGAATTAATTGTTCTTTAAATGTTTGATAGAATTCACTTGTAAATCTATCTGACCCTGGAGATTTTTTCTTAGGGAGTTCATTGATGGCTCATTCAATTTCTTTTTTCTGAAATGGGGTAAAGAATTTTATTTCCTCTTCTGTTAATCTGGGTAATTTATATTTTTGTAAATATTCACCAATTTCACTAAGATTGTCAAATTTATTGGCATGTAGTTGGGCAAAATAGCTCCTAATTATTGTTTTAATTTCTTCTTCATTTGGTGGTTGATTCACCCTTTTCATTTCTGATACTGGTAGTTTGGTTTTCTTTTTTTAAATCAAATTAACCAAAAGTTTATCTCTTTTTTCCCATAAAACCAGTTCTTGGTTTTACTTATTAGTTCAATATTTTTCTTAATTTCAATTTTATTAATCTCTCCTTTGGTTTTCAGAATTTCTAATTTGGTATTTAATTTGGGATTTTTAATTTGTTCTTTTTCTAGCTTTTTTAGTTGCACACTTAATTCATTGATCTCCTCTTTCTTTATTTTATTCATATAAGCATTGAGAGACATAAAATTTTCCCTAAAAACTGCTTTGGCTGCATCCCATAAGTGTTGGTATGTTGTCTCATTATTGTCATTCTCTTGGATGAAGTTAGTGATTTTTTTCTATGATTTGTTTGACCCACTCATTCTTTAGGATTAGATTATTTAGTTTCCAATTAATTTTTAGTCTATCTTTCCATGATCTTTTATTACATGTTACTTCTATTGCATCACAGTCTGAAAAGGATGCATTTAATAGTTCTGCCTTTCTGCATTGGATTGTGAGGTTTTTATGCCCTAGTACATACTCAATTTTTGTGTAGGTGCCATGTACCGCTGAGAAAAAGGTATATTCTTTCTATCCCCATTTGATTTTCTCTAGAAGTCTACCATATCTGACTTTTCCAAGATTCTATTCACCTCCTTACTTTCTTTCTTGTTTATAATAAAATTATTTTAAATTGCATTTTATATTCCATAAGTGTTTCATTGAGTAAAAATAATAGCTAACATATAACACTATGTGCCAAGCACTGGACTAAGCACTTTACAAACATTTTATCATTTGACCCTCACAACCATAGGGATTATAATTACCCAATCTTCAATAAAAAACACTGGACAGAGCTCTGAGCCAATGGCATTTCAATAAAGGGTGCATGGTCCCCTCTAATGAAGTGGACCTCAGATTTTCCTCATGATCTGAGATGCCCCCTTCTTCTAGGGCCACATTTCATACTCGTACACTCTAGAGTGGCTACACAAAATAAAGAATCCCATTGGTGTATAGATCTTGCTTTGGGAGCCAAAAAAATGATGCATCAGCTAGAAATGGTATGTCAGCAGAGGTCCTCTGGTTGAGGGAAGCATCGAGCATTTCCACTGACTAAATGGTCATAAGATGGTCACTTGTTCATGTTGGTCAATAGAGAGTAGTCAGAGGTACAAAAATAAGTTGGGGGACTTTCCATGTAATGAATCACCTCCACCTTGCTAGGCTTGGTCACTATAATAAGGAAAAACAAGAGTGGAGGGTCTCTAGTTAGCGTCATATGATTAAACAAGTGAATATACAATCTTCAGATCACAGCTCTGGGGTCTATAGAACTTATAATCACTTATTGTAATAGAGTAGGGTTCCAAATGGATCATTTCTCAAACAACAACCCTTGGAGTTAGGTGCTATTATTATCCACATTTTATAGATGGGGAAACTGAGGCAATCAGAGGTGAAGTGAGTGCCTAAGGTCACCAGCTAGTAAATGTCTGAGGCTGGATTTGAACTCAGATTTTTCTGGCTCTAGATTAGGCACTCTATCCACTGTACCAGCTGCCCCTTTGAGTACCATTCCCAAGCTGGAATTGTTGTGATGGCCTGAGCTAGGCCTGGCCTAGAATATTTAGCGTTAGCAGATTTGGATTGGAATGATTTGCTGGTTCTGAAGGCTGAAGTGGGGAAGAATACAGGATTGTGAAAGGTTTTAAGAACATGTCATATCAGGATTGGTTGAAAAAACTGGAGACATTCTGCTTGCTGAAGACTGGTGGCAAGGGGGGACATGATAGCTGACTGCAAGTATCTGAGGGTTTATCTAATGGAGGAGGGAATCTATTTGTTTACTTTGACCTCAGGAACAACTGGGGGGGGGAACCTCAGGGGAGATGGACTCCACTTATTCATTCCGGATTTGGGGCATGCACACAATAGCGTAAGTTTAAATTTTGGTCCTCCTAGCAAAAACTTCTCAAGAGTTCTCATAAATTCTTTTATTGATAACAAAGGAAAGAGAAATCCAGTACTGAAGGTCTCCTTTCCTTTATTAAGTCTACTTTAAAGATGCAAGGATTACTTAGTATTTACGATTACTCTTCATAGTTTTGCCACCACAGTGTTTGGCTGACCTTTGTATACCTGTGGAGCCGCTGACTCTTTGCCAGATATCAAGAAGGGGAAGATAACAGGCATACCAAATTCCACATGAGGGAGAAAGCATTCCAGTGTGTACTAACTTACATTTGGTCCTTTTGGAACTTAACTAAGGTAATTCAAGTCCACAACAAGGAAAATCTAGGAGATGTGCTCTAATGTTCTCATCCAAAGACATTTCTGGAAGGATCTGAGTCATCTTCTACACCCAAAGTTGTTACTGCTTTGTAGTGGGGGCAAAGAGGTCATCATATTTGGGTTCAGGTCGGTATATACTACTTTTATAGTAAAGGTCTCCAGAAAGCATGGAGAGATAAAGGAAGTCTGAATGTTAAAGTGAGCAGTCAGGAAAAGATGCCAAGCACTGGGTTGAAGACAGATGAGTGGAGAAGCCAAATTGAAGAAAGATAAGAATCAGTACTCAGATAAGTTAAGAGTCAGTCAAAAGTACATAAAGTTCAAGGAAGGATCATAAAGGCTCACAGATTTAAAGTTAGAAGGGATCTTAGAGGCTATTTAGTCCAATACAATCATTTTATTTGTTTGTTTGTTTGTTTTTGAGCAATTGGGGTTAAGTGACTTGCCCAGGGTCACACAGCTAGTAAGTGTCAAGTGTTTGGTCTGAGGCTGGATTTGAACTCAGGTCCTCCTGACTTCAGGGCTGGTGCTCTATCCACTGCGCCACCTAGCTGCCCCTACAATAATTTTAAAGATGAGGAAAATAAGGCCAAGAGAAATTAAAGTACTTGCTCAAGGTCATACATAAAGAAAATGGCAGAGTCAGGTTTCAAACTTATGTTTTCCTCTGACTTCAAATCAAATGCTCTTTCTACTGTGCTCATAACATTGCATACTCCTATCTTATTCTTTTTGATGGAAAGTTGGGGCATATAGTCTTCTTTCCCTTGTTCTGGGTCTGAGGGGCTTATTTATGGAATCTGGGAAGATCTGAATCTGGAGCCAAATTTCTTGGGATAATATATTTAGGGTATAGCGGCTTACTCTTGGTTTCATGCTAGAATACAGGAATATGGCTACTGATTGATCCCCCAGGTACTGCTAATTAAGGACATGTTCTGCTAGGCCTGTGGGTTTTCTGGTTTAAGAGGTTTCTGATAAGAGTGATGCAAGAAAATCATGAAAAACAAGTCAACAGCTTGGAGACACAAAAAAATACTGAAGAAAATAACACCTTAAAAAAAAGACTAGGCCAAATGGTAAAAGAGGTTCAAAAAGCCAATGAAGAGAAGAATGCCTTAAAAAAGCAGAATTGGTCAAATGGAAAAAGAGGTCCAAAAGCTCACTGAAGAAAAAAATTCCTTAAAAATTAGAATGGAGCAAATGGAAGCTAATGACTTTGTGACAAATCAAAAAACAATAAAACAAAACCACAGGAATGAAAAAAATAGAAGACAATGTGAAATATCTCACTGGAAAAACAACTGACCTGGAAAATAGATCCAGGAAAGATAATTTTAAAACGACTGGACTACCTGAAAGCCATGATCAAAAAGAGAGCCTAGACATCATCTTTCAAGAAATTATTAAGGAAAACTGCCCTGATATTCTAGAACCAGAGGGTAAAATAGAAATTGAAAGAATCCACTGATCACTTTTGGAAAGAGATCCCAAAATGAAAACTGCTAGGAACATTATAGCCAAATTCCAGAGTTCCTAGGTCAAGGAGAAAATATTGCAAGCAGTCAGAAAGAAACAATTCAAGTATGATGGAGCCACAGTCAGGATGACACAAGATTTAGCAGTTTCTACATCAAATGATGGGAAGGCTTGGAATATGATATTCCAGAGGTCAAAGGATTACAACCAAGAATCATCTACCCAACAAAACTGAGTATGTACTTATAATTTGCATGCAGGGAAAAAAAATCGACATTCAGTGAGATAGAGGACTTTCAAGCATTCTTCACAAAAAGACCAGAGCTGAATAGAAAATCTGACTTTCAAATACAGACTCAAGAGAAGCATAAAAAGGTAAATAGGAAAGGGAAACTATAAGGGACATAATAAGTTTAAATTCTTTACATTCCTACATGGGAAGATGATATTTGTAACTCACAAGACCTTTCTCATTATTAGGGTAGTTAGAAAGAGTATAGATAGAAAGAGGGCACAGGTGTGAGTTGAATATGAAGGGATGATATCTAAAAAATAAAATTAAGTGGTGAAAGAGGAATGTACTGGGAGAAAGAGAAAGGGAGAGGTAGAATGGGGTAAATTATCTCACCTAAAAGAGGCAAGAAAACCCTTTTACAGTGAAGGGGAAGAGAGGGGAGGTAAGGGGGAATGAGTGAACCTTACTCTCATCAGAATTGGCTCAAAGAGGGAATAACATACACACTCAATGGGTATAGAAATCTATCTTACCCTACAGGAAAGTAGGAAGGGAAAGAGATAAGAGAAGGGGGGGGGTGATAGAAGGCAGGATAGATTGGAGGAGGGGGTAGTCAGAAACAAAACATTTTTGAGTACAGGGTGAAAGGAGAGAGAGAATAGAATAATTGGGGGGGAACAGGATGGAGGGAAATAATTAGCAATAATAACTGTGAAAAAATTTTGAAGCAAGTTTCTCTTATAAAGGCCTCATTTCTCAAACATATAGAGAACTGAGTCAAATTCATAACAATAATAGCCATTCCTCAGTTGATAAATGATCAAAAGATATGATCAGTTTTCAGATGAAATAATCAAAGCTATCTATAGCCATATGAAAAAATACTTTCACTATTGATTGGAGAAATGCAAATTAAAACAATTCTGAGGTACTACCTCATACCTATTAAATTGGCTAATAGGACAGAAAAGATAAACGACAAAGATTGGAGGGTATGTGGGAAAAATGAGACATTAATGCACTGTTGGTGTTGTGAACTGATTCAACCCCTCTGTAGAGCAATTTGGAATTATGCCCAAAGACCTATAAAACTATACATACCCTTTGACCTAGTAATACCACTACTAGGTCTGTATCCCAAGAGATTAAAAGAAAAAAACAACAAAAAGGAAAAGGACCAAGATGTACAAAAATATTTATAGCAGCTCTTTTCTGGTGGTGAAGAATTAGAAATTGAGGGGATCCCCTACCAATTGGGGAAAGTCCGAACAAGTTGTGGTATGTGATTATGATGGAATACTATTATACTATAAGAAATGATGAGCAGGATACTCTCAGAAAAACTTGAAAAGAAGACCTGCATGGGCTGATGCAAAGTGAAATGTACTATGTACAAACTAACAGCAACACTAAGATCAGCTATGTATGATTTAGCTATTCTCAGCAATACAACAATCCAAGACAACTCTGAAGGACTTATGATGAAAAATGCCATCCATCTCCAGAGAAAGAACTGATGGTGTCTGAATACAGATCGAAGCACATTTTTTTAACTTTATTTTTCTTGGTTTTTTTTTTTTTGGTTTGTTTTCTTTCACAACATGACTATTATGGATATGTTTTACGTGACTACACATGTACAACCTATATTGAATTACTTGCCTTCTCAATGGGGGGGGCAGGTGTGAGGTGAGAGGAAGGGAGAGAATTTGGAACTCAAAATTTTAAAAACAAATGTTAAAAATTGTTTTTACTTGTACCTGGGGGAAAAATAAAATACTAAATAAAATTTTAGAATAGTATTAAAAAAAAAAAAGAGGCTTCTGCTCATTCCACCAGTGTAGATTCCAATAGCTGGATGGAGGTCCATAAAGAGAACAGCAGCTCAACAGTGGGAGTTTCTGGCCTGAAGAAGAAAACTCAGCTCCTCACCTGGGCTATGGAATTTCTAACAGCTTTCCCTGTATTTTCATCCAGTTGTAGCCTTTCCACCATTTCAACTAGAAGAGAGACAAGACATTATCTCTTGCCTCTGTTCTGAAACCCTTGTTTTAGCACATTTGAGCATTACAAATGATTGAGGGAACAAAGGAGAGAAATGAGAGAGAGAAGCTGGAAATTTAGCTCACAATGACTAGTATTACAAATTTAATATTTGGCATATAGAGTGGGAGCCTGCTTTTATGGCTTTGGCATGGGTTTTGTGAGACATTTTTATCTGTATATTCTTAGAGCCAATGGTAACAAATAGGAAAAAAGGAAAAAAGAATTCAATATGACAATTCGTCACTCTGCTGAGGTAGTCTCCAAATTTTAAAGCTTGCTCTATTGGTGCAGTAAATAGGTCAACATTTACTCAGGGCTTTTGTTTAGTACTTCACATACTAAGATATCTGATGTCTATTAAATTGAATAGCAGAGAAATAAAAGGACTAGAAAACATTTCCATTACACCTTCTTAAAGGGAACTGGGGTTTAAGATTTGGGGACTGGAGAAAGCCAAGCTTCTTTGGTACCCAAAGATCTCTATGATCAGAGTAGATGATATAGTGAGGAAATGAGGAGTGTACAGAGGAGGCAGGTTGTCCCTTTCCCTTGAATTCTTTCATATTCTAACTTCTGAAGAATAAACAATTTGAGGGGAGAGGGAGACAGAGAGGTTGTCTTGGTCAAATTCAAAAAGGTATTAAGAGGTAGAGCTGGGGATCAAATCCAGGTCCTGTGACTCCAAGTTTGTTGATCTTTCCATTGTACCACGTTACCTCTATGTCCCCCTGAGTCTTCTCTAGGTTAAACATGCCCAGTTCCTTCAAACAATCTTCATATAACATGGTCTCAAAGATTTTCATTATGCTGGTTGACTTTGTCTGGATACTCTCCAGTTTATCAACGTTTTTAAACTGTGGTGCTCATAAGTAAACTTGATAATTCAGATGGGAACACAGTACTGTGGGCTTATGACTTCTTTATTATTAGAGGTTATGCCCAAGAACACTTTAGTTTTTTTGGCTGCCACACTCCTGACTCATAGCCCACTAAAACCCTCAGATCTTTTTCAGAACAATATGTCTAACCACGTCTCCCCCATCTTGTACTTATAAAGGTACTTATATTACATGCTTTTTGCCATCAGCAAATTCGATGAGCATGCAATTTATATCTTCATCAAAGTCATTCATAAACATGTAGAACAGGGTCAAGCACAGTTTCTATCGTTTTTTGACATTGGCATAATGCTCTACAATCCTATCAGGCTGATTGAGGAGCTTCTTCAATCTGATACAGGACTAGCAATGGTTCATACTCTGTTATCAAGCAGTTTAGGAAAGCTTTCCAGTTTGATTAGGGTCTCCTCATCTCTGTCTTTTCACCCTAACTCTGAAGGGGAACTTCTTGCCAGATCCACTCAGCTCATCTTGCCTCTCTTTTGGCGGTTGAGTTCTCTCAGCACGGTCAAATATAAATCGAAGACTATGGGTGAAGCAGTATCTGAGATACAATATGAGCTTTCTGATTCTTTAAGCCTAGAATGGTATTCAGCATACTCCATACATTAATCTATCAAAGTTAGGTAAAGCCAGACTCAGAGATAGAGTCGAATTTTAACTGGGGTCCACGAACTTTTTTCCCCCAATATTTTTAATAGCTATTTTAATAATATCTGTTTCCTTTATAATACTATGTATTTTATTTTATATCTTTATTTGGAGGAATCCATAGGCTTCACCAGACTAAGATTCTGGGGACTCTCCTTCCCCAGAATGCTTATTTCTATTGGGGTGGAACCAATGACCATATTTTACAAAATTGAAACTTCGAAGAGTGCAAATTCCAATAGGAATTTGAATACATATGTCTGAGGAAGGAGAGAAATCCAGTTAGAGGAGACAACCAGAAGAGACAGCCAGTGAAAACACCCAGTGTCTTGTAGTGAGGAACAACAGATGCTGGAATAATAGGTGGGAGGTAGAGAGGAAAGTAAGATTTAAAGTGACTAGTAAAGCAGAAGCTAGGTTATGAAGGGCTTTGAATGCCAATTAGAAGACAGAGGAAAGGAAGGTCCATGACGCACAAAAAGGTCAAGAACTCGTAAGTTAAAGGAACTGGGATGAAATCCTGCTCTGCAGTTTATTCTCCTTGTGGCCTCGGGCAAGTCATTTGTTATGTTTGCACCTTAGTTTCCTCCTCTGTAAATCGACAACTAGAAGACCTTCCAACTTCTTCTATGATCCTTTTCCATGCCTTAGGGGCTTTCATCTTGGGAACCTTCTCAGGCAGTTTGAAGGTCCTCTTTTTGTGTGTCTTAAGCTGAACTCTAGGGGTATCTGAGTTTCTGGGAGCACGAGACAAAAAATCCAGTGGAGCTTCCATTGCCTCCATTCCCACTCAAAAGCACCTCCAATGTGACCAGTCCTTCGGTCTTCCCTTTCTCTTGGAAAACGCTGAAATCGGTTCTCAGCTGACCAGACTCTCTGGAGGAGCTGGGGAAGCTTTTCCCGTGGGTGGTGTTAAGACCCAGACTGGGGGAGGCGGTGAAAGGCAGACTGGAAGTGCTTGTCAGTCAATAAACACTGGTTACGCGCCTACGTGCTAGGCACCGTGGTCAACATGAAAAGGGGTAAAAGGCAGTCCCTGCTCTCAAGGAGCGCACAGTCTAATGCCAGGAGCGGGGAGGACAACATGCAAACCAATTATGTACAAACACGGGATAGGCTGGATAAACTGCACATAATCGCACAAGGCAGGCATTATATTGCTTCACCTGACGGGCTCCATTCCTCCGTCTCGTCCAGATTCCGCGCCCCCGGCGCGCGCCCCGACCCCCGGGATCGGGAGGGTTCACCTGCAAGGAGCAGCAGCAGCACAAAGAACCGTGAGGCTCAGCCTCCGCCGGGCTCCGAGCCCGGAGAAAGTAGTCCCGACCACGCCAGCGCCAAGGTTGTTCCGAGGGTCGCTTCACAGCCTCTTCCCAAGAGCGCCGAGGCCGAGAGGCAGCAAGAAAAAGAATCCCATCGGAATGCGACAATGGCTTGCCTTTTTTCCCCCTCCCCACCCCCACCCTCACCTCTCTGGCAGCAGAATTAGAAAAACAACGGCAACAGCAAAACTACAAAAAAAATTCTTCTCTTTTTTTTCCACAAGGTGGGCTTTCTGCCTGGGTAGAAACCCAAAGAAATCTCTAGTGGTCCCAAACCTCGCCAGCTGATCCCTCCCGCCCCCTCGTTTGCATAGCTGAATAGGAATCGATGTCAGCCTAGGGGAGGCTCCCTGGGAGCTGGGAGAGAGGGGGAGGAGAAAAGGGGAGGGGCAGAGAAGAAGGGGGCTGACTGGGAGCACTGGGAGAAAGAGAAGAGGGCAGGGGGAGGGGGAGACTGACTGGGAGCATTGAGAAAGAAGGAGGAGAGAAGGGGAGGGGGTAGGAGGAGGCTGACTGAGAGCGTTGGAGGAGAGGGAGGGGGCGGGGCGGGGCGGGGCGGGGGGAGAAAGAGAAGGCCGAGGAGGGGGAGGGCCGGGAGCGCGAGGAAGCGCAGAGGAGAGCGCAGCCGGACCGGGCGCGGGGCTCGTTCTGCCTGTGTATCCTTGCGCCGCAGCCGCCGCCGCCGCCACCGCCACCGCCGCCGCCGTCGCGCTGGGAGGAGGCGGAGGCTGAATGAGGAGCTGCGTGGAGCCCGCGGAGAAGCCGCCGCCGCCGCCGCCGCAGGGGAAGCGGGCTGGAGAATGGAACGAGAGGCTGGCCGCCGCCGCCGCCGTCGGGGCACCCGCGAGGGAAAAGTAGCGCTGTAGAGCGAACGGCGAAGGCGGCACCCGGGGAGCGGAGTGGGGAGAGAGAGAGAGAGGAAGGAGGGAGGGCCGGCGACCGATTCTTTCTTCTCTTTCTGCCGAGCTCGGGCAGCATGACCGTGCGGGGCGGCCGCGGCGGCCCCGGCTCCTCTCCGCCGCCTCCCCCTCCTCGGGCCGCCTCGAGCCGGTGAGAGGAGAGAGAAAGCGAGGAGGAGGGGAAGATGGGGGCCGTCCTGAGGAGCCTCTTGGCCTGCAGCTTCTGCGTCCTCCTCAGAGGTGAGCAGGCAGCGTAGGGGGAGGAAAGATGGGGGGGGCGCACCGCGACGCCCGAGTTAATGAGATTTATCGTTTTTTGTTTGTGTGTCTCCTGTGTGTTGGGGGCTGGAGGAGGGGGAGGGGCAGGGGAGGCGAGAAAAGGGTAGAGGAGGCGAGAGGCCGGGCCTGGCTGCGGGAGAAGGAGGAGAGAGGGGGAGAAAGGGGCCCAGAAGAAGGGGCTGCTGCGTTTGCTGCAGGAGTGACACAATGCAGGCTAGCCCTTTGGGGGCATTTTCCACCTGGACTCCATAGGTCGGGGTCGCTCTTTTGGGGGAATCCCTGAAATCCTTGTCACTCCCTCCCTGCCCCCGATCTTTTATCGCTGTGTGTCCCTCTGTGTTTGT